>NC_090439.1:690431982-690750251 GCF_031143425.1 Pleurodeles waltl
CGCTATGCTGTATTATGGATCACAATACGGCAGGCAGCATCCTGTTTGTGTGACGTCAGCCTGGCTGACCGGGTCAGATTTCCACCTGAAATCGGGCATTAATGAGGAACCGCGTTGTAATATGGCAGTCTTCAGACCACCAGCACTGGTGGACTTTAGGTGCCCGCGGGTTCAGCAGTCTTTCGAGAAGACCACCGAAGTCATAATGAGCACCTTAGTTTAGATAAAAATGTATTTGCCATCAAAATAGCTGCAGTGGCTTTCAAGCTGAAGGAGTTACAATAAGCACCCTATAAAGGGCCAACATGCGTACGAAGTATGTCAGAACAACAGCATGGGTTGCTTAAATCTGAGGTTTTTTGCATTTTTTTAGATATATTTTCAAATCAAACTAATTCTTCATTTTCTCGGGATACAAAGATTTTTATAATCTAGTTATTTTGTTTTATTACTTGATCATATAGGGCCAGATGTACGTAGCTTTTTTCTTGTTGCGAACAGCCCGGTTAGCAGAATCGAGCCGTTTGTGACAAGGAAAAAGCATTTTGATATGTACAAACCTTATTTGCGATTCGATAATCTATTTACCGAATCGCAAAATAGGTTGGGAAAGTCGCAGTTAGCAAGGGGACGATGTATGATTGTTTTGCTATTGTGAATGCGGTCACAAAACAATCGCAGTTGGCACCAATTTCAAATTGGTGCTAACCTATTTACAAACGGGAAGGGTTCCCCATTGGACACCTTCTTCTTTGTGAATGTTGTAAAAATATTTTTTAGGAGCAGGCAGTGGTCCCAAGGACCACTGCCTGCTCTGAAAAAAATTAAAAGAAATCTTTCATTTTAGGTTTTGAAAATGGGCTGCATTTTAAAAAGCAGTTACAGACATGGTGGTCTGCTGCCCCCAGCAGGCCACCATCCCTGTAAGTGAAGCCATTCCCAATGGGGTTGCAAATTACAACCTACCTCATGAATATTAATGAGGTAGGTCATTTGCGACCCCATTGGGAATCGCAAACAGAGTGAGGTGCACTGTTGTACATATGGTTTTGCAACTCGCAATTTGCGACTCGCAATTTGCGACTCGCAAATGAGTCGCAAATTGCGAGTAGCAAAACTCTGGGTCGAACATCTGGCCCATAGTCTTTCTGGACTGAATTGAGCAGCAGCCCAGGGTGGCGGTAGGACTGTGAGCTTCATCAAGGCACGTGTATTTGTGGCGTTTCTAACACTACTAAATCTTCAAAGCAGAAATATTCAGACATTATTGGGTTTCAGTCTCCTAGTCTGCGGCTTCATACTCTCATATATCAGTATGTTGCTTGTTGTTCATATGTTTGTATGTATGTCTTCAGATGATCACAGGGAGAAAATCAAATGGGTGAAGAGTAATTATGCAGAGTGCTTACAGTAATGCTCCATCTTTTCTGTAGCATTACTTTCTTTGAGCACCGGGAAAGTAACAGCTGCTCAGTCCAAAAAATCATTAGAATACCTAGGAATGCTCCTTATAACTAGAAATGCTCCTTATTTATCATCCCTTATTCACAAAGATAAACTTACACTTTTGAGTAAGTCTACTATGTATTTAATATTCACAAATGCAGGACCTGATACAAAAAGATAAACTTAGACCGAAAGGCTAAATTTAGACCAAAAGTCTATACTTAGGCCAAAAGTCTAACTTTACTTGTAGTAAACTTAAACCTTTGGTTTAAGTTTAGATGTTTTGTTTATGTTTAGACCAAACGTCTAACTTTACTGATAGTTCCGACTTTTGATCTAAACTTAGATTTTTCGTCTACGTTTACCTTTGTGAATCGGGCCCTACGAGTTTAATTTTACCAATGGTAATTTTACTAGTGCAGAGACTCCGCTTTCAAGGCTGAGAACTTTGCACATAAAAAATAGGACAGGACACTTGTTTTATGTTCTGAATCTCTGCCACAAGTGGGGAGTCTCCGCAGTTGTAAAATTACTGTTAGTAAAATTAAACTTATAGTTTGTGAATACCAAAAAAAATAGTAAACCTACTCAAATGTGTAAGTTTATCTTTATGAATCAGATCCTAAGTGCATAAAATTGTTATTTTCAGAAGAACAAATGTTTTAACTAAATAGGTAGTAGTAACTTGTGAATGGATATATAAAGCAGCTGTAATAATTAAATACATCATTAATGTGCTCACATGGCAGAAGGGTGTACCTGCAGATTAGACTCACAGAATCTTTGTCTATTCTCCAAACAGAACCATAACTGCTGTTTTATAAATCCTAGTACATTCACATATGTATTATGTATGTAATTTAGAATGCATATTTTCCTAGTAGCTCATTGTGTAGGAAGGTAATCCAGGCCCATATGCATTGCTATAAAAAATTAGGTATGAAGTTACATTTACATTTTTGATCTATAAATCTGATTAGACGCACTTTTGCAGCTAATTGGTAACCAAGTTCAGAAACATATCTTTGGTGAAGTTAGGTTTCAGTTGCATTCTACACCTATAGTATTTATGAGATATGATTGATTTTGTGCAGACGATCAGCTCACTGCAAATAGATCACTCACCAGTGCACTGTATCACCACATTAAATGTTGTATATGAACCACGTTTTGTACTGTTAACCTTTGACACATAGATTTTATCATGAATTTTGTTTGGTATTTTGAGTCCTATTTTCTAGTGACAATTAATGTATTGCTTCAGTTACTGATTCAAACTGTGCACTTCCTCCCCATTTATTATGGTTTCTTCTGAGTGTTAAAATATGTTCTATATGTTTCCAAGGGACTCTCTCATTATATCACCCAGGTTTGTAGGTCCATAAGTTCACCCAATATCCCCAGTCCTAATCATGGCACTCTAATTCCAATCAGTGGGGCTAGGTGCATAAGGACTGTTTTCAGTTAATGCACCAGTTCCTAATTGTAAAGAGGAACTCTGTTCATCATACTACGAGCTATTAAATACAGCCAGATCCAGAAAACAGGTTTGTAATCTCCAGGAAGAGAGTCTTCCTCAGTCGTGGCTTGTGGGGATTCCTGGGGGCAGGGCGGGGGCACGGGAGGAATTAATAATAAAATATAATCTGCTACCGCGCCACGCCCAGCCGCTCCTCTTCTCGCCTTTGTCCGAATGCTGCAGGCTCAGGCTCCCAGCCTGCCCTGCGGCCAATCCTGACACTGCTCAAAGCACAGAGCGCTTGGAGAGAGCCATGTGAGCATGTGTGTTTGGCTGGCCCAAGACAGCCGGACAAACATACATGTGCAGAGAGGGGGAGTGCTGGGCATGTCACCCCCATAGTTTATTATCCTTTTCTTTGAAAGGTTTTGCAGCTGCCGCTGCTGGCAGGGGGATGACACTACTCCACCCTTATGGAGGAGCCGTCCCTGGTCTTACTGCACCCAGTGCCTAGAAGTGCATGTAATATAAGCTCAGTCGCATATATTTATGGCTCACAATCCTTCCCCTCACAGTCGTCCTCCCACACAAATTAAATAGCCAAGATAATACCAAACACTCCCCTGAGGAGCTACGGTTGAAGTTACTGGTCATTCACAGTCTGTTGCCAGTTCTAATTTCACCATGGCTGCCTCCTTGGTAGAATCTCTGGCTTAAAAGTTGAAGAAAAGTATACGGACCTGCAAACATCTGAATGCAAAACCCACAAATTTATTTTCAAACTTCTGCCTGCTTATTTACTACAGCTGCACCACTACTAGCATAACAATATTAGTACTGAAAATCTTTATCATTAAAACACTAGAGGCTCAATGCCTACTACATAACTAAACCCCCCAAGCAACATCGATATACCGCTGTATCACTACAACTTCACCACTACAACATCAACTCTGAAATTACAGCAATGAAACTGTAATGCTACAAAACTAACACTACAATAACATAACATCACTGGCACTATAGCATAAAGCACTACAACTACTCATAGTTCTAAACTGTAATACCGCAGCACTCCAATAGCGGCCATGTATCTGTAGAATTGCAGACGTAGCACTGCACCAACAGTTCTGTAACAACCTAACACTAGCATTACATCTCCAATACTAACCCAGTCCTGTCCTTCCCAACTTCAACGCTACCCTAACTAAAACACTTCCACAATAACAGAACATGAACTACAACACGCCAATGACAGCAGGACTATAACAACACGGGTGCAGTGGAACAACACATAGCGCCAAATACATCATGGCATGGAGAAAGGGAATGCTCTAAAGGTGATCCACTCTCATGAGAAGAAAGAATAAACGAGCAGTGGAACACTAAACGCACTGACAGGAGAGCTGGCATCGAAGCAGCTAAATCATATAAACCACAGTTCACCGACCGCTATAGCAAACCAACTACAGTGCACCATTGGAACAGGGATAATTGCACTCTGGTCCAGGGAATACATGAACACGAGACAGCAAAAGCTCACTGATTCAAGAACACACCAACAGAGGGAGCGACCTGGAGTATTGAATGCACTGACAAAGTGATATGTGATGCATCAGCACTGAGGCAGTAAACACAGAGATCTAGATGTACTGGAAGGCTAATTGCAAAAAAACCTTCCTAATCACGCATCAACCTTTTGAGACCAGTCTTTAATTGTGTGATGTGGCTTATGCGATGAGAGGTCACCTTGCAAAATCTCTTGCTACAGTAAATTACACAATGAACTGCCAGGTGGGTATTATTTCGGCGTTCGCTCTTTGCATTCCCCTGTGATTGGCTACAAACACAAGGATCGTGGACTGGAAGGAGCAGAAGAGTCTCATTCTAATATCTGCATTCTCAAAAGGGAATTTCTTTTAAAGCAGCTTCTGTCCCTGGAAAGAGCTGCTACCGCCTTTTCTATAAAACAAAAATGTTTTCCTAGTTGGGGCATTTTTGAGGGACAGCAAACATGGATACTGTGGGCCACTGCGTACCCCCATACCCCCGAAAGCCTGACAACACCTGTCACAAAGGCTCAGGTGTCCTAAGGAGAACTTTCGTGTGTGCGAATCCATTAACATCGTCTTTATGGTGTTGGTAACTGATCAGTGATTTATGACCGCAACTGAAGTTCATAACATACAAAATTGCAAATAGGAGGGTGCCTCGGCCTTGCATGAAGCTTACTGACAGCGATTCAGTATCTGTCACTATACCAGTTTTGCAAGTCCTAAATGCTTTTCCGACTTGCCAAACGAGTTTAATAGCAAAGATTTTGTGAACTGGAGGTTGGAATTCGCAGAATGGGTTTGTACCTTTGGCCCACTTCGCTAGGACAAGGAATGCAGTGATGCTAAGAAAAAAATTAACACTTTACTTGCAAACTGAGGGAGACAGTGACACACACTGTAATTAAAATACAAACGCTTTGAAGCATACTCACATGAGCTTGATGAAATGTGACAAGACCCATGCCCTTATGGAGCCCACAATGAGCAGATATCTGTCTGTGTACCAAGAAACCCATAAGTGCAGTGAAGTTACAACAGTGAATGCTGCTTATAAACAGGCCACTGGAATTATGCATTTGTGCCACCACAGTCATTTTGCAAAAATATAGATTTGTCACATAATCCATCATCTGCTTTATAATCTGCAGATATTCACACAAAAGTTACTTCTAGCTCAAATAGTTCAAACGTTACTAAAAATGCAGCCACACATGTTGCCGCTCAGTAAAGGGCCCTTTTTCAAAGCTGGGCAGTTCACATTTTTGTTGCTTATTGCTCTATTTGTGTGTTAAACCTGCAGTAATGAGGTGCAAACAATGCCCAGACAGTATTACTAACTTTAATAATAACAAAATAATGAAGTAATAATGGGCTACATTATGCTGCATAATTTGCTTTTTCTTGACTCATAATTTGTTCAGCCATGCTGCATAATTTGGCCCTCTCCTGCAACGTAATTTCAGTGGTCCTGCTTATAGACCACATATATTAAGTACCTCCTGAAATGTTGTTTGGTTGTATGGAAGTACCTAGTCTCGATTTAGGCTTGATTCTTATCCTCATCTTTTCTACTGATCACATTGTGAAGCTTTTAGAATGTATTCAAAATTAATTTGTGGCAGAAAAACATGCTTCATATCATTACTATACCAAGTGTTGCTATGAAATTCTCAAATGAAGTTGTAACAAGGTTCTTAGCATACTCAGGTGTGTTCTGCAGAAAAGCAAGTGCATCTGTGAAGACTGTTGTTCTCAATTCATCTAACAGGACAAGACAACTTCCCAAAAGGATGGTCAACCAGCTTCGCTAGCTACTACAAGTATATTCCCATTTCCAAAACTTGGGTGGAAGCAGAGGTAAGACAAGAATATTTCTGCATGGGGAAAGAATGCAGGTCAGACTTCCTGCAACACTTTTAACTGTTTTGAAATAAACGTATTTCTTGCGTTTCACTCACTTATTTGGTCTTCACCTCTATTTGCCTCTTTCTATCCATCTTTCTAACTTCCCTCTTGACTTATCAGTTTGCTCTTTTTAGTCATTTATCCATACACATCTCTATTCATCTTTTTATATGACCCCCTTTTCTTTTTTCTTCTGGTGTCTCTTTGATTAAATGTTTTCTATCTTTATAGCTGTTGCTATTTTTTTCTCTTAATAATTAATTTGGTTTATTGTGTCCTGAGTTAAAATAACAACCAATGTATACCAATGTACAACATAAACCAATGGTATATTTACAAAATCCGTTTTGGACTTGGTTACAACATATTTGAGTGGAATGTTAACATGTATTATAGCAATGAACTAGACATGGCCATATTCATGGTGGCTTCGGAGGAGGATCTGTGAACTTATTGATGACTGAGAATACAAATACTGATTGATTCATTGTTTTATATGCCTTATAAAAATCTGCAGTTAAGGTGTCAGAGCAAGGAGCTTTCCGAGAAGCTAGACTTTCTATAACCAGGTATGTCTTCGCTAATTATGTCAGCACTGAGTTAATCTTTTAGAGCTACAAACTGATGCACTCAGACAAGCAACAATTAAGGCTATAACCCAATGTCTTTCCTTCACTGAATTTCCTTGCCATTGCATCTTTGCCCAAAAACCCAGCTTTAGACTCAGCCAGTTAGAGAGCTCTGCTTTTCCATCTCAGTCCTTTTCACCTCTCACTATCCATCTTCATGCTTACTAGTGGGACACTGCATTGTTAACTAGGCCACAGTCTTGATGTAGGTGAATGTTTTCAAAATCCAAAGGAATTAATTCCTAAATACAAACATATTTCAATGAGGGATCCTTAGTTTTGGAGTAGTAATTTGGCAAGAGTATAAACTTCCTTACAGAAAAATGTTGGTACATGAACAGAAACACCAAAAAACTCTATAGTTTAGAAATCAACAAAGAAATAACCTTAAGGAAGTGAGAAGTTAGAAAGGGTAACAATTAGCCTGACTGGATAGAACCAATATGTACACAAGAGAGGGTTAGTCTGTCTAGAAATCAACTCTTGAGGTGTAAGAGGCCAGTTATCTGGCCTCAGTATATACTGAGATGGTGGGGGATCTGCACCCAGGTAAAGTGGTGTGTCCCTGGCATCTCAAGGATATATTAGGAGGTTGCTCACCCACAGTCACCACCAGTGGCATGCTTCATCATCATATCCTCACATACTGCATCTAGTTTGAGTGGGTGGGCTAAACACAGGAGCTCTTTGTCTAAGGAATAACAAGTGCAAAGTTCTAAATCCTGTTTACTAGCAAGGTTCTTTGGCGAGAATAAAAGCAGTGAGATGTTTTGTGGGTATAATGACTCCTAACATCAATGGGTCAACATGTTTCAGCCAGGATCTAGTGCCACTAGTTTCAATAGGCTTTCTTGAGGAATGGAAATGTACATAATATCCCTATGATATATAGCTCATAACTTCCACCTCTGAGTAGTAGTTTATACAAACATCATGAAGCATGCAAACAGACAGACCAAAGGTTTGTGTAATGGTCCCTGAAAGAAAAAGGGCATAGTTACATTTCTTTTAGGGGGTAATTCTGACCCCTTGATATTGTATTTTCTCATGCTCAGACACACCTAGGCTGACGTTGGTGACAGGGCATGCAAACACCATTAATTTATTCTCCAAAGCGTCAGACATGATTTAAATATACATATAAAAGTACACACAGAAAGGTATATAAAAGCATATCATATTTGTAGATGGTATTAAGCATGCACACACAGGGGTATATCAGAAATTAACAAATCAGAAACACAAAGCGTTATTGATTAAAATCCACCAAAACTCTTAAAAATTGTTTGCAGGGATCAGAAGTTGCAAATCATCAGAATGAAAACAAACTTCGAACAATGTTAATAAAAAATTTAATGCAAGTCAATGGAGTGATTCTGAATGAGACGTAGCCACTCTTTGAGTGTGACCAGTGATGTTCAACAGTTTATCTTGGTCAAAGGATTTACCTGTAATTTTGCTACTTTTTCAAATGTCCTCAGTGGAGCAAAGAGAACAGCTGCAGCCAAGTAGGGTGCTTCTCACAGTCAGATATATGTTTTAATGGTCTCTCTAGAGTTTTAAAATGTATGGCAAAAAGGTTAGAACAGGACAAACTAGAAAATGGTACACACATACACCATGTCTTCTTCAGGAATATTTTTGCTCTCTGTCCAGCTCTCATAGCTTACCTTTGAACATTATTATTTCTCTAAAGGTTTAAAGGCATCATTGGGGCAAGACTGACAGGGCTAGCTGGCACAGCTACTCTTGGTTAGGTACCTCTTTTTCACAGTCCTACTGAAGCTTAGAATTTTGTGGGGGAAAAAACTCTAAATCAAACAGACTAGCTGGGTCCTCTTTGGATAGAGTTGGGACTTTGTCCCCAAAAGTTAGAAAAGTTCAAAGAGACAACATTTCTTAAAAGCTTTAAAGCTTCTTCTCTTGTGGCGCAAACATCTCAAATGGTTTGAGAGGCATCTTGGGGACTGGTGAATGAGTTCAAGTGAGACTTTCTCATCTTCTAGTAAGCGCCATTACCAAAAGATCATTAACCACAGGACTTCTTTTTGATACATGCAAATGGAGCTGTTTCTGTCCTTCTGATGTTTAACAATTTCCAGCAATAGGCTTGTCCAAGTGAAGACCAGGGTCCCTTTTATCCTTGTGGTTTGAGCATGAACTCAGTTCCATTAGCCTTTGTTAGGGAAATTGGGTTTTGGTTGACTGGGGTATGAGCCCTGGTCAAGCAGAAACTATAACTCTAGTCAAGGTTAGGTCCAGGCAAAACCTAAATTAAGCTGTAATCTCCCTCTGGTAGCTTGTCACAGAGCAGTCAGTCTTAAATTAGAGGCAGTCTGCAAAGCATTTGTGCAACACTTCAAACAGCAAGACAATAAAAAGACCTCAAAAAGATCCCGTTCCATACCAGGTTAGAACAGAAAAGTGGGATTTGATAAATAAAACAAGAAGAAAACAACACAAAAACCAAAAATAGTACTAAAAATATTTAATTTCAAACAGTTAAGTAAAAATAGCACCAAGAAGTACAAAGCGCTATTGGAAATATCGGGTCAACCAGACTGGGACAAAGTCCCAAGTGCAGGCTGACAGCAATGGCACGTAACCCGACTACAGCAACCGAGCTAGGCCAGCTGACCAAAGTATCTTAAATCCTGGTTGCAGAGCACTGCGTGGATGCGCATCAAAGATGGAATGTGTCTTGCAGCAGAGGTGATGTATCAATCCAGAGATGCAGTGAGGCTGAGGTTCAAGTTCTGTTGCATCAATGTCGAGGATCCTGTTGATGGGGGATGCAAGGAGTTTGCCCCAAGAAAAGCATTTCGCAGCTTCAGTGGCAATGCAAGTCTTTCATGACGGGTCACATCCATGCAGCAACAGTGATGCATTGGTTCTGCTCAAGGAATTGCTGCTCAGCCAAGGAGATGTGTCAGATCTGCTCGCAGATGTGTCCCTCAGCGTGGACAGTGCAGGGCCCCCCCTGCCCAGCACCGTTCAAATGTGCACTGTCTGCTTTGCAAACAGTGCACATTCCAAGAGTGCTGGAGTGTTAGGATATTGGCCTTATTTGTGTTAGGCCAATATCCTACCACTGTTACCACTGGTCATCCTTGTGGGAACGCGTATTACAAACATTGTAATGCACTTGGGAGAACGTTACTGCCATGGTGCTGGCATCCTCCCCGTGAGTTTGGCAGTTCCGTGGTGGGACCACCAAACTCATAATGAGGCCCTTATTTTGAAAGCACACCAGAGGAGGAATGCACATATTGGGGTGTGAATTCATGTTTCCTTGCATAGACACAGGGTGTACATATTTGTGCATTTATATTTCAAGCTTCCTGATGTTTTTAGTGTGTAGAGTGTAAAGTACTACTAATTGTAGCCAGCATCCCCATTCATCACTTGGGTGCTCATAGTTTGGCCACAGACTATGAGTCCACCTCTTCCGTCTGAGGACTTTTATTTCACTTTGACTTGACATTTGCCCCTCTAGATTTGAAAGTGACAACAGCCTGCTGCTACCATCATTGTATCCTGAAAAAAGTCTTCCCTATTTTGAAAACAGCATGTATACCCCAGTGATTAATGCCTTTATTCAGTCTCTATTGGACTCCATATTTGGGCTTACTTAATAAATATCTACAAAGCCTGCTGACTGAATTAAAGTCATATGTTAACAGCTTTCTCTTCTTTAAAAGGTGCACAATTTGGGAGGGGATGCTCCTTGAGGAGCAGTTTTAATGTAAACAATGTTATCTTCTACTGATGAAAATGTCTGACTAACATTAAACCTCAGTCTCATTGTAGTGTGGTTGTACTGTGGTGACTTGTTTTGTCCCTTTGAACAGAAGTATATGAGAGTCAGGAAAACATTTGTTGGCCTTAATCGTCAGAGGAGAACCAAAATGAGAGTACAGAAAAGCAAATAACCCTTTTCCAACTTTGTATATTTTTTCTAAATAATCACAACGAAATGTGTGCCACACGTGTAATCCGTAGAAATTACTTTTGTTGACCATTCTGAAAGACAGCAGGGCTTTAATATTCACTGGTTGTACCAACCTAAACGTCTGGTGGTGGGCACCTCAGATTCCCTTCTCAAGTGAAATGTAAACATTGTGAATAGCATTCAATGTAAAGAACACTGTTGAAACAACACATTTTGTAAAAATGAAACCTTGCTATTTTTGCATTGAATGTAAGATAAAACTGTGGAAATAAAATAAATATTTCAAATACTAAAGAAATCTCACTACTTCACTTCTAAATATTGTAATACTATACATATAAATGTTAATTTCATGCTTTGTTGGCTATCATTGTAAACAATTAGGTTCACTGTTAGACCTGACAGCTTTAGGATCGTCATCCCCTAACTTTTTGCCTGCCTCCCTCCACTTTTCTGACACTGGCCACAAGAGAGGAAGAGTCTCCCCAAGCTCCTGAGGGACGGGATCACTATCTGTGAAAATCCCGGGTTTCCCTTAGGCATCCTCTCCTCCCTATTGTATTATCAGGAGAACCTACTATCAAGATAACTAACTACGAGAAAAAAAAAACAGAAAGCGTAATCGGATAATGAAGAACGGAATAGAACAAAAGAAAAACCATCCAGACTCACCGGAGTCCTCCACCCGCCATCCGCCGCCTGCCTGATGCCCAGCCGATCGAAGCCCCAGTTCACAAGGTGAGAACTTCCCCACCTTTGGTGCTAAGCTGAAGGGCAGCTGACCTCGCCCTGCTCCATCAGCTGCCCGCCATCCGACGCAGGCTTCCCAGCCACCCTGGGAGCCTCACTCTCCTTCACGCTCCTTCGTAGGTGGCTGCTCTCCCCCAGGGGACACATCGGATCGCTTCCCCCACCCCCAACGCTTGGTAGTCTGGTCGGAGCGGGGCGATCACTCCGGCTAAACGGATCAGAGCCCCCGGAGCCGACTGCGCGGCACGGACATGGTGACGCTGCCACTAATTGCTGCTGGGGACGTTGTTGCACCTCTTTCGAGCGTGTTGAGCCCTATACTGCCCCCAGGCTCCCCATGTTCCCCAGGGCTGCTGGAGCTCGGTGCGGGTCCTACGGAGTGACAAGTGCTCACCCCCCCCCCCCCCCCAAATGACACAGAGCAGTTTTTGTACACAGTCCTGAACCAATTATCCCTTTGGGAATAATCCTCTCTAGGGCTAAATAAGCCCTAGAACAAATATCCCTTTCGGGAAGAACCCTTCTTATTATCATATTAAGCCCCCCCCACCCTAGGGGATACAGGGCCACCATTTTGGAACTCTATCAGACCCTTACTGGTCCCAATTTGAACCAGAGCTGGCATTAACACAAAAGTAGAACCAACAACAACTTGACCCAGCAACAACACAAAAGTATGACCAACAATAACCTGAGCCACAACACCACCAAAGTAGGACCAAATAAAGCCTGAGCATCCCCACCCCCCACCAGCACTAGAAACTAAAAGAGAACTCTCTGACCCCATCCTTAGATCAAAAAATAAATTATAAAAAGCACTTTTGAACTCAACTCCAAGGACTATCTCAACCAGTTTTTCTCCCCACCTTTAGAAATAAAGAAAGACTCCCCAACCTCCCTCTCCATGAAACACACCCAAACTCCTATCTTTTCTTCACCCCAACGGGCATCCTCCCCCAAATAAAGAGCCTCTGGCCCCCCCTTCTCTAACTCCCCACCCCCAGCAGATCCCCCTACCTCCCAATACTTATTCTAGTGCTCTAACAGTGAGGGATAATCCCACCCCCATAACTGAGCAGAGCATATCTCACAGATCCTCTACCCTACCCCAATCAGTCCACACCTGAAGACACTGTAAACTCATCCAGCCTGCTCTCAACTTATAATTTCCACTCCTAATTATAGGTCCTAGGATGATGACCCCCACAGAATATCCCCCTCCTGAAAACCCGCGGTCCTAACTCCTTCTCCATATCCCTCCCCACTAACCTCTCCCACACATCATCTAAAAACCTCAAACACAAACTGATCAGGCAACACCCTGAGCTGCTAATTGAGGACACCTACTTCAACGCCTCTAAAGGCCTAGAAAGAACAGACCTCATTTTCTTCACCAAATGCCCGGCTAGATGGAATACATTCCTAACCAACTACCTCCACACCTCCAAATCCACCAACATCCCGTATGGCTGCAAACTCACGATCTCCAGCTCATCCTCATTCCAGGAAAATGCCAACATTTCCATTTTCAGAAATGGAACCATCATGATACAAGCTAATGATGCTAACCTACGCTCTTTCAAATCCATATACCCTACGCTAAAGACAGCCATATCACAACATCAACCCCCCCCCACAGGCCATCCTCTCGGATCCTCAACCACAAGGAATTACCCTTGAGACCAACCAGAAACCCCTCCCCGCAACAGAACTCTCAGCACCCTTAACCCTGCAAACGACAAACCCAACAACCTGGGCTGCACGCACACTTCCACAAACCACCCCTGATACAACTCTCAGCACCCTAAACCCTGCAAACAACAATCCCAACAACCTGGGGTGCACTCAAACCTATCCCACTACAACTCACTTGCACAATTCCACCCCTCTCCCAAAAACTAACCAGGAGACCCTCAGAATGACCTACACCCTCAACCCCCCTCTCCCACTTCCCACAAATAGACTAAGGTCCACAAACCGAAGAGACTCCCAAGATCCCCCCACATACTGTGCTGTTAATCATGAAGACCCCAATAACAAATTAAACCGCTCTACTGCTGTCTCCTCCAATCTACCTCCCACTGATATTGAAAACCATCTGACCCTAGCTCATCAGATCCCGCACATTATGAAGCACAACACCCACACTCCCCCCCAGTCTCACACCCATATTAAAAATAAACGAGTAACTCACCAACCTAGAATCCCAACTATAAACAATAATACAGGGCATCAACATGTTAGCGAGAAGCCTCAATCCACTTCTGAACCCCTCACTGAATCACTCCCACACACCACTCCTTGACAGAACCAATCCCCAAACATTTAGCTGGCCCTCCATGCCCCGCAAACTCAATGCCCAAAGACCGAAAACAACGAGCGCTCCATTGTCACATAGTGAGGCAGAAGAAGTTGCCCAATCGTACAACATGATCCCGTCCATACCTAACCCACCCATCCAAAATCCAGGTCATCATGGGTCTAGGTTGAAACCATGCACCTCTGACCACAACCAGGCCTCAAGATCACCTCATCAACATCCCTCTGATCCCTATCATTCAAGATCCAAAGAATAAATGTCAAACCAACTGCATGCTCATTAACTGAAGATCCACAGACAAACATGCTATGGAACTAGCAGATGCTATCCTAAACCACAACAATGACATTGCCTTCATCACAGACACTTGGCTGACTGAATATTCTCAACCTATCATGGATACTCTAGTACCGCCGGTGCTCTCAATTACCAACAGAGATAGGAAAAACCACCACGGTGGAGGCATTGCCATCATTCATAAGAACAACATCAACATAGAGATAAAAGTTACTTTCAGCTACAACGCATATGAACATCTCAACGTTTCCATAAGAATGAGTGAGAACACCAATGTAACTTGCCACCTACTCTACCACCCTCCTGGCAACACCCTCCCTTTTGGGGAACACCTAGCTGACCTAATAACACACTGCTCACTCTCATACACCAATTTCATCATCCTACAAGACCTCAACCTCTAATGGAGTGATGAAAGCAATACTCTAATCCAATCCTTAAATGACCTCCTACATAGCAAAGACCTCGCCCAGCACTGCAAGGGTCGAACCCACAACAAAGGCGCTACACTCGATGTCATAATAGCTCAGAAAGAATCACTCATGATTGATGACATCCTCCCTGTCGACTGGTCAGATCATCACATTATTCTATTCCATCTTGATAAAACTCCCCAATACCCAAACCACACGCAAAAGTCTCTCCAATGGAAAAGAAACATAAATCAAATTCCATTAGCAACCTTAGAAGAAAAAATCAGCTCACTTCTACCGCCCCCATCTGACAACCTGTCAACAACTGAGCTCACCACCCAGTACAACACAACTATTTCCTCCATACTAGATCAGTTAGCCCCTATGAAACTGAAAAGAGTGAGAAACACATCCTCAAGAGCCTGGTTTAATAAAAATCTTAACAAGAAAAGAAGTCAACTGGGAGCAGCTGAAAGACTTTGGAGATTTGAGCCATCCACAGTGTACCTCAAACAACTCAGAAGAGAACGCAGAAACTACAAAAAACGCATAACGAATGAAAAAACACATTCTTCTGCAATGCACTAGATAGGGCCAAAAACCACCCAGAGGAGCTTTTCAACATCATCAAACTCCCAAACCTCCCCAAAACCTCCCACTTACAACCAAAGACCGCTATGACAACTTTGCTAACTTCTTCAATGACAAAATCACTAAGATTGAGCTCTCCCTAGAAACAGATACTCTACTAACTACGGAGATTATATCTCCCAGTAATGACAACAATAACCACCACTAACTCTCCTCAAACTCCCCGGCTCCTATCTCTCCAAGAATAATTGATGGGTATCATCCTACCCGCAAACAAATGTCAACTCCCCGAAGCTGGGAGACCTTCTACCCACTCCTGGAGACAGATATTTCCAAACTACTGTCCACTTCCAAAGCATTCTCTAACCTGGTGGACCCTCTCCCAACCCCCCTGGCTAGAAAACTCAACCAGATTCTTACCCCATCTGGACCAAGATCCCTGCAAACCGTTGTGATACCTGACTGCCTCAAGCTGGGTCAAGTCTCACCAATGGTAAAGAAACTGTGATTAGACCCGCATAACCTCAACAACTAAGACCAGTCTCCAATCTACCCTTCCTTGCCAAAACTCTAGAGAGATGTGTTCTCCATCAGCTAATCCAACACATAGATAACAACAACCTTCTTAACCCTCTCCAATCTGGGGTCAGAAAAGGATGTAGCACAGAAATAGCTATTCTAAACATAGTAGATGACCATCGCGACTCTCTTGACTCTGACCGATGCTGCCTGCTGATTCTCCTAGACCTATTGGCGGCCTTCGACACAGTTGACCACAAGCTGCTACTGGACTCCCTCCAAAAAAGAATTGGTGTGGAAGGAGCAGTCCTACGCTGGTTCTCTTCCTTCCTACAGAACCAAACGCAACAAGTAAAAATAAATCACAGGACCTCTGCTACATCTATAGTCACCAGAGGGGTTCTCCAAGGATCTGTCCTCTCACCCACATTATTCAACATCTACATGGACCCCCTCACCGCCATTCTCAAACAAGCTAACATCCCCTTCCACCTATATGCTGACAACACCCAAATTTACATGGAAATATCCTCTGTAGAGGACATACACTGACTGAATGCCACCATGAAAGAAGCTCAACTTTGGCTATCCTACAACCACCTGAAACTCAGCCAGGATAGGACTGAATTACTTCTCATATCAAAAATGAATCAGCTCCCCCAGATGCAAGAATGGCTAAAATCCATAGCCGCTTCCAAGTGCAATCTTACCCTTACAAACTCTGCCAAGTCGCTTGGAATAACTCTGAACACCAACCTCACCATGCAGGACCACATAAAGAATAACACTAATACTGCATTCCACAGCCTGAAACTGCTGAACAAAATCAAACCATTCATACCCCCAGATGACCTAAAACAGGCCATGCAAGCACTGGTGCTCTCCAGACTAGATTACGGGATCTCCATCCTTACCAGCACGGCTAAATCCCAGTTTGCTCCCATGAGATCCACTCTCCATGCAGCGGCCAGAATGGTGACAGGAATAAAAAAATATGACCACATCTCCCCTGCCCTGAAAAGACTAAAATGGCTCCCAATCGAAGCCGGCTTCAACGTCAGAACTGCCTGTCTAACTCACAAAGCCCTACACACTAGGAAACCAGAATACCTCACCACTAAACTCATGAAAGCAGGTCAGACAAGAACACTAAGAAGCTTAAACACCTTTCTCCTCATCCCGCCCAAAACTCAGAAAGAAAAACCCCAGACATGCTCCTTTACAAGCAACTCCCCCAAAATCTGGAACTCCATACCAGTTCACATAAGATAATACCCCGCCCTCCAGATCTTCAAGAAGCAACAAAAACAATTCCTCCTCAACCAACCAACATCTCAGTAAAAAGTCATTGTTCACTCTAACTCCCATCCCCACCACCACTGCCTACACTCCATCTTCTATGCCCATGTGAAACCTTCATGTATAATTATGAACATGTTCTTTTGATTGCCTATACTGTTGTAAAGCGCTCTGATACCCTCGGGTCTTGCCAGCACTATAGAAAACTCTCTAAATAAATAAAATAAATACATAAATGCTGAAAGTAGGCCTGCAACATTGGTTGTGCCACCCACCTAAGTAGTCCCTTAACCCTGTCTCAGGACTGCCACTGCAAGGCATGTGTGTGAAGTTTCACTGTGACTTCGACTTGTCATTTAAAAGTACTTGCCAAGCCTTAAACTCCCCTTTTTCTACATATAAGTAACCCCTAAGGTAGGCCCTATGTAATCCATAGGGCAGGGTGCTGTGTAGGTAAAAAGCAGGACATATACCTGTGTGTTTGACATGTCTTGGTAGTGGAAATCTTCTAAATTTGTTTCCATTACTGTGAGGCCTGCTCCTTTCATAGGCTAACATTAGGGATACCCTCATATACTGTTTGAGCGATAGATTCTGATCAGAAAGGGGTACACAGGTCATGTTTAGTATTGACAGAATTTTATATTACTAATTTAGAAATGCCACTTTTAGAAAGTAAGCATTTCTCTGCACTTAAAATGCGCTTAACACCCATCTGTGCCTTACAGCCTCCAATCTACATCTGGGTTGGGCTGGTTGACAGCTCCCTCGTGCATTTCACCCACACAACCACAAACACAGAATACTCAGTCACACCTGCACTCATCTGCATACTGAATGGGTCTTTCTGGGCTGGAAGAGTGGAGGGGCCTGACACTTACATTTCAAAGGCTAGTGGCCTGCCCTCACTCAATGGACTGCCGAACCCCCTTCCGGGAGCCTGGCAGACAGACATGGACTGAAAGAGGAGCTTGTGCACTTCAAAATCACTCTTTGAAGTCTCCCCCGTTCAAAGGCATTTTTGGGTATGTAACCTGGGTCCCTGACCACACCAGCTCAGACACTTCTGGACCAGATCCTGCAACCTGTCAAGAGGAGCTGTCTAGCTGCCCAAAGGACTCACCTGGACTGCTTTGCTGTGAAGGACTGCTACCTTGCTGTTGCCCTGCTGCCTTGCTGACCTATGACGTTGCAGAGAAGTGCCCTCCAAGGGCTTGGATTGAGCTTGCCTCCTGTTCCTTATGTCTGAGGGCCAAGAAGACTTCCTCTCTTCAAGGAACTTCCTTGTGCGGCGACAATCTACACGCAGCCTTCCGGAAATGACGCACAGCCTGCCCAGTGCTGAGAAAATCCATGCATTGCCAAACCGGAACAACGCAGCCCGGCTCCCCAAGTGGAGATCAACCCAGCACCTGCATTGTGACCATAACTTCCGCGCATAGCCATACCGGATCGACTCACAGCAGAGCCGGAACAACACAGCCTGACTTCCTGAGTAAAGAATCAATGCCGCGCCTGCTGTGTGACAGAAACTCCGATGCATCACCCACCAGATCGACGCAGTGCCTGTGACTTCGTCCCGCACACCCAGGATTTCCATGTATAGTCTTTGGGCATCAAAAGACCACGCATCGCAGTGAGGATCCAAGACTGCGTGCCGGAAATTGATGCAAAGTCCTCCCAGCGTGGGAAGGGACGACGCATCGTCTGTGCCGCGTCACAAAATCCAATGCACACCTTACTTTTTCCATGCATCTCCTCCTCTGCGGTCACCATACGTGGAATTTTGACACAAACCAGGTACTTTGTGCACACAAGAGACAATTGCTGATTTTTAAAGACTTAAGATTATTCTTAACTGAGCAAATGTGATATTTCAACTTGTGCTTATCAAATCTTGATCGTTTAGACCTTGGTTTATTCCGATAAATATCCTATATTTTTCTAAACCTGTATGGTGTATTTTTGTGGTGTTTTCATGGTTTTATTGCATGATTTTTTGCACAAATACTTTACACATTGCCTTCTAAGTTAAAACTCACTGCTCAGTGCCAAGCTCCTATAGGGTGGGCACAGGACAATTTGGATTGTGTGTGACTTACCCTGACTAGGATGGTCCCTACTTGGACAAAGGTGTATACCTCTGCCAACTAGAGACCCCATTTCTAACACTCACAATAATTTGGGAAGTTTCTATTTCACTATTATCACATGATTAAATGGTAGTAAACTGAAATTTCCTTTCGTTCTCTAAACCCTATGACTCTCTCTGGGAATTGGTTTTGCATCATAATGGAAATGGTCATCTTATGCGTTCCATAATTTTGCTTTGACTATTTTTACGAGCTTTAGTTGTGCTACATGGAGATGGGCTTAAGAAGCTAGGCTTCCAGGCATGGTCTTTGCTTTCGATTTCTCTCCTCCCTATGTCACATGCTTTGTGATGCATGAAATGTAGGAAACAGTGTCATCCTAAGTTTTTTTTGGGGCCCCAGACATGACATAATTTGGGGGCCATCATACTTTTGTTAAAAAAATGGGCGCTTCCTGCGAAATTTGTGAGTTTCTCCTGTCAAACTGTTGCAAGGTAGCTACTGTTTTGCTTCTTCTGGTGCCCTCATGATTTTGGTTTGGTAAGATGGGTCCTGAGAGTGGTACTTTGTTGTGAGAGTTACTCTGTATTCTTGAAGTTAGCACATCTCACAGTATTTGAGACTACAGCTTTGCAGTCTCTCACTCTCAGAGACTCCACAATCACTCCCTGAGTCTCCATATTTATAAATAGGTTTTATCTTGCAGGTGTACAATCTGTGATCCTTTTTGATTGTAATACTTGTCACACCTATAGTCTGCACCACTACAGTGAAAAACACTTTTCAAGATTGTACTTTGCATCTTTTCTACTTGCTGTACATCTGTTTCCCCAGATCTATTGCCAGAGCCTTGTTCCTGGTGCCCATCTTGCTTCTGTGCACTCACTGGAAGAAAACGATTTTATTCAGCAGCTGGTATTGGACAGTGCAAGAGGCAACCCTCAAATATGGATTGGTGCCAGTGATTGCTATAAGGTAAGTGCCGTCGGCAGTGCATGAACGTTTATGGGCTATATGCTTCTGCTATGTAAAAAAAAAAAATTTACTACACTGAAAGGTGGCTTTCCAAAATTCACAGATAATACATGATTTATGTTATCAGCTTTGAGCAAATGTAACACACGCACACAGTGCTTTTGGTGGCGCAGGATCTTAGTTAAATATTTTGCTCATGGTGTAAATCTTACCAACCCATCAGGACAGAAATACCCACTTAGATAACTGGGCCAACAGATCTTGGATGTAAGTGAGAGTTAATCAGGAGCTGCAAGTTAGATCAATCAGTCACCAAAGTTATTAATTTTACTCTCTTAGGAGTCAATGATTTGGTGTGAGTTTCAAAACTTTATTAAAGTCTCAGAGTTTCTTTCAATCTTTATTAGAATCAATATATAACCTCATCAATTAAATTAAAGCAGTTCATTGTAAATGATCAATATGAAATATTAGCAATGAACCATGTTCCACAAAGAAATAGTCCCATTTTAAACTTGAAGAGTACAAGAGAAAACGTGGCAGTCAGAACCCATAAAGAGTTTCTAAATCAATAACTGAAACTTTGACATTCTTACATCGAATCTCAAATATTAACCAAGCAGAACTTCCCATAAAGAGAGGTTTAAGAAACATAGTAGAGTGTTGGAGCAGGATAGATTAAGACAGGAAAAAGGAAAGGAAATGGCTCCTCAGATTGAATCTGAGAAACATCTGGGAAAGCAGCCTCTAAAGCAGCATCAAAGGTAGCCTTTTCTACTACTCTAGGATCATGCACATTTATAAACTTCTCATATTAAATATTTGAAACATTTCCCTCCAACTTCTATCCGCTCATCCAAACAGCTTGCGGTGTCTTCATGAGAACAGTAAAGTTTCCACTGTCTAAGCAGTCAAAGAACAATAGTCTACAGATATCAACATTTAAATGAGAAACATTATGTGAAACATTTTGTAGAAACACAAGGGGAGTTTCCACCATTAGTCTGTCATAAGAAAATTGCATTTCATGGTTAAGCTTTTCATATAATGTTATTAAATCACAAGTTTGTCATGTATTTCAGTTGACCAAACTATTCATGTAGACACATTCTGCTGACATTTTAACACATCATTATATTCTATGAAAAACAAGTTTATGGTAAGATCATAATCTAACCCTTTGTATATTAGGTCATAACATTTCTTAATGTGTCAGCTTTATTGAATATTAACATTTCACATTCTTAACCCAGGTCAGCTTCTGTAAAAGGGCATTCTGCAGATAGTCAAACCTAATGTCTGTAAATGTTACTGCCTAGTGCTCTTACTTACTTTAAAATATGGCTGTTTGTCTAAGGCCTATACATTATTTATCCTTGTTAATTGCATTAATTTTCTTTATTTCCAAACACTCTAAAAACCTCCCACCTCTGATGGACTCTAACCATCATAAAATCATTCACAGATGATATATAAGCTCACTCCTGTCCTCAGTTGAGTCTCTTCCCTTTCTTTTTAAATTTTCTCTCTCTTTCAATTGATTGTATTATTTGTTAATGTGATAACTTAATTTTGCATCTTTCTTTATTTGTTTATTTCTCCCTCTGTTATTTTTTATTTTATAATACACTTTTAATACCTTTAAAAACTAGTAATGAAGCCAGGAAACAGGCAACACGATTTATTGTAGGAATGAATATGGCTTGGAGGATTCCTCCTACTGCTTTGAAATCCAATTGTCTATTGCAGAAACTCCTTTTGTAAAACATTTTACAATGCTAGTGGTTTCTAATGGTTTCAAATCAAGTTCTGTGACTGAAATGTTCTTTGCCTACTTTGTGATTCTCTTCCCCTCATCAGGAACATATGGGCAAAAACGTTCAGTTTTCAATATCATGCTGACTATTGTCTGTTTTGCGAGTAAAATTTGTAGAACATCCCGTAAAACCATTGATCTAGCTGCTACTAATTATGTGTTAGCGACTAATAAACCTCTGGATGTACTCGTTGCCAGCTTGTCCACTACTGTTGAAAATATTTTCATCATTTAGTATCACTCCTAGAAATTGAATAATTGTTCCAAATATGTCTCCCTCAAATGGTATTCCCACACTAATGCTGCATGTTTGTATGTGTATAGGTGTCATTGTTAAAGCGCATGATGCATCTTTGGAAATAGCAAATCTAAGTAGCAAATACCCTCCCAATCAGCAGGTAAATTAAAGTAGGCATCCTGTCTACAAATAAAATAAACTCAAGGTATAGTTGGATCATCTCCCTGTAAAATTTGCCATGTACCTCCTGATAATTCAAAATTTAATTCAAAGCTCACAGTTACTATTTCTTACATGTCTATTTCTAAGGTGATTTCTTCTTCTAAAAATCATACTTTCCCCTTATGCCTTCTCTCTCACTTTATTATTTGATAAAGCATTCTTCTTCCTTCTTCTGTACTCATCTGTAATCATCTTCCTTTTTCAAAAATTTTTCACAACATCATCATTTGAAGAGTATGCAAAGTGTGCTATTTCCTCTAACATCCTGATGAATGTTTTCTCTAGTGGATTTATTAATCAAGTTAGATTATTTTCATATGCTTTGGCAGTGTCTATAGGAAGGAAAGGTCTAAAATAATGCCAAGCAGTCTCAATTTATTTTGCCTGGGGATGTAAATTCATGCTTTTTAGTAAGAGTACTTTTGAAAGAATCTTGTGAAAGTTATAATAATATTCAAAGTGTTATCCATAAACTCAACTAAGTAAAACAATCTATGTAGTAGCATATGACAGAGGAATGTGATGGTATGGCACCTCCTCATCAGCTGATGAAGGCGAAGCGGGCGGAAACTCAGTTGTCGAAATGGCCACCGCAGGAGTGCGGCTACATTGGCGGCCACGCAGCGGTTAAACTTGGCGGGCGGCGGTTGTCGCCCGCCAAAGTTGTAATGAGGGCCATTGTCTCTTAAATTAAGCCTGACTGCTCTCTACCAAGCTACTACGGGGTGAGCACAGGTTAATCGAGGGTGTGTTAGTGACTTACCCTGACTAGGATTGTGGTTCCTGCTTGGACAGAGTGCATACCTCTGCCAACCAAAAACCCAATTTCTATGAATTACTACTAATAATGCTATGGTTACTAACACTATTACTAAAAATGTAATACCCATGACAATCTTTTATCTAACTCTGGCTAGAACTCACATTTGCCTTAAGTCAGAACCTTTCAAACAG
Source organism: Pleurodeles waltl (assembly GCF_031143425.1). NCBI lineage: Eukaryota > Metazoa > Chordata > Amphibia > Caudata > Salamandridae > Pleurodeles > Pleurodeles waltl. The sequence continues at coordinate 690,455,417 of NC_090439.1, forward strand.
TAAGTGTAGCAGCAAGAGTTAATTCTTTGCCTTCAAAGTTATTTATTTGAACAGACAGTCTTTATTTTTCTTCTTTTGTTTCTAATTCAGTAAATTTCTTGCAGCTTTATTTAAACCAATCTTCTTATAGACTTTGTTAACCCTACTCTGTGTGCTTCTAAAATGTTATCCATAAACTTCTACTGCAGCCTTGGGTCTAAGTTAGTCTTCTTAGTTCTTTTTGTTTTAACAGTTTATCAATTTGTATTTCAGTCTATTTGTACAGTTTGTTCAATAACTTTATTAAGAACATTTTTATTGCTTTCAGCAATCATTTTCAGCAGCTTTTTCTTGAAGTTCTTTGCTCCAGTCAATCAAATCTGATATTGGAACAATTAGCACTTGTAGTATGTAGCAAGTTATTCGGGTGCTGAATACTTCTGACAAGGTACACTTGCTCTTCTGGATCTCCTGAGTTGTTATTTATCTTTTTCTGTGTCACTTAAATCGCAACAATGGGTCTCCTCAGCAATTGTTAGTGGTATGGATCTAGCTGACACTCTTGGTCTCAATATCTTTCAACTACAGGCTCTTGGTTATTCAGCATTGCAGGTATCTCTTCTTTGTCTCAATTCAGTCCTTGCTGTTTCTCCTAGATCTTCTTGTTGCTCTGAAGATGTTTCAAGTATTACTTCAGTTTGAGTTCTTGCTTTGCCTCCTTCTACACCAAGAGCTACACTGCCACTCTGTGAGATATCTGAGAATAAGATTTCTTAGTACAGTCACCAGTATGCTTGGTTTTAGCTCATAGGACACTATTTCTTCGTACGGATCTCTTGTTCTCTGAGTATGTGAGGTGTGCCCCCAGTTTGGCACTCCAGTTTGTTTTGCAGCAAAATCCATAGCGCCTGCAAGCGCCATTCCATAGCACCAGCCAGGAGCCATGTTTATGGAATGCCACATGTTGGCAGAAAGGACAGGCTAGTGTCTAAAGAAAAGATGCTAGTAAGGGGATGGGGAGAAGGAAAAAGGTGTTAATGGGTCAGAAATGATGCTAGGCTGGTTAGCGGCAATAACTATGTTGCGAACCAGCTTAGCATCATTTTCTGATGGATTACCACCCACAAAATGAGTCTTGTCTTAGTAAAGACAGCTGCCATGCCCACCACCCCAATGGCCAGCCCAGGGGTCCAGTGTCCCCTGGGCAAGGCCATAATTCCCTGTGCCAGTCAGGGGGCCCCCATGTAAAGGGCCCCCAATGGCACAGAAAAAAAATATATATACTTACCTGTACTTACCCAGGATGGGGTCCCCGTCCTATGGCACCCTTCTGGTGCTTGGGGTAGGCATCTCTGGGCCCATTCCATTATGTTTAGCCATAGAAATGCGTCCACATGTCCCCTAACAATTAGTCAGACGCAGGCATTAAATAATGGTGCTAAGCAGGCTTAGTGCCGTTATTTGGGTCTGCCTTCTCCGTGCGGGTCATTTTTGCACCAGAGTATACATACAGCATGGGGGTTAGCATGATATTGTGGACTGGAACGCCTACCTGGCATCTAATTAGCGCAAGGTAGTTTGCTGCATCCACAATATAATGCTAACACCTGTATGTTGATGCTAGAGGGTCAATTTAAGGAGTTAAGTTTGCCTTGTTTAGCGTCAAAATAAATCACGCTAAAACAGCACAAACCAGGTATGAATTTGCCCATTAACGATTCAAACTGTGTAGGTCTAGGATTCATGTCACAAAGTATTTCTTATAGTCTGTCTATAATTCTCAAAATAAATGTACCCCATCTAGGAGAGCCAATGGACCCGCCTTCTCAGTGATCTTGCACTATTGGCGAAGCCATGCACATGTATTTAACCCTCCCTCAATCATCATATGATAAGCAGGCGTACCCCCAGGAGATGCCTCTTCATCCCCCTGTACTGCAAGCGTCACATCACCTCTCATTAAACCTTTAATACTTTTGAAATACTTTATGATTTGAATTTAAATCAACAAATAGCAAACAACCAAATATAAAAGTTTAATGTTTTGATTCTGTTCTGTATATGTACATTTTTTGTAGGCCTGTCTCCAAATCTGAGCAATGCTCTGTACATCAACAAACCAATCTCAGTGTGGTGTTTTACACAACCAGCCAATCCCAATGCACCACAATATGATACATCAACCTGCTTCTTGTAGCGGCTCACTATCCTTTAGCATATCTTCATATCCACAGATGCTGCAATTCTACTACTCTGTGCAAAACAAAATAACGGTCTTTGTCTGCCCTAAGTAAAGTTCACAAAAAGAACAATTCAACAACCATATTATTCAGGGTTTTACACCCTCCAACATTTTCTCATTCAGAAAGATTTTGACACACACCAATGAAATCTTGACCAGCAGGAAATCACCTGAATTAACGCAGTGTCACCTTTGCGCACCAGGTTCCACTAACAGTGACCAATATTAGTACAATTACAACAAATTGTTACTATCCTTGTCTCAAATATGCCGTCAGTGAGATCTGCTCTCACAACCTGTACCACAAATCATTAGTAGACAAGAAAAACGTAAATCAAATCTTTGTTTATCATGAGGTGGGATCAAGTCTATATAGCCTTGGGATTCAACACCCCTTATATTCCCTAGTGCCAGCCATGGGCTTGTAAGTGAAACCTTGGGACCCAGCACTTGTTCTTTCATAAATTAGAGTCTGTATGCACAATAGTGCTTCACTAGTAGGAAACCAACAATCACATACTCGTTTTTATGGTGATTGCAAACCACAGTTGTCTTTTGGTATAAACTTGTGCTAAAAGAAAATCATCCAAATATTCTTATCATACTTCAAAAAATCCTTGAAGTAAGCCCATGAGGAAACACGTGGCAGGAGATTCCTGGCAGATTATGTCAATGGCCTCTGTTTATGACTACTTGGATCTGGATTTACCACACCATAGGATATTCAGAAGCTGGCCGTAGAGAAAGTTTGTAGCAACAGGTTTGAACAAGTGACTGCTGCCAGATGAAAGGTCCACTGGCCATCTGTTAAGAGGATCTAGTTCATGCATAAACATTGCTAGAGCTTTGATAATCTGTCCCTCAAGGGCAGAATTTCTTTAGAGTACCCTTTGGCCCTGCCTTCAAGCTTTCATATGCTGCTTCGGGATCCCAAATTTAAATGTGAATGTTTGTGCGCTTTCCCTGCACGACCTTAACGTTAACACATGGACCACACCCCCATTCACCTCAGAAAGTTGTTGTATCTTTTAGCCTTCAAGAAGGCACTGAAAACCTAATCATTTTGATGAATGTCTTCTGTATCTGGTTCTTCTCATGTCCTCTTTTTGTTACAAGCCCTGAAAGTAAAGAAAGCAGAACTGCTGTTGTGGAGAGGAGGCTCAGGCTACTAAAGCCAAAGAGCCAAAGTGAGCATGGTGTGCACCATGGTCTTTAAGACCAAGTGAGACATTTAGGACCTTGCAGACCAGCTGATGAGAGTTTACACAAGGGCTTCACAACCAATGAGGATGTCTGTACACCATCTCCAACCCAATACTGGCTTTATAGTAGTACTTACCCCCCAATTTCTCACACAAGAAGGACAACTGCAGTGTCCCATTGGCTGACATTGGTCATCATGGTTTCAGGATATTTTGATTCATCTTAGTAATCGTGCCACAACATTTTCCACTGTAGCCTTAATGGCTATGTTAAAATATACGTCAAGACTTTTAGGAGTACTGTGCCATCCTGAATTCCTCCATTCCACCTCTCATTCCTCATTATAGGTGGTGAAATTTAAGGTGACTAACATGCTTGACGTTTGGGATATTTTTGGCAGAATCTCATATAACTGGACTCATAAAACATACATATAGCCAACCAGAAGCATTGCTGTGTTGTAGCAGACACCTTTTTGCCACTGAGTATGAACTGTAAATACTACAATGTTAAAAGACTGAACACCTGAAGCTTGCTTGATTTAGTAGATTCTGTTGTTCTTATGCCTCTAAAATCAAATTGTTCATATGCCACTGTAGGAAAGTACCATCTTTCTTGGCATGTTACCCCCGATTTCTACCTGATTTCACCATGGACCTCCAGTACTGCCAAACCAGCTCTCTGAGACTTGCACTGCAGCTACAGCTGCTGCCACCTCACAGACAGGCTTCTGCCCTCCTGGGGCCTGAGCAGCTCAGTCCCATATCAGTCCCAGGAAGGCAGAACAAAGAATTTCCTTTGGGAGAAGTGTGTTACACCCTCTCCCTTTGGAAATAGATGGTACAGGCTTGAGAGGGGTGGCCTCCCAGAGCCTCTGGAAATGCTTTGAAGGGCACAGATGGTGCCCTCATTGCATAAGCCAGTCCACACCAGTTCAGGGATCCCCAGTCCCTGGTGCAAAACTGGACAAAGGAAAGGGAAGTGACCACTCTCCTGTCCATCACCACCCCAAGGGTGGTACCAAGAGATCCTCCAGTGTGTCCCTGGCATTGGCTATCTTGTTTTCCAAAGGTGTGGGGACACTCTGGAGATCTCTGTGCTAGTAGGTGACGTCGGAGACCCCTCCTGATAGGTGCATACCTGGTTACGTAGCCAATCCCTCCTCTCAGGGCTATTTAGGGTCTCTCCTGTGGGTTCCTCTTCAGATTCAGCTAGCAAGTTTCCTCCAGGAATCCTCTGCACCCTCTACTTCAGCTTCTGACCGTCGGATCAACCGCAGACCGCTCCAGGAACTGCTGTAACTGCAACAAAGTATCCAGAAAGGCTACTGTGACCCTGCAATTTCAGCTCCAAACAGAAACTGCAACAGTTTCCAAGGTGTGTACACTCTGAGGACTCCCTGCCTTCACCCTGCACCAGAAGAACTGAAGGAATTTCCCGTGGAGTGACGGAGTCACCTCCCTGCTCCAGCAGGCACCTTCCAAGATGACGACCGCAAACTTCCTGGAACACAGGTGGTAGACCCCTTCAACCCAGACTGTCCTAAGGTCCAGCTGTCCAAATTTGGAGGAGGTAAGAGCTTGCCTTGCCAGTTTGCGACTCTACCCCTGGGCACCACATCATCTCTAGCTCCTGGGGCCTCTGTGCACTTTTTGCAAGAATCCTTCATGGACAGTGTGGCCCAGGTGCCCAGCACTCCATCCGGCAACACACAAATCGCTGAGTTGTTCTCCGGCATTGTGGGACCTTCTTTTGTAGTGCTGCAGCAACTGCAATTTGCACCTTCTTTGTTCCCTTGTCCTGGGACTCCCGTGGGTGCTGCCTGGTCATCTGTGGGTTCCTCTAGTGTTGGGAGCCCAGTCTGCCTCCTCAGTCTGAGTTGAGGCCCCCAGGTCCTTCCTAGGTCCAGGCAGCACCATTTTGACACAAACCGCGACCTTGCTTAAACCAAGGCTTGTTGGATAAATCCAGTGACGCAAACTGCCTGCATACAACTTCTCGATGTGGGACATCTCTTACATCATGCAGGAACCTGCAGCCATCTTCCTTGGTGCTCTTCTGCAAAATTCTTCTAACCGGAGAATCCTCTTTTGCACCATCTTATAGGTTGCCAGGTGCTCCTGTCCTTCCTGGAATCTTCTGTGACTTCTGGACTTGGTCTCCTCTCTTCACAGGTCTTCAGTTCCAGGAATCCACCATTTGTTGCTTGCAGTCTTACTTGGTTCTTGCAATATCTTTAATTCCAACTTGTAGTGTGTCCTGAGGAAACTTGCAGTACTTTACTCCTACTTTCCTGGGCTCTGGGGTGGGGTATTTTACTTTCCTCTGTGGTTTTCCTACACTCCCAGCGCACCTCTACACACTACTCTTGCCTAGCGGGGAATTTGTGATTCGCATTCTACTTTCTTAATATATGGTTTGTCTTGCCCCTAGGCCTATTGCATCCTATTGCAATCTATTTTATTTTATACTGTTTGCACTATTCTGTGACTTTTTACTTACCTGATTTTGGTCTCTAGTGTATTTATTGTGTATAATACTTACCTCCAGAAGTACTGTGTAACTACAGTGGTATCGCAGGAGCTTTGCATGTCTCTTAGTTCAGCCTAAGCTGCTCTGCTACAGCTACCTCTAAATAGCCTAAGCTGCTCGAACACTGCCTATATTTCACTAATAATGGAGAACTGGACCTGGTATAAGGTGTAAGTACCTTAGGTACCCACTACAAACCAGGCCAGCCTCCTAAAGCCACAATATTATATGTCTGACAGTGCCTCGCTGAAGGTCTTTTAATTGTTTTGGTGTCTGTATCTTGGAACCCGACGATATGAGGAAGTTTGTGCTGTGTCCTGTTTTAACTGCCTAGCCTTCCGTTATGCAAATAAAGAACATTTTGGAAATATATTTTTAAAATATTCTCCTCTGAAGAGCTGAATTGTCCATGAAACAAATGCAAGGAGATTTCTTAATTATTCCATCACTAGCAAAAATCACCATTAGCACTGAAATGGTAACATTTTGGAAATATATTTTTAAAATATTCTCCTCTGAAGAGCTGAATTGTCCATGAAACAAATTCAAGGAGATTTCTTAATTATTCCATCACTAGCAAAAATCACCATTAGCACTGAAATGGTAAAGTATGTGAATTTTAAACAAATACAACTTCTACTATAATATGTTGCTGGCAAGACTGGTGTCAAATACCATCTACACAAAACACATAAGACTGAATAAGGGACAAAAGGGGTAGCCATTGGTTATTACCTACATTTTTGAAATTCCTGAAAATCTAGTAAATTACAATAAGTTAAAACTGGAACCCCTTACAATTATAATTTCTGCATAATCAAACCAACTTCAGGAATTTCAAATATTTGAAAGGTATTGCCTCACACTTCCCCTGGTGTCATGTTTCAATTTTGGCCATCCTTACCCACCCCCGCATTCTCTAGTGGAGAGCCGGCTACTCCAATGTACTACTTGGGAGCCAATACTGATAGTTGCCAGGGTAAGATCTACACAAGACAGAGATACAGTTAAAAATCTCAGGAACCCATGACAAAGATCTGTCTTTATTTAAGTGCTAAGGGAGGCAGGATGATTAAAACATCTGCATATGGTGGTGCTAGGTAGTTTTCATCACTCCTGCATCCAAACACGGTTGAATGGTTGACAAGTTTCAGTTAAATGGCCCCAAAGAGTCCGTGGCTTTCTTCCGAACCAGGGATTCCATATTCCCTACATTCGACCAATGATGCTCTTGTCCTACACGCAAGCACACATGCACACCATACCATTTGGTACGGTAGTTAAATTCTCCTGGTCAACAGAGATTTCCTTTTATCAACGTGTTACTGGAGGGGTGCTGTAAAAACATAATTAAGTAAACAAAATAGATGAAGGGTTTTTTGCTTCATATAATCACAAAATTACATTCCAGACTAAAAAGACAAGGTCAAACCATCAACACCCGACACATGACACTGTCAGTGAATAAAACTTGTGAATGCACTGCATGGCACACATGGTGCCTTTAAACATGTGAGTAGTGGGCATGCACCTACAAGCAAGGTTCAATGCATACTGGATTCAATATATACACTGCACTGAGCTAGGTAGTGTCCAGAATGTATTGCCAATAGTGGGCATGATTCACAAAGGTAAACTTAGACCTAATGTCTAAGTTGAGACCAAAATTCTAAACTTAGACCAGAATCCTAACTTTACTACGAGTAAAATTTGACTTTTGGTCTGTTTCTAAACTTAGACTAAAAATCGAACTTTTCTACAAGTAAAGCTAGACTTTAGGCCAAAACTTAAACTTTTGGTCTAAACTTAGACTTTTGGTCTAAGTTTACCATTCTGAATCAGGCCCAATGTACTTTGGAATGTTCACTATTTGTGTATCATTGTCTCATAAGTTTGTGCATTCATCAGGGTCACGTGGGCACATCGCAGCTCGTTTCAAAGCAGATGCGATGATACATGACTGCCCTTCCCGTGGCCCCTTAGGAAATGATGGCCTATCAATTTCCTCATTATCCCTGTTATTTGAACAGAACTTTGGCACTAATGTTAGTTTACAGGAGCCGTAGAAATACTGATGTCAATGTGTATGTTCTAGTATAGATACAACAACAAAGGCCCGCATATGGCCACAGTTCCTGAGGAAAATATCAAATCCTGCAGAGGTTTTATAATTACAGGGACCTCGGAATGTAATGCAAATGCCAATAACGAGCCTTGGAATTCTCATTATTTTTCCATTGTTATTTCATTTGTACATGCATACGCCGGGATCACAAATCTCATCTCGTCTCTCATCAGACGCAAAGGTACATGGCTGCCCTTGCTCATGGCCCTCTGGCAATTGAAGTCCTATCAATTTCCTCATTATCCCTGTATTTGAACTGAATTTTGACGTTATTGTCAGTATAAAGGGCTTGTATAAGTATCAATATCTACATGTGTATGCTCAACCACATAAACCTACAAATATACTAAAAAAGGCCTACATATGGCCATAGTTCTTCAGGGAAATAATATTTCCTGTGTAAAATAAGGGGTATATTTATACTTGTTTTGCGCCGAATATGCGTCATTTTGTTTACGAAAATTTGGTGCAAAACTAACTCCATACTCATACTGTGGCGCTAGACCCGTCTAGCACCAAATTTATGGAGTTAAAGTCAATGAGATGCAAAGTAGGTGTTCCTGTACAAAAAATGACTCTGTGGCCTTAGTGCCATATTTATCCACCATGCTAAAATCATGCACGGGGAGGAGGGGTCAAATAATGGTGCAAAGCTTGCTTTGCACCATTATTTAACACCTGGGACAGGGCAGACATTAGAGGACCTGTGTGCCTATTTCCATGGTGGAACACCATGGAATAAGCCCACAGGTGCCCACCCTAGGGACACCAGAGGGACAGCAGAGGATGGGGGACCCCATCCCAGGTAAGTATAGGTAAGTTTTTTTGTTTTTAAAGTGCCATTGATGGCCCTGAAATGGACCCCCCTACATGGCACTGGGTGCAATGATCATGCCCAGGGGACCATGGTCCCCTGCGCTGGCCATTGGAGTGGTGGGCATGACTCCTGTCTTTTTTAAGACAGAAGTCATGTGGTATGGATGGTTTTGCATCAAAAAATGACGCAACAAAGGTTAGAGTCATTTTGTTTTACTCTAACCTGCCTAACATCATTTTTTTGTGCAAAACCCCCTTCTTCTATACCACCAGCCCCACCCGGCTTACTTCATTTTTTTTTCCGCTAACCTACCCTTTGCACTGACTTGCACCATTCCATAAATATGGTGCCTGGCTGGTGCTCAGAAATGGTGTAAGCTGGTGCTAAACGTTTTGGTGCAAAACTGCATTAGTGCAGTTTTGCACCAAAAAGTATAAGTCAGGGCCTAAAAGACCTCAACAACAAACAACCTCAAAAATAATGACCAGTGTGGTATTTGAATTTCTACTATACAACACAAAAATGGGTAATGAGTTCAGTCCTCCCATGCACTTGCTGACCAGGGCACTATGAAATAAAAGCTCCTAGAAAATACAGCCCGCATACTGCAACTCGCAGGTTAACGGGAAGTGCTAGTCACTCAGTAGTGGAATCCTGACCATTAGTCCTGTTAAAAAGTTCCCGGATCTGGGACACAAACTAGAATATATACTCAGGAGCAAGGATATCATATTTTCTTTTGGACCAGACCAAATGTGCTACATGCAAAATTTGTGGTCTATTTCAGTAGCTTGGGAAACCCTACCTGACATGTAGCTGCAGAACCATTAGGACCCTTCACTCTTGTGTCTTAGATGATACACCCATCCTTGTTCCCTATTAAGGAGTTCTTGTTTGACGTGTATAGAGTTTGCCTAGTACTAAACAGCAGACGTCATTCTCTTTATGATTGTAATCAAGAAAATGCAATGTCATCATTGTGGTGTTTCTTTTACATGCCTTCTGCAGCCTAACTTGTGATACGAAATAGAAAGTTGTCTCCATTTGAAAGAAAATGATGCTGATTGGAAATTGCTTTTATTGAGAGTAATTACTTGTGTCATGCAATAACTGTGTTGCACTCCTCTTTCGCCAGTAACTCCTCACTGTTTACCCTCACAGCTGGCAGAGAATCAACACTACAAAGGGAGAAACTTGGTTATCAAACTAGATATAATTAGTATTTTCATTGGCGTTATTTTCTCTTGAGGGCTTCAGATGCAGAACGCACAGTCAAGTTGTAGGGTAAGGCTGGAAGTAATTCACCAGTAGCTAAAGGCAAGATGGCAACAGCCAAGTTTCCAATAAATTCCCAAAGTCCCTCAGATTGGACTCTTAATGGAGATGGAAGAGAAGTAATTTCCCTTTAGAAGCAGCAGCAACAGAGACCTTTACTCCACACAGGGTTTTACATTGATATTTGGGAATACTCACGAAACATTTGCCTTTGGATTTTAGTAAACGACTGAGTTTGTACCACAGAAATCACTGTGATAAAGGTGATACAGTTGGGAAGAAGATGGTTTTCTGTACTATGCATAAACATTTTAATACATTCTATTCCCCTATACGTAGTTAATATAGTGATGCAAGGGCTGCAGAGACATAGTCACAAGGTTCAGGACTAGGGAAGGGACGATCCTGCTAAATAGCTCTCGGTCAGCTGCAACTTCTGCATCTAATAAGATGGAACAGCTAGATAAACAGAGCTGCATAAATCTAAAGTGGTTTTGCATGGCTTTGTAGACATGGACCTGCAGTATGTGCCACCGGCCTGCGGTGCAAGCCCCTTAGGAATAAACTCCAAAGTCTTTGCATTTTATTACAACGGACTCAAATGAAGGTTCACAAGTAGAATTAATCTTAAAGCATTTCAAGGAGTTCTTACCTATAAATGCTAGACCCTTGCATTTTTTCTGCAAATGCTATTGCAGAGGTAGCAGAGGTACTGAATAACAGCAAATACGTCATACTTCTCATGTGATAGGTAGTTGTAGAGACTGTAGTCATGATGAGACTAAAAAGATCCAGAGTTCAACAGTTTGTGCAATTTTAAAATCGTGAGTGAGAAGTGAGCAGTAGCATTCGTCCCTATTTTTGTGGACATGTCCGCCAACAATATATAAATACCCAGCATGGGAGAAATTACACAGAATGTGCCATGGGGATCAATAAACCATGACCCATTTGGCAACCACAAAATTGCCTCCAGTGCCAGATGTCGTTTAAAACCTTAGAATGCATGAAGTATTTAAGCCTGATGTGATCTCTTTAAGTGTCAACCTAGACCATGCTATATCCTCAAATGACTGGGAAATGCCCCAGTTACACCTTCCAAGGCTTCTATGGTTATTTTGAAGCCCCCTTTTCATCATGCAGCCCCACCTATACCAACCTGGAATTAACCTGGTACAGTCAAAAGGTTTATCATGACCCCTTTGGGTGGTGCAAAAAAGCCACCACCGAACCGGACATTTTATTACAACCTTTCAACCTTTTAGATGCAGAGCAGGCTATAGACATTAGGCTATGCCCTTTAAATTTCGCAGCTCTAAAGACGTACGTTGGAAGCTCAGCCCCTTATTTTTGCAATTTCCCTGTCGCCAACGTCTGCCAGTCATGCCGTAGGTCGAGCAAAATCTTATACTGATGAGTTGTTGTGTGTAGAACATGTTTCGTGAATATCTTCAACTCTAATGGATTGAATGGGTTCTCCATCCAACTCAATATATTCTAAACTGACAAGATGACAAGTACATGTAGTCAAATTTCAGAACCCAAGGTGTAGTCATCAGAGAAACTACTTGCATGATAGAAAACACTTCAAGATGCAAATAGTGGCCTATGCTCTGTCAGCTATACAGCAAAGACATTGACTTTATTAGGTGGCATAAAGGTGAATACATAAATTTTTATGTACTTTGACAGTATCCCAGGTCTGTCTCAAGAGAAAAACAATATCAGGACCTGACCCTAGGCCTAACTGCACAAAACCGCTCCCCTTGCTGCAGCCTGCATTCATCAAGCGCAAATGCATATAGTTGAAGTTGGAGACTAAAATTCTTTAAGAGATTACATCATCCACAACCTGCATTCTAGCTACCCCCACCTGATCTGCTTTAGGATGAAACACTAATGATAGCACCCCAGACTGATCGAGCTCAGATCTAGAACAACTTAGCTACTTGTCTAAGCTTTCAACAAAACCCTCATTGGTTCATGCAGGTCTTAAAAACATTTCTGTTGCAACAATGAGTTAGCTAACAGCTGGTCAAGACAAGTGTTCAACCCTTTTTGACCATATATGCCTTCACCCTAGCTAACAGCACCTAACCAGACGCTTTGTGCAGTCTTTACTTAGAGACACTGGGACTCAACATTGTGAGCAAAATCACTGAGATAAAAAAGAAAACACAAAAGACACCTGAAGGGGCTGAGGCTGGAACTGAGGAGTATGGCATTATTTTCTCTGAAGCTCCACAAGGTCCCACTCACCAGAGTCACCTTACACAAACCCAACATTGGGGAATGACCAGTACTAATATGGCTCACGTCTCAGTATGACAAACACACCAATAAGCACTGGAGCATGGCTGATTTGCTCCGGATCTGGCCCCAGGGTGGATAGTGAACAATTGTACCTTTTCAGACCCTCCCCAGCAGGAGAACAACTGGTGATGACACCCGAGGGCTCCTCTGAAGCTCAGGAAAAATTATGAGCTGAATAAGATTGAAACTACAAAGTAAATCAGCTGCTAAAAGTCCTGGGGGCAGGGAGCCTGGAAAATGTACCTCATCGTCCATCAACAGGTACGAGGAGAAGCATGAGTGGAGGGACCCACACGGGGAAGGGAGAAAGTTGAGCCCCTGGAGAAAAGAGAAAAGGAAGGGTTCAGCCAAATCATCAGCCCCGTGACAATGTCACTGGAAATAGAAAGAGGACTGTTATTGCTAATGAACATCATCCATATTTGGTACTTGGCAATAAGGAGGCACAGGAACACTGATACTCAGGAATGCAGCACTGAAGGTAGAAACAAATAGAGAAAGAAATATGAAGGAAATTATTTATGACAATAGCTAAGGATTAAGTTGAAAACGAAACCGCAGCAATATACAGGGATAAGTGTGGCTTCTTTTTAGAGACATACGTAAAGACGTAACAAATGGGACTAGAGGAGTGGAGGGATGGGAAAGAGCCTCCATTAAAAAGAGCACAGAAAATAACCTGATTGGAAGACAGTGAATTTTTGACTGGATACAATAAGGAGGAGGAGCAGGCAACAACAATTGACCAGTGAATAGAGGTCATATTCATTTTACATCAACAAGGAACAGAAACAAGAGTGTTGAAGGGTATGGAATGAGTGGCAAACTGGAGGCAGAACTTAATGTAGATGATAGACATTAGACCAACAGGTCTTTCTGGATGAGCTCTGAGAGACATAACCGATGAAGGATTATAAAGCTCATCGTACCAGGAGATTCTCTGGACATATTTTAAAAGATCTGTAATTCAGGAAAAGGGCAAATACACTAATGTTGCAATGCAAACCAGCACAACAATTACTTTTCACAGATGTCCCTGGCAAATTTCAGAAGGCTGACAAATTACCTGGACCAATGATACAAGAGATTACTCTAGAAACAATACTGAAGGAACTTGCTATGATTCAAACTACCATTAGCAATGTGGAAGAAAGAACGGAGGGCCAGATGTAGGAAAGAAGCATTTTGCGAGTTGCAAATAGCGAGTCTTAGCGACTCGCTATTTGCAACTCGCAAAATGTCATGCAGAACGGTGTCTCAGACACCGTCTGCGAGTCGGTATGGGGTCGCCATGACCCACCTCATTAATATTAATGAGGTGGGTCGCAAATTGCGGCCCCATACCGACTATGGGCACTCGCAAACATGGAGGCCTGCTGTAGTCAGCAGACCTCCGTGTTCGTGACTGCTTTAAATAAAGCAGTTTTTTTTTTTTTAAGTGTAGCCCGTTTTCCTTAAAGGAAAACGAGCTGCACTTAAAAAAAAAACCGAAACCTTTAGTTTCGGTATTTTTTCAGGGCAGGGAGTGGTCCCTTGGACCACTCCCTGCCCTGAAAATTTTTTTGGGGGTCCAGTCACAAACTGGAAGGGGTCCCATTGGGACCCCTTCCAATTTGCGAGTGGGTTACCATCCACTTGAAGTGGATGGTAACTGCAACACCATTTGCGACCGCATATGCGGTCGCAAATGGTATTGCATACCACTAGGAATCGCAAATAGGAAGGGAACACCCCTTCCTATTTGCGATTCTGAAATGCATTTTGCGAGTCGGTCCGACTCGCAGAATGCATTTCTGCATAGGAAAATGCGATTTGCAACTCGCAAACGGCAGTTTTTGCCGTTTGCGAGTTGCAAATCCTTTCCTACATCTGGCCCGGAGTTCTCTACAGAAGGAAAAACATAATGGCGTTTAATTTGCACCTCTGAGCAGCAGTCATATTATCATCTATTGAACAAAACTGGTGGGATTGACAGACTAGGAAAGCGATCACTGTGATATGTAAAGAAAGAAAACTGAACTTTAAGATAGAAGTAGGTGAGATAACACTCGCTTTTCCGGGATCCTAGAGATCATTGGAAAAGATAATCACGGATTTTCTCACCTGCTTCAATCTGGAAATCACTAAAGTATCGTTTGATCTTCCAGCGTACTTTCTGTAAAAGCACTTAAAAAACAGAAGCCACAACTGCATAGGAAAGAGCACGCAAAGTGTGCTTCCTCAGGCATCAGAGAGCACACCATGTGGCCCTGGCAGGGAATACACTTGGGCCTTTTCAGTATGGAGAAAATAAGATCCACATTTTCAAGGTTTTTCTTATGAGACCAATCAGAAAATAAGAAACTTTCTACCACTCCGATCGGGACTGAAAAATGGGACATCCCATATGATGTGTTTCAGCCTGCCATGATACTGATTAAGATGGATAGGAAGACTATGGAGTTAAAGAACTAAGACATACTGTAAAACTTTCTGCACACTATGGATGCAACCTTGATGGAAACCTCACTGCTCCGAATAAGCCTCTTAGCAGCCACATCTGACAGCAGAAAATAACCAGCTTCCTAAGTAGAGGGGAAGGAAAGCCTTGAAGCAGTCACATATCACTGCCACCTGATGACAGACAATGGAACCAAAGACACATAGGCGCGGTGGACAAATCTTGTTCACCTCAAAGATGCATGAGAAAAAGGCAAGTACCTGTTCTGTGAGTCTGGGCTATGTATTCCTTAACGTGCAAGCCTTGACACAAAAAGGCGAACCATGCCATGAGATGGCTTTTAGGAGAGACAGTGAGGTTCCATCAGGGTGACAGCAATTTGGTCGTATTTTTCAGGCCCTTACTAAGGAGCTGCAGCATGCATGTTAGTGAGGCACTGTGGAGTCTTAGAGGCCATGGGTCAGGGCATTGCCAAATTTAAAATTTAAAAGTTGATGGTTTAGGCAGCGATTATGATGTCAATTTCAAGTAGGAATCGTTTCACTTTCTGTAGTAAAGAAAGCTAGTCTAGTTCATTTTATTTTTTTTGGCAGAAATTCACCCATATTCCTTTCTCCTTTCAGTTCAAGTTTCAAAAGTATACCATAGACTAAGAAGCAGGAGCAATTTGTTACTAATCCAACTAGGGCTGGATTACGAGTTTGGTGGTAGAAACCCTCAAACTTTAACATTCTGTACATACCGATACCATAGATTTTGGTAAATAACACGTGTTAAAAAACACTGATTATGACCCTGATTAGGAGTTGGGGTAGTGGTAATTACCACATGTAAATAATGTATGACTTTAACAAGTTGTCTGATTGCAAGTCAAAAATGGCATGTGTTAACACATGCTAAATACTCCATGTCTGTAATCCATGTGTGCAATTTTACACATGTGCTATTCAACTCATGCGCTATTTACCTTATACGAAAAATAATGCATGTGGTAAATAGCATTGAATTATAAGTATGAGAGATCACTAAAAACCATTGAAAAATATCGACCTAAAAGACCACCAGTCAAAAGCAGGTGATAAAAATGAAAGAAATTGAAATGGAAAATAATGCAAGAGACACTGTAAAACAATAGCCAAAATGCAAAGACCATCACAATAATGCAAACAAACACAGTACGTGCACTGTTTGAGCTGAAAATAATAAAATATCACACACATCTTCACACAGGGCCAGACCTACATTAAAAGCCAGGTGAAGCTCTCAAAGGTTGATTGCAGCAGATAACAGTTCCATTCTACAGTCCACTGAAATGCATGCATAATGGTTAGGCCAATTTATTATGCGATGCCAGATCCAGGTTCTGATACCAAACCATGCAGGATGAGGCTGGAAACCAGGCCACAAATCAATGACCTGAAATGGTGCAGCAATGCACTATAAGTGCTAGGAGTAACACAGTTAGGCCGGAACCCATAAATATGAGTCAACATGCAATCCAGGCTCGATATGGGCACCAAACCAAACATATTTTCAACTTTAAAGATACGCTGGAGCACAACTAAGGAATGCCCTGCATTTATCACAATGCATCTGGACTAACTGTGTGCTGGTATGCCAGGCAGAGTGCTCCCTCTTCCCTTTGTGATCAGCTCCTTGTTGAGTTATTGAGCTGACAAAATTTGGGATGCACTTGTGCCCTGGGAAGGGTACTTAACCTGAGAGGACTGTGAGCAGCATTGTCAGCAGCCCCACATTTTACTTGTTGCTCTCTGCTGAAGAAGGACAACAATCCTGAAATACTTCTTCAGAGGTCCACAGCACTGGCTGCACCAACAATATTGACTACTAAAGACTTTCAACTGAAGTGAGTGTTATGATGCGCTGCATTTACCACAATGCATCTTAGCGAATTGTGTGCTAGTATGCCAGGCAGTGTGCTCCCTCCTATTCTGGTCATACTATGGTAACACATCTACCTTAAGGTACCGTGCAGACAAATTAACCCTTCATCATCAAAATTACAGTGAAATATAATTGGTGTATCAGTAGCCCAATCTCTATACATGTCAGTAGGACCATTTAAGTGTTGTTAGCCCCTATGACATATGCATATATCATTCTGAATATGTGTAACAAATTAGATCGGCCACAGTTCTCGACAATGATGATTCTCAACCAAGTCAAGTTTTTAACCACCACATGATGATGATGATGATGAAAAAATGTGTAGAGTGCTCGAATACCCAGAGGTGTCTTGGCACTAAGTGTGAGCAGGAAAGGGAAAAGCCCAGAGAATGACAGACAGATACGCATCTTACTGAATGCTAATAAGGTGGAAGTTGTTTTTAGTTTGAGTGGTAAGCTGTTCTGCTGGACAGCAGTGCACCTAATAAAGCTTCTGCCACCCCTTTAAGAAACGCTTGAAGGGCGGAACCAACATTTTGTTAGCAAAACTGGAGTGAAGAGTCCTTACCAGAAGATGCCATTTGAACCTATCTTGAAGTTATATGTACTTACGTTACCACTCTCATGGCTTTTAAGTTGGATTCCTTTGTCCTCAAGATTTTCCTTCATGTCTTCCACTCCAGAGATGTTGAGGATCGTCATAATTGGTCCTCTGCACAGCTTGAAGTTCATCTGAGGTAGAACTCTACCATCAATTGCCCTGCCTTAGTACTTGTGCTTGGCAACTCGCTTAAGTATATAGATTTTCAAGGTTTGGAACCTGTTCTTAATGTTCTTAACATCTACTTGATATGTTGGTTTGATATTGATTTTGACCATGTTCTCCTTCATCAAGCACACTTTTATTTGTTTTTGGTGGAAACTTCACCTTGAGATGGCACATTAGACGGTCATGATGTCTCGCCACCTTTTTGACCAGGACTCTCTGCTCAGTATCCATAAACTTGTACATCTTTTCCCTGCCTGGGTCCCTGATGAAAAAGTTAGGTTTTTACTGATGACTGAGTGATATCGGAGGATGGCAGTAGATTCTGTTTCTCTTGTTCCGAAGTGCTTTGTCCACACAAAATGAGTGTCTGCACATTCACAAACAGGACAACGTTTTGAAAATCCTAAGGTCCCTTTGTCTTCACTCACTCATTTGCTTTTTTATTGAGTGTGGTCTTTATCACATGTTCTGAATAACACATATTTGGTATTTTACACATGAACAAAATATCACATGCATGTTTTAACTCATGATCACACAATTCTTTGAAACCATGCGCTATCTACCCTTACATGCACTAATTACCACTTCCCTTATCTCATAATCAGGACCACAGACTACAAGTTCTAGTTCTTTGATGTTCATCAGCTACGTCTCATTAAAAACATGATTCTTCAAAACAGGCTTTCATTGAGGATGAAGCAGAACACTACACCTACTTCCATCCCTAAAATTTAAAGAGTGAACCTAAAATATTAACTTTTCACCCATGTCTGCCACTCTGCAGATGCATGGTGCTGAGGTATTTGCCATTATAGGTACGCATTTCTAAAAAACATTGCATGAAGCCTTGATCGCTGTCACGTATTTTCTTTCCTCTTTTGCTTGGGAATTTTGCCAGTCATTTGCACTTAAATGTAGAAACTCCTACCTTTCTGATGACTTCTGTACTTCCCGCCCTCGTCTCTATTAAATTTCCAGTGCCTTATTTTCAGATCATATTTTCATTTTTTTCATTTTACTCCAACATACTCACTTATTGAGGTATATTGACAGAGGTGCATCTTGTGCAAACCCCTTTTCCAGTGCTTAATTTTTAAAATGATAAATACAGTTGCCCAAAGAGCTGCTCAGAAGTTTGCGCTAGTGGTTATTAAATGTCAGCCACCAAAAAGCAATGGTGCAAAGTTGTAACTCTACCTCAGGCCTCTGTAACCCACTGCCAGACATCCCATGTCTCTTTCTCTAATACTTGCAAGTTCCTGCATGCTTCCTTGGTGGCAGATTTCCTTTCTTTATCCTCCTTCTTTTGCCCCATGTTTGTTTTTCCCTTGCTTGTTCTTGAGATTTGTGTGATGGGGACAGCCCAACAATGAGTGGTAGTGGCTCCCATCAGCAACCACTGGCTCAAGTTAAGCACTGCCTTTATCTGTAACAGTTAAACATTTACCACTGGGTCTGAGCACAGCATGGAGTTTGCCAGGTTATAACACTACTAAGGGGAACCAGGTCCCCTTAAGGTGATAAAGCAGTTTGAGCCTTGACTTAGGAACTTTGGGGCCACATTATGATACATTTTACTTTTATGAACAGCCAATAGACCCATGTTCTTTTATTCACTTTTAACATTGCAACTGTACACAGGCCTGATTTAAGGATATTTCAAAAGATGAAAGACCCTAAATATGTACCTATATATATCTGATTCCAGTAAATGTGTGTTTTCAATCTCCGTCTACAGGATAGGACCTTGATGTGGACAGATGGCTCTCTGTGGGACTTCCAGAAATGGTATCAGGGAGAACCCAACAACTCAGGTGGACGGGAGCCCTGCCTTCAATTCAACTTTGCCAGTAAGTGGGAGCTCATTCATTTAAATAATCAATACATTCCTTTACCTCCTATAGATTAACTGTCCAGGTAATATTATGGTATGCTGCTTAGATCCTTTTCAGTCCCTAATTCAGCTTGATTGATAGTGTTCTTTCTGTCAAGCATGCATCCCAACCTGCCATTTGTAATTTGTTGCTTCTTGTATGTGTAATTTCCAGGGGTCCTGGCTCAGGCGTTCCTTGCCTGTCTGTGTCCTCTTCTGTCTGGGTTTTGCATCACGCTGTGACTGATTTCCCCATGCCTATCTCCTCACAACCCACAGAAAGCGATGGTTTAGATTACAGTATAAGAGTAGGGAGGGTGAAGAAATACACAGGAATGTGTGTGTGTGATGAGTGTTACCTGACATCAAACAATATGGTGACTGTCAACTGGGCACCTAGTCGGAGCACCTGATATGGACTGGAACAATGCTGGATGTCAGCAAAGAAACTAGCAAAAATGGCCCTCAATGAGTAGTATTGTTAATCCCCCCCTTGGTCCCCTCATCACTTTACAGCTTCCACTACCCAACTCCTACTCCCCTGGTGTCCCTAGTGGTCACATGTAACCTTCATGTTTAGCATTGACACTCATTTGGCACTTTGGCCCTGATTCTGACCTTGGCGGACGGCGGAGGCCGTCCGCCAAGGTACCGCCAACAAATGACCGCACCGCGGTCAAAAGACCGCGGCGGCCATTCAAACATTTCCGCTGGGCCGGCGGGCGCTCTCCAAAAGAGCGCCCGCCGGCCCAGCGGAAATGCCCCTGCAACGTGGACGCCGGCTCAGAATTGAGCCGGCGTAGTTGCAGGGGTGCGACGGGTGCAGTTGCACCCGTCGCGTATTTCAGTGTCTGCAACGCTCCGCCGCCATGGAGGATTCAATGGGGCAGCGGTAAACCGGCGGGAGACCGCAGGTTTACCCTTTCTGACCGCGGCTGAACCGCCGCGTCAGAATGCCCTTGGGAGCACCGCCAGCCTGTTGGCGGTGCTCCCGTGGTCGGTGACCCTGGCGGTCACCGGCCGCCAGGGTCAGAATGACCCCCTTTGTGTAGCTCCACTGACCATCTGGCCAGGTTGGAGCAAAATGAAGAATTAAGATTCAGCAACTATAATGTTCAATACAGTTTACTTGCTGCTTTATTTCCCCGTGCCCAAAATTGGACACCTAGTAGACTAATGTAAACAGCTCAAGGAAAATACAGTCACCTGATTAGTAGCACCAGAACTAACCTCTTGAGAAAATGGAATATCTTGCATATTTAGGGTCTTCGGTCTTCTAGAACATCACTGGCATAGGAAATTGGGTAATTGTTTGAAGGGGTAAAACCCTACTCAAGTAGTAACCACAATCTTGGTCAGAGTGTACCACAAACATCAATAAATTAAGCTGTGCTTGACCGTCTGGTAGCTTGGCACATAAGCAGTCAGACTTAACTTAGAGGTACTCTGTGAAGTATGTATGCAGCACATAAACAGTGAAAATGTGAAAACACAACACAAGTAAAATGCCAAACCAATTTAGAAAAAAGAGCAAATCTTAATAAATAAAATGAGGCCAAAAAATGAAAAAACAATTGGTAGAACTGGAGCTATGCAATTTTCAAAGGTTTTGGTAGGTATAGTAATTAAAGTCACTTGCAGTCATCTTGACTTGTTGGACCAGTGGGAAACACATATGCAGGCCAACTGTGATGGAGTGTGGGACCAGGCTAGTGCCGCTGAAAAAAGTACATTTTCATAGTCCTGTGCAAGGAGTTCATAACTTCAAGAGTTCTCCTTTTCATGTAGACAGGTGTACTCAGATACCAGCCAGGGACCAAGACCTACAGTGCTCAGGCAAATCAAATTGCAGGTTTAGAGAGGTCCAGTTTCAACTGGCTAGGTGGGCAGTGGCTGGAATGCATCTGGAGCTTGTTAAATCCTTGTAAAAAAATGGAGGTCAGCCTACTGGCCTTTGGAGTCACACAGGTAGCCTGGGGTATAGAGAGCAGGTCCAGTCTTCATTTACAGAGATCAGGGTAGGCCTCAAGTAGCAACACACTCCTCTGGGGAACAAGGCAGGCCTCTAGCAGCCGGACAGTCTTCTGGTAGCATCAGGCAGTTCTATGAGGAACAAGGCAGGCCTAAGGCAGCAGGGCAGTCCTCTGGTAGCAAGAGGGCAGTCCCCTGGGGAATACAGCTGGCCTCAAGCAGCAGGGCAGCAGTCATCTGGGGAACAAGGCAATGCTCATTTTGTATTATCCCCAAGTCCAGATGTGTTCTGAAGAGCTGCTTTGAGGGTCCAATATTTATCCCTAGTGCTAGCCTTTGAAGTGGGAGAATCTTTTGTGTTACACCACACATCTGGTTGTGGAAAGTATTCCCTTTTCCCACAAAGGATCCAAGAAATCGAATGCTAAAAAAACAGTGTCAAGTTCCTCTGTGTGCTTTAGACAAGCCCTTTGAAATGTAAGTGGGGCAGAAAACAGCTCAGCGCCCAGCCATCCTTGCAGGATTGTCCTCTCCCAGCTACACCCAGGTCCAATTGTTCCCTATATTGGCACAATGGGCATTTCTGATGGAGAAGCAATTAAGAGGCCCAGGCAGCTGAAAAATCTCAGAAGGCCTTCAAAAGGTTAGGGAAGGAAAGTGTCAACTTTCTAAAAGTGGCATTTTCAAAATGATATTCTAAAATCCAACTTTACAATTTCAAAGGATTTTAAATTACAATTCATGTGAATCCAAACATGCCTCTTGGACCAGCTCCCGGTCAAAAGTTAGCACTAATTAAATGGAATAAGTTTACTCCCTGTTATCCTATGGAAGATGTAGGCCTTATAGTATTGAAGAATGAATTTTGGAGTTTTTCAGTACGGGACATGTAAACTTAAAAATTCATGTCAAACTTTTAAATACAACGCACTGTATAGAGCTGTTGGATCTAGCCCACTCTGCAGGGTCACCTACAAACGTTTTACCTTTGCCCTCCACTTTTTTACTGAATTACTTTTTGTTGGCCTTAGGGATCTGTCTAGTTTACCATTAGTAACCAGTGCTACAGTGCTTGTGCTCTCTCCCTGAAACATGGTCAAATTGGTTTATATCCAATTGGCATAATTAATTTACTTGTAAGTTCCTTGTAGAATGATATATCATATACCCAGGGCCTGTAAATTACATGCTTCCAGATGGCCTGTAGCACTAATTGTGCCACCCACTTAAGTAACACTTTAAAATATTTCTGATGCCTACCATTGCAACTTGAATGCAGTGTCACACTGCCAAGTCGATTTGGCATTTAAACAATTTGTCAAGCCCTAAACCCCCCTACTATTGCATATATGTCAGCCTTAAGTTAGGCCCTAGGTGGCCCAAATGGCAGGGTTCTGTGTAATTAAAGGTTAGGACTTGTTCTTTTATGTTTTACATGTCCTAGTGGTGAAAAACTCCCAAATTAATTTTTCATCCTGTGAGGCCTATCCCTCCCACAGAATACCATTTGGGGATTCCTTATTACATTTAATGAGCTGCAATTCCTAAATGAGAGGAGGTAGATAGGTCATGTTTGGTCCTATGGAACTGCAATTACAAACCCTATTTAACGTTACAGTCAGATTTGCATGGTCCTTATGGAAACAAGGATTTTGTACAGATTCTGAGTGCATAGTTGGAAAATGACTGCTCACTTGTTGTTTCTTTTTTTAATTTCTTAGTCTCGAGTGTGATGGTGGCTTGGCTGCTGGTGTGCTGAGAGACACCATAGATAGTGAGCATGCCCCTATATAAATAGGGGTGCTGGTCATGATGGCAATGTAAATGATGCTGCTGATTTTGAGGATAGTACAGGCTGGTAAGGGGATGCCTGTGAGATCCATCAGTAATGACTTAAAAGATATTTCTTCTGACCCTGGATGAGAGATGCTGCAGTGTGTAGGGGTGCCAGTGTTGAGTCTGGGTGGCAAAGAAGCATGGCATTACCCCCATCTAGATGCAAGAGTACAAGGGCCAGAACAGCAGTTCTGAAGTTGCCTTCTGAAAGAAAAGTTTCACTTTCTTTAGCAGAGAGAGTTGGTGCCAGGCCACCTTTGTATTTTTTTGGCAATGTATTCCTTGAGGGTGAAGTTGGTGTCCAGGGATAGTCCAAATTACTTGCCATTCAGTGAAGCGTGAGGTTCAAAACTGTCAAAGTACATGACTTTAAGCAAGGTTTGGACTGTTTCTGGTTTGCTATTCTTGGAAAATAGCAGGAATTGTGTCTTGGTTGGGTTAAGCTTCAGGTAGGTGCTGAGAATCCAGGTCTGGATAAGAAGCAGACAGTGTCTGACATACTGAATGTCTGGAGCAAAGGAAACTTTCAGGTATAAATGTGAATTGTCTGTATTGCGATGAATCTTGGTGCTGCTATCTGTGAGAAGTGATCCAAGGTGCGCCATGTAGAGACTGAAGATGAACTCAAGGGAAAAATATGTCCATGGCTGACACGTATATCATCAGCGAACAGGAACCCCAAAAAGACTCAGTGAAAAAAAAAAAAACTGATGGTCCGCCAATGAGTGCAAAAGTGAAATTTCCTGTGTTTACGGTCAAAAAGACAGATCAACCTAAAGAAACTAAGAACATATATTGAACTTGGCCACTTTCTACAGGGTCATCCCCAAACCTTTTGCCTTCACCCTCCCATTTTCTGAACCCATTTATTTTGGCTTTTATGGGTCTACTCACTTTACAACTGCTAACCTATGCTAAAGAGTTTGTCCTCTCTTCTTTATACGTGAAATTGGCTTAGACCCAATTGGCATGTGGGCCTGCAGCACTGATTGTGCCATCCACTTAAGCAGCCCTGTCCCAGGCCTGACATTGCAACCTGGGTATGCAGTTTTAAACTGCCATTTTTACCTGGCAAGATAAACCTCTTGCCAGGCTAAAACATCCATTTTTAATCCATATGTCACCCAGCCCAGATGACAGGGTCTAGTGTTTCTAAAATGCTGAGTATGGATACCACTGGGTTACCTTATTACATTTACTAAGTGGCAAATTTCAATAGGGAGCAGACAGGAATGTCAACTTTGTTTTTTATAGAATTGTAGTTTAAATTCCTCTTCAATAGTAAAGTCAGATTTTAAGTCACAATTCTGAAAATGGTACTTTTACAAAGTTGGCATTTTTTTATGAGGGGGAGAAGCTGTCACTTACCACACCTACACATCACAAAAGAGCTGCCTGAGCACACTCACAAAGGTTTAACACTAATTAGATATTGGCAGATATGTTACTCTGTCACAACAGTGACGGATATCCTGTCCGCTGAAATCTAAATCCCGTTATATCCTATGGGATTTAGATTTCGGCAGATGAGAAATCAAAAACCATTGTGATGGAGTAACTTACCCGCCAATATCTAAATCAGTCCCTAAAGTTTTATTCCCCAGGCAAGCTGAGACCAGGACAGAAAGGCAGAAATTTCCAGACACCTCTTGGGTGGAAAGGTCCCGAACCTTCTCCTACTTCAAAGTAGTTACCAGGTATGAATAATGGATCCTCAGACCCAACTCTTCAGTACACCTCTCAACCTGTGAAAGACACAGGAGGACTTCTGTGCTACTCTGCAAGAAGCACTGCTACTCGACCGCCTTGCTGCCCTGCTGCCTGAGTGAGAAGGGCTGGAACTACATCTTAACCCCAGGACCATCAGAGTGACCCCAAGCTCTAGTTGGCTGGCCTCCTGATCAGAGCTGCAAGGTGACAAAGGTCTCCAACCACCTTGAACCCAGCACTTGGAATCTGCCTGCTGCTAAGTGGTGCCACCCCAGCCTAGACCCATGGAGGTGGGCCTGAAGGTACTCTGCCAGCCGAGCTGTGGTCCTGTGGGAAGAACCTACTCAGCACAACTCATCGCGTCACAGCTGCATCAAAGTTGCTGCATCCCTACACAGGACCTTGCATCGCAGCCCCAAACCTCCTCAGAACTGCTGCTGTGCAAGGCATCTTCAATGCTGGCCTTCACTTTGCAAGCCCCCCATCAACAGCATCCACAACGATGCACTGCAGCCCTTCAGCTTCTTTGGAACCACTGCTGTGCAACGTATCCTTAACATATCCCTTCGTGTCACATGTCCTATGTCAACAGCATCCTCTGTGATGATGAAAGACTCTGCTTCGTAGTCCTGCAGCTTCTGCGGAACCGCTGGTGTGTGGCGCATCCTCAAAGATGGATCTTGCAATGCTCCATGTTGGAAATGGCTCTCTCTACAGGCTTACCCCCACATGTTTTGACTTCCTCCTTCTAATTTTTGCTGGATTGTTGCTTGTTGGCCTTAGGACTCTGTGCACTTTACCATTGCTAACGAGTGCTAAAGTGCATGTGCTCACTCCCCTAAACCTGGTTTGATTGGCATATACCTGATTAGCATATTAAATTTCATGTAAATCACTTGTAGAGTGGTTTACCATATATCCAGGACTTGCAAATTAAAAACTCCAGGGGGCCTGCAGCACTTATTGTGCCACCCACTTATGTATCACCTTAAAACTTGTCCAATGCCTGCCATGGCAGCCTGAAGGCAGTGTCCCACTGCCATGCGATTTTGCATTTAAACCCCTTTCCAAGCTTTCAATTCCCCTTTTATTCCCTATAAGTCACCCCTAAGGTAGGCCTTAGGTAGCCCACAGGGCAGAGTGCTGGGTATTTAAAAGGTAGGGCATGTACATTTTAGTTTACATGTCCTATTAGAGAAAAACTCCCAAATTATTGTTTTTACTACTGTGAGGTCTACCCCTCCTATAGAATAACATTGGGGATTCCTTATTACACTTAGTAAGTTGTAATTCCCAAACCAGAGGTGGTAGACATGTCATGTTTGGTATCTATAAACTTGTAATAATAAACCCTCTTTAATGATAAAGTCAGATTTATTATTACAAGTTTGAAAATGCCACTTTTAGAAAGTTGGTATTTTCCTGTCCTTAGCCGTCTGTGTCTGTAACATGACTCAAGTCAGATGGCTGGATGTAACTGACAGTTGGGACTTTGTGAATTCACCCCAGACAGTCACACAGTAGGGGGATTAGCAGAGCCTGAAGGGGCCATATCTGACTCAATGGGGGTGGAACGAAGCACAGCCCCACTTGCAAATGAATAGGCTGGGCTCTGTCATGACAGACTAAGCTTAACAACCATGTATTGTCAGTGCAGCCAGGTAGGAGCCAGGGCAGGGGAGCCAGGAAATTCCTGAAACTTCAGAGAACCCACCTGGAAACGTCACCCAAATTCTAGGAGCAGGGCACAAGGATATAAAAATAGGGCTCTCTGACCTGCTCCGTAGTTCACTACTGGACCTGCGGAAGGACTTTCAGAGGAGTGTCTGTTGCTGCGACCTGCTGTGCACTCTATCAGGCTGCTGCTGTACCTGGAAGGGCTGCTTTACTGCCTGGAGCCAGCTTGAAACTTTCAGAGGCGAGCCCTGCTGTTGAGCCCTGCATCACCACACGCACCCAAGACTTCAGAAATGACTCCAATGGCTAGTTTAGCTGGTCTCATGTTCTGAGCCACAGGGACATAGCAGGCTCCCACCATCTTGAACCTGCAACTGGACCCACACTGAGTGACTGTTGAACCCCCAGGTGGTCTCCATCCATTCATGGACCCGTGGTTGTGGTGGTAAACGTACTGAGGTGGACATTTTTTAAAACTGAATACTATTTTGATCTTTAATTTTTTTAAATTCAGAACAACGATTCTACTATTTGGATTTTCTTGGTTTTATGTTAAATAATTTATTGAAATTTACTCCACTTTTCTGAATTGGTTTGGGATTTGTCTTTTGTTGTGTTTTCACTGTATTGCTGTTTGTGTGCTGCATAAATACTTAACACATTGCCTCTACATTTAGCCTGACTGCTTTATGTGCCAAGTTACCCTGGGGTAATTACAGGTTAAATCAGTGAATTTTTGTGGTTCATCAGACAAGGGAACAACCCAATTTCTTACACTCTGCAAACCAGGATTCAAGGTACTTTTTCAGTTTAGTTTTAAATAATGTATTTAATTCTACTCAGTTTTCTAAATTGGTATGCCCCTTTGCTTGTGTTGTGTTTTCACCTAATGACTGTTTGAAGTGCTGCATAAATACTTTATACATTGCCTCTAAATTAATCCTGACTTATTTGTGCCAAGCTTCCAGAGAGTTAAGAGCAGATTAATTTGGGGTATGCTTGTGTTTTTCCCTAACAGAAATTGTGGATGCTGCTTCCGTAGGGTATCACCCCACTCAACAAGTAACCCAATTCCCTACTAGAATACCGAAACCTAATCCAAGAAAAGGGAATAAGGAATGTCACAATGGGTACCTATGATAGATGGAGGAGTGAATCGGGATTCAGAAATCTTGAGTCTAGTCAAAATGGCACAAGCAACCTACAAAATAGTATAAATGTAAATATCCGGACAGATGATTGGATCACGCACTTCAGAAAAACCTTTTACGACTACAAGTCCCCCACCACCTGTAATTGCTCATTAAGCATCAGAAAAAACAGCTTTTGAAGCCCCAAGTAAGTTGTTTTTGTCAGCAATAGTGCTTAGAAATTCATGTTCGGAAATGTATAAAAGCATCTGGATCCAACTTGATTCCAGTTGAGTGCAGAAAGTTGGTGGTTCTCAACTCTACGAGACACTTTTTAATCTTTGCCAATAAAAGATGCTTCCCAAAATGCTCTAGGCCAGTTCATGCTGGACTGTTCCTATGAGTAACAGGGTCAAGACTGATCTGCATATGGTCGTGTCCAAACTGGGGTGGAGTGGTGTGCAAAAAAACAATTAATTAAATCTTCTGTTGCCCTAAGTGGGAAGGCTATGCCCAGACATGGGTCCCATGCTCACTGCGCCACTGGACTAAAGCTAGCCTGGGTGATGAACAATGATACCCTGAAACCAGTCCGAGGATTCTTGTTTCCAGTTCAGGGAAGACCTGGCTTGGCAGTTCAGGCTGGACTGTTCCCATGGGGAACAGGGTCAAGACTGATTTTCATATGCTGGGTCCAAACCTGTGTGGTGTGGTGGGCACAAAACAATGGAATAAACCCAGAACATTGTGACTAGGGGTGAATGTTTGCATTGTTCAGCATTCCGTCCATGGTCTGTTTTTTTTTACTTCTATCACCTCGCTCCACCTGCCACTGCTTTTGCAACCCCTGGCCTGGAACCAAATCTATTTCAGGAGAGTGTTTTCAACCCTAGGAATTGCTTTCTATTCTTTGCCAATAAAAGATGCTTCCCAAAATGCTCTAGGTCAATAACCCTAATAGCCAAAGAAGCCTGGATGCTACTTAGGATTTACCCACCATGGCTATCCCATTGCACCACTTGGCACTGCTTTTGCAACCCCTGGCCTGGATCCAACCTGATTCCAGGGGCCTGCAGACAGGTGGTGGTTTTGTACCCTAGGAGATGCTTTATAATCTATGCCAGAAAAAGATGCTTCCCAAAATTCTCTAGGCCAATAAACCTAATCGCCTAAGAAGACTGGATGCCATTTAGGGATCACCAACAGGACATACTCCCTTAATAACATTGGCCCTCATTACAACCTTGGCGGTCGGACGAGGCCGACCGCCAAGGCTGAACAGCCAGTCGGCCGCATTTGGACATCCCACCTGGGCCAGCGGGGATGTCGGCCGTAACATTGCAGCCGGCTCCTAATGGTGTATTCTGACCGCCGGGACAACCATGGTGGTAAACCGCCGTCCCGCGGTCAAAATATGTTGATTTGTGCCGCCAGCCTGTTGGTGGTACAGTTGCCACTTTAACCCTGGCGGTCGTTGACCGCCAGGGTTGTAATGAGGCCCATAGTGTCATCTGCGATAGACATCTTTCAGAATGACATGTCCGTTTTACAACATGGACAAAGTCAACTGTGTTCCATTATGCAGTTAGGTTGGACACTATAGATTCTGAAAAATGGCCACATTCCGTGGAAATACATTAACAGTAGTTACCTGTTTCCTGCTTTTAATTTATCCAGGGAACAACAGACAATGGCTAAAAAGGGAAGCGAGTTTCATCATGCTTCATATAGAAAAGTTTGAAAAGTTGCCTTTCGCAGTTGTAAAAAGTCCATCTACAATATGGCTTGCAAATGGCATTATCCATCTGCCCATTTCCACTTGTCGTTTTTCGAAATGCTTGAAGCATCTTGCTATGGGTAAATACAAGTGTCTAGGCGATAGCTATATTAAAGAAGAGGGGGAGGTGCCCATTTAATCTAAATGTCTGAACAGCAAAACAGAGGTCTTTCCTAGCGGAAGCAAATGTGAGACTACTCTTAGTTATTCAATGATCTGCAAACAGGTGTCCTTTTGTGGCCCTTGCAATGTGGTGGTCTCAAACTTGGCCTGTTTTTTTAAGGGTACTCCCGTCCCTTTGATTCGTCCAGCATTTCATGTACTTTCGAATAGAAGTTATGTGGTCCTGATGAACAAAGCTGTTGCAGTATGAGATCAGGAAATTACCTACGCAATTTCAGTCTCTAAGACTGTAATGTGTTGCAGACATGTTTTATTCCCCCCACACAAGAGATAAGAATAGCACAAATGTGGCCTCACATTGATACTACTAATTTAAATTATGAGCAGACTAAAGGCACTACTGTTCCAAAAACAAGTTGCATTGACATCGGCTAGAGAGACGTATGCTCTCCAGATAGCAAGATAATCAACCGAGATACAATTCCTATCAAAAACCGACTTCCCCAAGCACTTTGAAGAGCTGGTATCCAGAATATTCAACGCTTCAAGCACCACAGGGATTGTGCACTTCTTTAAGGCTGTCAGGTCTGGATTTGTGTCCATCTTCTAGACTGTCTTCAGAATCATTGCTTCAGCCATTCATTCACTCTTTTCAAGTGTGTTTGGCGGCTTTACTGTGACTGTGACATTGATCGGTGGGATACTGCTACTGTTGTTCCTGCTATGCAGTGGTTGTACCTTCCCAGCTAAGCAGAGTGATGAAGCTACTACCACCAGTCCACCTGTACAGTGATCGCTTGATACAGTTCTTTGGTGCTCCGTTGCTGGAAGAATTGGAGCATTATGTTATTCCGACCAGTCCTATGTTGTGTGCAAACAGACTTGCACCTGGTGCCTCTTCGAACATCTACCTTCGGTGTGCATTGCTGTTCCGCTAGTGCCTCCTGTGGACAAGGAACTGCTGACGTTCCTGATGAGGGTTCATTCATGGTTGTGCCCCATGAGACTGAGGCTGATTCGTGAGTCCACTAATGAGCTGCTCAGGGTGGACAAGCTGGCTCCTTTAGGCACTATAAATGGTGCTGCCCTTGCGGGCGATCCTGTGCCTGAGGCTTCTGTGCACTCCTGCTCTGTGGATCCGTCTGCCAATCCTGTCATCAATCTAACATTTGACTATATGGTTAGTTCCCTGGATGCCTTTCCTTTTGATGGCTTTAAAGACATTCTCCAAGATCATGACTACTGTTAAATGAATTTGACCATTGGCTTATTCTAAAGTTTCAAAGTTTTGACAAACATTCCCTTTACCTTTGGCCTGCCTTGCTTGTCATGGTCGACATTTTGTCTCTGTATGTTTTAGCAAGTTTTTAGTTACATTTTAGTTATATTTTAATATGATTTTAGCTTGTTTTTTAGTCCAGAGCAGTTTAGCTTGGGTTTCTTCTCCTTCTCTGGCGTCATTATTATGGTGTCATACTCATTCCGACAATGGCAAGGTTGTAGTGGATTCTCTTTGATTTTATTGGGAATCAGGAAATAGTTTAGCTTTCTGGCTTACAGGCCTGTGCCTCCGTCACCTAGTGACTTTTGACTTACTTATCTGGCTCTGTTTTAGCACATTTATTGAATTACTTCTTCCAAAATGGGTGATATGTTCATAGATAAGAAGATGTTTTAATTTCACATTATCAGTGCCACTCTGTGAAGGGGTCACTATCAGCATCAAAAATAAGTGATACACGTAGGTATTCACATCATGTACGTTCCCACTTACGTGTGACAGTAACATAATGTACCTTTTCAGGGAATTGTTTATATAATTGCTGCCCCAAGCATGCCTTCTTATCTATTGTTTGGAAACATACCTGCATCAGGGGTCCTACAAGATCTGAATAAATACATCTCATGCAGGCAGGGTTATCAGAGGGATTCCTACCAGATGTCATTGACGCCATCTATGCTACAGATCTCCTTGATGCAGACTCAGACTTTGTGTCCCCCCAGAGTCTGATCCAAGGTAATGAGGGTTGGGGGGCTCTTCTCATGGATATGGTACTGACAGATTAGGTTTACACCTAGCTCTCTTTATCTTAGAGATTAGGTTTATCATGCTAGGTTATTAGGGTTCAATCCATATCCATTTCACATTTCATGTTGTTGTAAGATGGTGGGGGTCTTTATATTCACAAACTCTTGTTTTTACTATTCTGTTTCTTGCATTGTTCATTATCCTAATCATTGCAGCCAATGCAATTTTCAATAGATTGCAGTCTTGTTAAACAAACCTATTGAAAACTTTACTGCATCTCCTTCCTTTCCTGTGCATGACGAGACTTGGTGCTCATGTAAAAAAAGGGTAATCTCCATTTACCCAAGACTCCCCTTATATGTCGCACTACTGAGTCCACGGGTAAAGGCTGCCACAAATCACCTTTTGCTGTTTGGGTTTTTGGTGAGGTACTGCTTGCCAGGGAGGGTTGGGCCGACAGTTCTGACTTGTTGTAGGATTGGCCTAGTCACCTACAAACAAAAGTGCTGTCATTCCTAAACCAGCAGACTTGCCTAGAGCAGGAGTCCAACTACAACAAGCTCTGACCCCTGGCTATTCTCCTGAACCACCTGGCACTGCTTTTGCAACCCCTGGCCTCGAAGGTGTCAAAATCAATGCCAAGAATACAGGGAAGTTCTGTCATATTTTATTATTCACTATTAGTGTGATGAAAATGGAGCAAAGGATCTTTGATGGCAGGTGTGGTAAGTAAAAATGGTTTTAAATGTCTGTTGTGTGTGTGCATGCTTATGGGTGAGAGTGTGTTCAATTCAGGTAGAATTGTGTTTGTGTGAGCAAGTGTGTATCAATATATAAGCACATGTGTGTGAGTAAAGGTTTATGAGAGTTAGTGAGATTTTGTCTCACATTTATTATTTTTTTGATGTAAGGCTTTGCTGCACCAATGTTTTTGTGCTAACGTGTGTCAATTGGAGAGAGAAATAATGTGCCATATCTACTAAGACATGCTTCCTTTTTTTCTCTCCCTGTGCTGGCATCCCTTTGGTGGGCATGCACCAATGCACACAGTCTTATGAGATATTGCAAGGGTTTATGCATTCCCTGAAGGAGAGGATTTGTACTAGACGGGCCCCTTCAAATATAAAAGCTATGCTTTAAGGCTATTCCCACTTTGTATGTGTGCTGTACAATACATCACACATACAAATTGAAAATACAAAGAGAAATAAAAATATTTCTCCCCGGTATGTCTGCCTTGTAAGATTTTTGCACAAATTCCTGTCTACAAATGTTTGTAGATAGACATCTGCATCAAAACACATGGTAGTTTTATGAGAACACCTACGCACCCATTGATAGAATACCCCTTGTCCCCCCAGAATGCAAAGCAGCTCATAGAGCAACGTTGCGTTACCTTGGAATACTATTCAGTGCAGATTCCGATTTGTTTGCATAGTAGATCCCACCCTAGCACTTTGTACCAGGTATGCATCACAAACGTGACTCAAACCGAGTGCAATGCATCAGTAAACCTGGGCCTGAGTGTCAGTAAGTATGACATAGTGAGAACAAGTGAGATTAAAAGTGAATGTAATTGAGTGAGAATGTGACAGGAAGCTTGCGAGTTTGTAGTTGGCAGTGGCAAATGAAAAATAATCATTGTCTTGTAGAGAACGTCCGGGGAAATATCGTTGCTGGCATACGTGCAGCAATACTTAGCAAAACAGACACTGGCTCTGGCACATGGAGATAATTCTTAATATAAAGGACACTAACGGTACAATACAGGTACTGGTCTACTAGAGTTAATTCATGGCATATAGGACACCCATGGAAAAATACTGGCATACTTGAGGAAATTCTTGCCATATAGACAATATTGTCTGAATGCATGCACTAGCACAATGGAGGTAGTTTTTGGCATAAAGGTTAACAACCTAGCATATGGGAGGGTAACAACCAATACGAAATGCTGGTGCTGACATACTGAGGTAATGTTTGACATACGTATCATCCAGTGGTATATGAATGGCATAAATTGCTAAATCCTGAAGCTGAAATATTTTATTGCAAAGCAATTCAACTCATCTTTATGGGTTTCAAACAGAATAAAACTATAAAAGACACCAATATCACTCACTTCAAAATTAATTCCCCAATCTGGGCCTCAGGTCACAAGCCACATAAACACAGGTACTAAAAACAGGTCATAACTGCAAGTACAACAACGCAGGTCTCACTTGTTTAAAATGGCTATAACCCAACAGTGGGAGAATAAAAGACTTCTGCAAAGTTTTATTAAAACACAACGAAATGCAGTATTGAGACATGAAGTCATTTACATGGTACAAGGTTAAGACTGATCAATCTCCGCATAGGGATGGCCAACAGAAACTGAATCACGTTCGACCTAGAACAAGTAACTAAAATCAAGGGTGGTTAGGCATGTCAAGCAATAAATGTGGCTCTTTGAGCAAAGATGATGCTATCAAGACTTAGCCTCTTACATATGATTTGTTTAATTCACATGATTCTCTTTCATCCGATTCTCCAAGCCTTGAATGCCATTTTAGTCGCAACAACACAACCTTTGACAATGACCTCAGCGGTCAAAGATATCAGGATGTTTCATCTTGTCAAAACATAGTTTGACATAATTCAGCCACAGGATTCTGTGGGCAAAATCAATTGATATACAGTCCCTTAAGAAGAGATGGTTAATCAATATTTCAGATCTCAGTCATACAGAAAGCTGCAACAGCAAAAGCCGCAGTTGCAAGATGCCTGCAGATACCCCTGCCCCAATTCCTCATGTATGCCTTTAGCAGCATTGGGAACACATCTAGGGCCAGATGTAGGTAGGTAGAAAATTGCGACTTGCAATTTGCGAGTCATAGCGACTCGCAAATTGCAACTCGAAAATCAAAACGCAGAAAGGTGTCTCAGACACCTTCTGCGACTCGCTATGGGGTCGCAAAGACCCACCTCATGAATATTAATGAGGTGGGTTGCAGTTTGCGACCCCATAGCGACTCCATGCACTCACAGGGATGGTGGCCTGCTGGAGACAGCAGACCACCATGTCTGTGACTGCTTTTTAATAAAGCAGTTTTATTTTTTATTTTTGCAGCCCGTTTTCCTTAAAGGAAAACGAGCTGCAAAAAGAAAAACTTCTGAAACCATTTGGTTTCTGTTTTTTCAGAGCAGGCAGTGGTCCATAGGACCACTGCCTGCTCTGAAAAAACATTTTTTGGGGCATTCACAAAGGGGAAGGGGTCCCATGGGGACCCCTTCCCTTTTGCGAATGAGTTACCATCCACTTCAAGTGGATGGTAACTGCGAGTTAGTTTGCGACCACATTCGCCGTCACAAAGCAACTCAGCATGGCGATGCGGTCGCAAATAGGAAGGGAACACCCCTTCCTATTTGCAAGCCCAGCCTCAAATTGTGAATTGGTACCGACTCGCAATTTGCGGTTGTGCATCATGTTTGGCCTTTTGCACGTCGCAAACTGCGTTTTTCGCAGTTTGCGACGTGCAAAAGGCTACCTACATCTGGCCCCTAGCCTTCTAAGTGTTCAATATAGCCTCAATAAGTTTGTGACCCAATCTACAAATACGGATCCTATGCTCTTGGGAAAGATATGTCTTCTGGAGCCCACCAAGGGAGACCACGTCATGACAGAGTCAGATATCACACCTCAGTAATGAAATGTTGCTACTCGACTGACATGGTGGCCTCTTGCAGAAAAGGCTCTAGTTTTAGTAGACCTGGGACCAGCCACCATTATGTGGGATTTTTTCAAATTAGTGCTGAAATTTACTCTGTCCAAAAGCACACAAAAGAGCTGAATAAGTGTTTTAAACCCAGCTCTCATCATGATATGAGGACAGTGTCATTAGCATAAAATAGCCCAGGAATGGGTTGTGAACCAATACAAGAAAATTCCCCTTCCCCATCAACTAGGGCTTTTTCCAGATGATTAAAATAAAGTGTGAACAAAAAGGGCATTGAAAAGTGAGCCAGGATGCAGCCTTGATGCACACCCCATTACCAACTAAAGTGTCCAGTGCATTCCCCATTTTCCAAATACCTAGCCGAAGCTGATGGGTTTGAGTGCAAATCACACAATAAATATACTATGTTGACCTCAACACACATACACAGCATGATACCCCAGAGTTTATCTCTATTGATTCTGTCAAATGCTGAACTCAAGTCCTTATAGGCCATATGTATGGATCCTTGGTTAGAAACTATATATTTGTTGATAATGAAATACAGATTAGGACTTTGAAAAACTGTCCCTAAACTAGGCCTGGCACTTTACTGAACATCTGATAGGATTTTACATTCTTTGGCCCATGTCATCAGCATTTTCATTACCATTTACTTGAAGATCTTCACTACAGAATATACCATCTGGGGTCATGTTTACTCTCCTTCTTGAGAACTGGTACAATACTGATGTAAAGCAAGTCATAGATAATGATTCCCTGCCAGTGGTGTTAATGTACATGGTGATCAGTGGAGCACAGATCGGTACCTTGGATGTAAATAAGTCCAGGGGCACCCCATAGGGACCTGGCGTTTTATTCTTGGGCAGCTCTTGGGCATCTTTAACCTCTTCCCACCAAGAGGTGATTATTGGTATACCAGAATACAGAGAATTATCACAGAATTCAGAAAAAATGTTGGGTTCATCTTAGCTTTAAATGACTAACCCATGAGTCGGGCAAGATGTTTGAAAATAAAGAAGGCCCTGCTTGCTGTTTGACTTCAGAGTGAGGTTATTCACCTCTCACAACATACAGCTGTCCCAGATGCTGGTTGCATGAATGAGTAGATGCTATGCCCCACGTTGCAAAGAGACTTTACAGTTTTAAAGAATATTTTGTGTATGCAACACGATAAATGACAACCCTTGATTGGTCCCTAAGGTTCTCTTATAGGACCTCAGTTAGATTATGGTGGGCCCTATAACACAAAATATCAAACTATTTAAAGGGCTTAGCTTGAGAAGGTTTTGGCGTGCTGGTCGATAATGATTTGACTTTGTCACAAATAGATGTAAAAGAGATGACAATTCATCATAGGAGTTAACATCCAACAAATTTTTAAACACAAGGAACAATTAGTAAAGAGCTTGTACGAGGCTGGCCTGGTTTGTAGTGGGTACCTTGGGTATTTACACATTATACCAGGTCCAGTTTTCCCTTATTAGTGAAGTAGTAGTGTTCTAGAAGCTTAGGCTTATAGAAGTAGCTATAGAAGAGCAGCTTAGGCTGAAATAGGAGACATTCAAAGCTCATGCAATACCATTTATAGTTACACAGTACGTACACACATGTAAGGACAATACTCAGTGTTACCAAAAATAAAGGTATTTATTTGGGTGACACAGTACCAAATATATCTTAGAAACAATACTCCTTCTGTATGTACACTAGACACCAAAATTAGACAAGTAAATAGTCATAGAACAATGCAAACAGTAGGAAATCCTACAGAATGCAATAGGAGAAAATAGGTCTAGGGTCAACACAAACCATATACTAAGAAAGTGGAATGTGAATCACGAATTCCCCCCTAGACAAGTGTAGTGTGTGCAGAATCACTGGGAGAGTAAGAATACAATAAAGGTAAGTACATTACCCCACCCCAGAGCCCAGAAAAGTAGGAGTGAAGTACTTAAAGTTTCCTTAGGACACACTACAGCTTGTTTTTAAGATTTTGCAGGAGCCAACCAAGTCTGCAAAGAATAACTGCTAGACTATTGGACCTGAAGACCTGCAAAGGAGGGGGGCCAAGTCTAGAAGTCGACTACATTCCAGGAAGGACAGGAGCCCCTGCCAACCCAGAAGAGGTTGCAAAAGAAGAGTCCCTGGTTAGTTGAAGACTGCAGAAATGCACCCTAGGAAGATTCCAGCGGGTTCCTGCATGCTGCAAAAGATGTCCCACGGGGTGAAGATTGTTGCAGATGAGATTTTGTGTCGGAAGTCGCCAACATGCCTTGGCTATGACAAAAGTGAGTTTTGCATCCAAATGGTGCTGGATGAACCCAGGAGGGACCTGGGGGCCTGAACTCTGTGAGGAGGAAGAGGGGGCTTTCAGCACGTAAGAGAGCCCTCAAGATGCCAGCCAGCACCCCCAGGAGCCACAGGATCCGGGTTCAAAGGAAATGCAAAATGCAGTTGATGCAGCACAACAAAAGAATGTTCCACGCCACCGGAGAACAACTCAGCGAGTTGAGCATGACAGGTTGGTGTGCTGGGGACCTAGGCCAGGCTGTGCCCTAAGGAATTTTGCAAAGAGTGCACAGAGGCCTCAGGAGGCGAAGAAGACACATCACACAGGGGTACCAGTGCTCTCGGAGAAGGCAAGGTGTTACCTCCTCCCAATTGCATCAGCAGGACCTCAGGACAGGCTATGCCGATGATGTCCACCCTCTGTGTCCTTAGGAACACGCTCGTCGCTGTGAGAGGAGTCCCAGGGTACTGGTCGTTGTATTGGAAGGTGCCTGCTTGGAGCAGGGGAGTGACTCTGTCACTCCACAGGAGATTTCTTCGGCTCTTCTGGTGCAGGATGAAGACAGGGAGTCCCTAGAGCATGCACACCGTGGAAACTGTTGCAGTTGCTGACTTGGAGCTGAGGTTGCTGAAGAAAGTGTCTCTTATAGACACTTTGTTGCATTTACAGCATTTCTTGGAGCAGGCTGGGGTTGATCCGAGGTCAGAGGAGTCTGAAGTTGTTGCAGAGGATTTCTGAAGGAAACTTGCAAGCATAATCTGAAGAGAGTTTGTGCTTGGATTTCCCACTTTATTTCTAACATGGCAAAAGTAAAGGCTTTAGACCCCACGCAAAGGACACATACAAAGGTGTACACCACTCTGAGCATCTCACAGTACCTCATAATTATTGAGTAAATACACCAAGTAAAGGGAGACAGATAAAATTGATCACTGTTGAGTTAATAAGTGAAAGATTAAGATATTTAATAATAGAATTCATCGGTTCACCATGCAGTGTGTGGTTACAGTGTGATGCATTAAATAAAGTGGTCTTCAAGGGGCTGTGTTTAGAAAAATACCACTGGGCACAAATATGCTAAATAAAACTACCTTCTAAAATTACAGAGTGTTCGGTAAAATTGTTAAGAATCTCTCTAAATTAAAGGGTCTCTAAAACATACTTGATCAGGGTGACACAGCTGGCAGAAAACATGGTAAAAGTTGACAATTTAGATTGTAGGAGAATTGGGATTTGTTACAAGAACTGCAGCCAAGTTCAGTGAACCAGTATTGATCACCTCACCGTTGCAAATTAAGGGGGCATAATTGACAAAATGCTGGCCCTAAGCAAACGTTTGACATATGGGAGCGCCCATACCATATTTTGAAGAAACATGACGGCAACTCCTGGGGAGCATTAGGTTTCATTGGCCTCAGTGGCTTGACACACCATGGAGGAATTTGAATATTTCTACCTTAGGTCTAGAGCTCGCCCCCCACGTCCGCAGCACCAACCTGATGTCTCCTGCCTCTGACCTGCCTCTGACCCCCTGCTGCTGCTAGCGTGTTCGAGGCCCTCCTCCACCCGCAGGCATCCTCCTGCGCCTCATCCCTGGTGTCTAGTGGGCTCTTGTAGCTTCACTTGACCCGTGTGCCGCTTTTCACCGTCCTGTAAGTTGTTTTTCTAATTTCAGCGCCTTGCCCCCTTGCGCATCTGCCCCCGTTGTGCCCCTTCTGATTGTGCCGCTTTTCGCCGTCCTATAAGTGTTTTCCAACTTTCAGCGCCTTGCATCCTTGCGCTTCTGCCCCCGTTGTGCCCCTCTGATTGCTGTACCCTGAGTGTAACTTGTGCCATAATTGTATTTTGTGCCTGTTTTTAATCTTGTTCCTTACTGTTTTGTGCCTTTTTCCCTGGTTTTTTCGCCCCTTGGGCGCTCCCCCTTGCTGATCTCCCCTTGCCGCTGCCTCCCTGCGGCCCCGCCCCCATCGCGCCCCCATTCGCCGCTCCCTCCCGCCTCCCAGCTGCTCCCCCCTCCCTTCTTAATGGCTGGCGCTGCGCAGCCGCGCAGCGGGCGCGCCAGAGGCAAGCCCGTCTGCGCCTGTCCGTGCCTGGACCGCGCCCAGCGCCACCCCCCTGGTCCTCACACCCCCCGCACCCCCTGCCTCCGTTACTCGGCCAGCGAACTCCGCACCCTCAACCCTGGCCCCTCCACAGAGTGCTTCCTGGCCACCCCGAAGCACACCAAAGGACCTTTCTCCTGCCGCACCTGCAACTTCTCCTGCAACAGAACAACGAAGCCAGCAACAACCAACACCAACCACCCGCACTGCATCCTCCTCAACACACCCTCCGCACGAAAACACGCCATCGAGCTCTAGGACCTGCTCGACACCACCGCCCCAGACGTGGCCTTCCTGACCGAAACCTGGTGGAAAGACTCCTCGGTCCCTGACATCGCCATCGCCATCCCTGACGGATACAAGATCACCAGAAGAGATCGCACCAACGGAATCGGCAGAGGAATAGCCATCGCCCACAAATCTTTCCTCAAGATCCTCACCCACACGGACGACACCCTCAAGTCAGCCGAACACCTCCACTTCCAGATTCACACAGACCCCAACACCACCCTCAGAGGAACCCTCATATACCGTCCGCCAGGACCAAGAGCCCCCTTCAGCAACACCGTCTCCGACCTCGCAAGCACCCACGCCCTCGCCTCTCCAGACTACATCCTCCTGGGAGATCTCAATTTCCACCTGGATAACAACAATGACGCCAACACCGCATCACTGACCACCAACCTCTCCAACCTCGGACTCCGTCAATTGGTCAACACCCTCACCCACATCGCAGGACACACCCTTGACCCACTCTTCACTTCAAGCAACCACATCTCTTTCAGCCACACCTCCGAACTCCATTGGACTGACCATCACTGCGTACACTTCACCTTCAAGAAAAACACCGAACACCACCGCAACCCTCTACTGCCTCACCGCCGCTGGGGAAAAGTCACCGAAGAACAACTAGCCAGCACCCTCGCCAAAAACCCACCACCGACCCCACCGACCCGGACTCCGCCGCCATCAACCTCCATCAATGGATCCTCAACTGCTCCAACATCCTAGCTCCACTCAAGAGACCCACCGCCAACCAAGATAAGAAAAAAACAGCCTGGTTCACAGACGAACTGACCACCTCCAAACGCACCTGCCAGAAACTCAAGAAAAAATGGATCCTCGAGCGTACACCCGACAACCTTGCCACCCTCAAGGAAGCCAACCGCAGACACCACCAACTGATCCGACTCGCCAAGCGCTCCCTCTTCACAGAACGCCTCAATAACAACGCTCACGACTGCAAAGAACTCTTCTGCATCGTGAAGGAACTTTCCAACGCCAACGTCAACGACGTCCCTCCTTCCCAGGAACTCTGCGACGAGCTCTCCACCTTCTTCTACCAGAAAATCGCAACCATCCACAACAGCTTCAACAACTCACCTCCGCCGGACCCCACCCCCAGCAACTCCTCCCACGCCTACCGCATCACCACCTGGACTCAAGTAGATGACGCCGAAACACGAAAAACCATGAACTCCATTCACTCAGGATCCCCCGCTGACCCCTGCCCACATCACGTGTTCAACAAAGCCAACGCCACCATCGCCCCCAAACTCCGCAAGATCATCAACCTCTCCTTTGACACCGCTACTTTCCCGGACAGCTGGAAGCACGCAGAAATCCAACCCCTTTTCAAGAAACCCAAGGCTGACCTCAACGATCTCAAAAACTTCCATCCGATCTCCCTCCTCCCTTTCCCAGCGAAAGTCATCGAGAAGATCGTCAACGCACAACTCGCCCACTTCCTAGAAGACAACGCCATCCTAGACCCCTCTCAATCTGGTTTCAGACGAAACCACAGCACTGAGACCGCACTCCTCGCCGCCACAGATGACAGCAGACAACAAATGGACAACGGCGAAACCTCAGCCCTGATCCTCTTAGACCTATCAGCCGCTTTCGATACAGTCTGCCACCGCACCCTACTAAACCGTCTCAACGAGGCCGGCATCCAAGACAAAGCCCTCAACTGGATCTCATCCTTTCTCTCCAACAGAACTCAGAGAGTCTGACTCTCACCCTTCCGCTCCAAAGCCACCAACCTCATCTGCGACGTCCCCCAAGGCTCCTCACTCAGCCCAACGTTGTTCAAGGTCTACATGGCCCCCCTCGCACAACTGGCCCGCCAACACAACCTCAGCATTATCTCCTACGCCGACGACACCCAACTTGTCCTCTCCCTGACCAAAGATCCTCTCACCGCCAAAACCAACCTCCACGAGGGACTGAAATCCATCACCGAGTGGATGAGCAACAGCCGCCTGAAACTCAACTCCGACAAGACGGAAGTCCTCATCCTCGGACGCACCCCCTCGGCCTGGAACGACTCCTGGTGGCCCACCGCCCTCGGCCCGCCACCCACCCCTGCCAGCCACGCACGAAACCTGGGCTTCATCCTCGACTCCGCTCTCACCATGTCCAAACAGGTCAACGCTGTCTCCTCTTCCTGTTTCAACACCCTCCGCATGCTCCGCAGGATTTTCAAGTGGATTCCAACAGGAACCAGAAAGATGGTGACCCAAGCCCTCGTCAGTAGCAGACTCGACTACGGCAACGCACTCTACACAGGCATCCCAACGAAAGACATCAAACAACTCCAACGCATCCAGAACGCAGCCGCCCACCTGATCCTCGACGTACCCCGCCGAGGTCACATCTCCCCCCACCTGAAGAACCTCCACTGGCTCCCCGTGGAAAAGAGGATCACCTTTAAACTCCTCACCCATGCACACAAGGCACTCCACAACACCGGACCCACCTACCTGAACTCCAGACTCAACTTCTACGTTCCCTCACGTCAACTACGCTCTGCCAACCTCGCCCTCGCCATCTTCACCCGAATCCAGCGCAAGACCTCTGGAGGCAGATCATTCTCCTACCTCGCCGCCAAGACCTGGAACTCTCTCCCCACCTCTCTTCGCCAGACCCAGGACCTCCTCACCTTCAGGAGACTCCTCAAGACATGGCTCTTCGAACGTTAGCAGCACCCCCCCACCCCCCTGCGCCTCGAAACCCTAACGGGTACATAGCGCGCTTTATAAATCTTTTGATTGATTGATTGAATGAGTGCCATTTCCGCACCTATGGCACTTTAGAAAATGTTTCTTCAGATTGGGCTTTAAAATTAATGATTTCACCCCATTCTTTTCAAATTTGTCCTGGGGAGAGAAATCCCTTAGAGGTGTGGTTTACATGAGTTGCATGCTAACTACAGTTAATAGTGAGTATGATGCCCAAGAACATTCAATAATCAGATCAACACCATAGTATAAGAGACATCTAAAACAGACCTTCATCTGTGTTTTGCTGTTATACTAATCATACTAATCATGCAGTTATAATGGAACTTCAGTGATGTCAACCGTTGTGATGTTAGGGTCATGTGACAAACCTGTCTGGAAAAAAATCAAGGTCAAGGGTTGTATGATGTTACTTCTTCTGATGTCATTAGGGTCAAAGAAAATGTGATGTCTCTTCTTCTACTCCTGGCATTTTCAAAAATCGCGGCCTATGAAAAGAAGAGGATATATTCTCAAAAACAATCTTCAAACTTCTGAAGGACTGGGAGGAAAAAAAAAAAATATTGGGTTCGGTTACGAGATCGTAACTAGTTTTAGGGTTAAAGGATGGGTAAAGGTTTAGGAGTTATGGGATGGTAGAGATTGTCAGGTAATGGTTTTTTAGCAATTAGGGACAGGTAGAGGTAAAGAGTGTTTAAGGGACCTGTAGACGTCAAAGTAGCTACAGGGTTTTCAGGATTCTGGGAAGGCTAGATGTAAAGTGAGGTAAGGAGTATTGATGTGTTCAAGGGAGGGTAGAAGTAAGTAGAGGTAAGTGATTTCAGGGATCAGGGATGAGTAGAGGTAAAGGGTAGTAGAACATTTTAGGGTTCAGGAAAGCTGAAGGCAATTGGCAATAAAGGTTTTTTAGGGTTTAGGAGCGGGAAGAGGTAGAGGGGGTAGAGTGTGTTTATGGTTCAGTGGAAGGAAAAGGTAAAAGGTGCTAAGGCAAAACAAATGAAGCATTTGAGGGGCACCTCTCAAAAAACAAACAACAAATGAATAAACTACACACACACTCACACACACATAAATACACATATATCATGCATATATATTTTCACTGAAAAAAACAATGTTGCCATCAATAATGTCATTTTATATGTCATCAGTGGTTGTTATCATTGATGTCATAGAACAGGTCATGTGTGACATAATATGTAAGGTCATAAGCAGTGCATAGTGAGGGTGTGTTTTATAGTTACTTTAGACCAAGAGTTATAGTTGCGTGAGTTAACTATACCTGGTGAACGTCAGTAGTTCTTTTAGTTTATAATGGTATGCCATTTTCTCCTAACAATAATGGGCAATGTGTTGTATTACATGTTTGATAAATGCATGAGTGGTAACAACGTACGTCTGTTTGAAAAGCATGTGGAGAACTGAGTGTAACATAAACACTGGGTCTCTCGCAATCAGCAAAACTGCCCAGTTAAAACTTATGGGGTATGAACTGATCGAAGAAAAAATGCCAATGCTCTCCTCTTCTGGGCCATCAAGGGAACATTCAGCACACCAAACCATCTAGTAGAAACTGGGATGAGATTAGCCGTCCTGCTCACGAATCCAGTTATTCTTGTAATGCACAACGTCCTCTCAGATCAAAACATGGAACCACTACCAGACCGACTAGATGCAGCCAATCGTAGTAAGCACAAAGTGAAACGCTGATAAAGCAGTACCTTAGAGAGAGTAGAACTTCCCTAACCAATCTAAGGGGGTCATTACAA
Source organism: Pleurodeles waltl (assembly GCF_031143425.1). Classification (NCBI taxonomy): domain Eukaryota; kingdom Metazoa; phylum Chordata; class Amphibia; order Caudata; family Salamandridae; genus Pleurodeles; species Pleurodeles waltl. The sequence goes on from NC_090439.1 coordinate 690,500,055, forward strand.
CCCTGGCGGAAGGCGGAGAACCGGCGGTAAAACCGCCAACAGGCTGGCAGACTTACTCTGTGGAATTATGACCATGGCGGTTACCGCCATGATCATCCGCCGGTTCTCCGTTCCGCCCGCCGGTCTGGAGACCTGGGTCTCCAGCCCGGCGGCCGTCACTATACTGCCGGCGGTATTTGGACCCGGCTTACCGCCGTGGATTTCCAGCGGTTTGAACCGCCATGAAATCCATGGCAGTAAGCACTATCAGTGCCAGGGAATCCATTCCCTGGCACTGATAGGGGTCTTCCCCACCCCCACCCTGACTCCCTACCCACCCCACCACCCCTGCCACCCCCCAATGTTGGCAGGGCCCCCCTCCCCACCCCGACCCCCAACATCACTTCACCCATACCCACACGACACGCACGCAGGCATCACCTACATACTTACACGCGCACACACCGACATACATGCCTACATCCACACACACAGTCATACACGCACACCCACATTCAAACATATACGCACTCATTCCCATACACATAACACCCCGCAGGCATACACGCACTCACACACCCCCTCTACATACACACACGCACACCCCCATGCACCCACACAACACCCCCCTCCCCTCACGGACGATCGACTTAACTGGTCCGACGATCCTCCGGGAGGGGATGGGAGCCATGGGGTCAGCTCCCCCGACACCATAACGCCAACAGAACACCGCCACGGCGAATCACAGGACGTGATTCGCTGGGCGGTGTTCTGTTGGCGTAGCGGTGGAGGTGGAGCAACCTCCACTTCCCCGTCTCCCGCCAGTATGGCTGTTGGCGGCTGTCCGTCCGTAAAAGGACGGAGAGCTGCCAACAGTCATAACAGGCCGAGCGGCAAACCGCCACCAATGGCGGTCTTCCGCACGGCGGTCCCTCGGCGTTCTTCAAAAAAGACTGCCGAGGTCAAAATGACCCCCTGAGTATGGAATCAGAGAAAATATCCGGACCAAACTTTTAAGCCATTAAACAAATTGGGCAGTTATCTTACACTAAACATCAAATCCTTACTGCCAAACGAACATTAGGCTTGGAGGTATGAGACAACTCATCCACATGGGCTTGCTGTGGCTCTCAAATGGAGCCACTAATACATGTCGTACTTTTATGCTGAGCATACAAAAAAGTTTGTAAAGGGACCATATGGCTTCTCTTTAGGAACTCTGCCATGCGGAACACCAATCCAGCAATGATCTCCCTCCTTTCTCAGGCCTCAGGGTAAGTGCCAACATGCACAGGCCGTCTCTCTCATGAGGCATCGTACCTCAGAAAGGAAATATAAATAGCAACACAGTCCTAATTAAAAAAGACTGATACACTGAACTCTCACTATTGGGCAAACAGCTGATAATGGAATGCTTTTTTAATCATAGCATAGCTTGTAATTTCACGTACCTTTTCATAGTCGTTGTATTATTTGCTCATGAAAGTCCAGTGGGTAAAAGTTGAAATCGAATTGAACGGGCTGAGTAACAAAACTTTCAAATACTGGTACCATATGCTGCATTGTCTCTTCTGATTAGAGCTGTTTGTTTTCAGGTCTTAATAAGTCTGTAAATGGGCTTAATGTCCCCACCCCATGTGCTTCCCAGATCCCTTTCACATGAAGATGCAATTTCTAGTACCAATATCTAGTACACAGATTTGGGAATTTAAGGTGTCATGTTGATTTCCCATCTTATTAGGAGGATATTCTGCGAACAGTCTATCACTGCTATAAATGTGCTCTTTTTAAAGTGTTCCTTTATGAGTAGAACCTGGTCATGGTGGTGAGAGTTTCTCCATGTGTGTTTAGAAACCATCTACTACATAGCACATCCTTGCCTCTTAGGGTCTTTTTACCATTCAGTAAAATGCTTTGTATCAATCAAAAGCCGATTACAACAAATACAAAATTTAATTTAATAACAGTTATAGAAAATAACTAATAATAAAAAGTGGACATATTAATTAATCCGTTGGACTGAACATAGTAAATAACCCACTGCTAAGTTAGTAATTAAGAGCGTATCTAAAAGTAAGACACATCAATTGATTTAAGAAACCAAACAGTAATATCCAAGGTCTAAAAATGGAAATAATGCATTCGTAAAAAGAGGAGATTGATTAATAAAACAGCCATTTGTTGCTTGTTGATGGTCCTATTAACTCCCACACTGAAAAAAGTCTAAAAAACGTTTTTACGTAACTTTAGTAGATAAGGAAAAATACAGATAATGTGTTCAATGGTTTGCGTCTTGTAACCACGTAGACGGCACGAGCGCTTAAATCAAGGGTTCCAAGATCATTCAAACTGAAACAAAGGAATTTAGAATAACCTGAATGTCAGGTATTTTATTTTTCTTCGGTTAGATATGATTTGAGTAGGAGTTGTAAACTGAATCACTGCGCCTGTAGTTTAATAAAGTGCCAAGATCTTCCTCATGAGAAATAACATTGAAGATCCTTTCTAGAAGCTTTTTCCATTCAGTAGGGAGCAAAGTCGAGAGAGTGTTCAAGACCGGAAGTTCGAGTTGCCTAATAACATCACCAACGTTATTTATGGTCAGGTCAAGATTTTATGGGTAGGCCCTGTGAAAAACGATAACATTTAGTTCTGACTGCACCAAATTATGCATGTCTCAGTAAATATTGGCAGTTTCCCCCTTGTTAAATTCTGGCAGGTGTGACCTGATGAAATTTAGCAAAGGGTGCAATCTTCATTGCATCTGGTAATTACCTGGTGTGATAAACACTGTAATTGCTAAACCTGATTAAACAGGTCTGCACAAGGATCACAATTTAATGGGGCACTTATAATCAGATTTTATGACTTTATTAGCATATTTTACATCACATACCAAGCAACAAATTAGTATATTTTACATCACATACGTTGCAGCTCATTCTTTTAAATTGAGAATCTTATAAAGCTAAGTAGAATTATAAAACCCGGCGCTTGACGTTACAATATGTAGTGTTGCTGGTATGTAATTTGGTTCAGTGTTGGACTGGCCTACTGGGCACTCTGACACTGCCGGATTACTCACTATTCTTGTAATAAAGAAATGGAGCACACTTGGCAAGAACTGGCCTTTTGGTGGGAGCTGTAGTAAATAAAAAGTATTTTAAAAGCATGTTATGTGCGTGATTGCGGGTAAGAACGAGGTTTATGTGACAGTTTGTGTGCATGTGTTTATGGGCATGTGTGTTTGTATGAGTAGAAGTGTGTGGGTGAAAGTGACTGAGGTCAGTGAAAGGTAAGCAGATAAAAGGGTAGTGCAAAAGAGACCCATATTAACTTTTCTTTGACGAAAGGCAACGCTACACTGTAGTTGGCCTTGTGTAATACAGAGAGAGGAAAAATGTGCCCTGTCTAATAAGATGAGGAGCTTTCTTTATCTCCTTGCGTGCTGGTGCAGTTTTGGCAGCAAAACGCCAATGCACCCACATGTGAGCCATAGTACAAGTGTGCTTGAGTTCTCTGCAGTGTAGGTTTTAGACTGAATGTGGTCCCTGAATGTGATGCTTTAAGGCTTTTCTCACTTTGCATGTATGCTGTACAATTCGGCACACATTCAAAGTTGGAAAAACAATAAGAAGTGAAAATATTTATCCTTGTTACGCCCGCCTCAAAGAGGCATACGATTTTGGTGCAAACTCCTGTCTACTAATGTTTGTAGGTAGATACTTGTGTCAAAACCTATGGGCAGAGCATTTGAAATACCCTTGCCTCACCCAGGAATAACCCCTTGAAACAAAGTAACACAAAGCGGCATAATGCGGTTGATATGAAACTTCAGCTGCCAGTTGTAATGTTAGGGTCAAATGACATGCCTTCTTCGAAAAAAACAAGGTCAAGGGTCAGATAATGTCACTTCTCATGACCTCATTGAGGTCAAAGTGTATGGGATGTTACTTCCGCTACCCCTCACATTTTGGTGAATTGATGCCCATAGCCTACTTTGATTATTCTACTCTCACTTACACAACTTGTCGTCTAGTACTTATACCTGTCCAGGAATCACAATCACTATTCTCTCCTCTGCATTCTCCTGCTTTTTATTTTCTTCTAACCCCATGCTCTCTGTCTCTGATCAACATCCATTGTCATTCGATTTATCGTCAGTTTCTATTATTTCTAACTGAACTTCACATATTCTTTCTTTCTTTCTGTTTTGGGATAACATTTCTGGATATTTTAAACACCCTCCTCTTCTTTCACCTTAAATCTGTTGACTCATCCCTACCAGCGAAGATCTTTATCTTTCTCATTTCCTTTGTAAAATCCTGACGATGCTCAAATGTTGGCTTTACTTTGGTGCTCTTCCTGTCTACGCACAAGAAATACTGCGCTCAGTACTCACTTTTTCCTCAACAGAAGAATGTGCATAACCCTGACCTGTGTTTTGACTTCCACTCCATGGTGCAGGCGGTGAGGTTTCTGCCTGTCAATTACTTTCGTCCTTTTCGTGTGATTTATCATCTTGCACTGGCGTCTGACGTTTGGCACCGAGACGCCCTCAAGGCCAGGAAGAGGTTGTTCAGTTTTGCTCTGCTCCAGATCCCAAAGTTCGGACGTTGTTGCCTCTTATGTAATTTAGATGTACATTGGTCGATGTCTTCTGCTGCAGTGATAAAGTGGTTTAACACATTATATAAATTAGTAGTAACAGGTGTTCCATGTCACACGACGCATTGTTCCAGTGGTTGACATCATGGGTGTTAGACTTTTCATCCTTGGCGTGGTCTCCCTTAACTTTGTGCCTCTGTTCTCCAGGTTGTTGATGTGTGCTGGACTCTGATTTAACTGTTTTTGTTACTCTGGGCACTTTACCACTGCTAACCAGTGCTAAAGTGCAAGTGCTCCTTTACAAAATGTGTATGGAATTGGCTTATCCCTGATTGGCATATTTGATTTATTAGTAAGTCCCTAGTACAGTGCACTAGAGGTGGCCAGGGCCTGTAAATCAAATGCTATTAGTGGGCCTGCAGCACTGGTTGTGCCACCCACATAAATAGCTCTGTAATCATGTCTCAGACCTGCCACTGCAGTGTCTGTGGGTGCAGTTTTAACTGTAAATTCGACTTGGCAAGTATACCCACTTGCCAGGCCTAAACCTTCCCTTTTCTTACATGTCAGACACCCATAAGGTAGGCCCTAGGTAGCCCCAAGGCAGGGTGCAGTGTATGGTTAAGGTAGGACATATAGTAATGTGTTTTATATGTCCTGACAGTGAAATATTGCTAAATTCGTTTTTCATTGTTGCAAGGCCTGTCCCTCTCATAGGTTAACGTGGGGGCTACCTTTAAATCTGATTAAAGTGTAGATTCCCTTTGGGAGCGGATGGACATGTGGAGTTTGGGGTCTCTGAGCTCACAATTTAAAAATACATCTTTTAGTAAAGTTGATTTTAAGATTGTGTGTTTGAAAATGGCACTTTTAGAAAGTGAGCATTTTCTTGCTTAGACCATTTCTGTGACTCTGCCTGTTTGTGGATTCCCTGTCTGGGTCAGTTTGACAGTTGGGCTGGTTGCACCCCACACTAGACAGTGACACAAAGGGAGCTGGGGTGTAGCCTGCATATCCTGATGAGCCATCTGTGCTAGGAGGGAGGGGAGGAGTGGTCACTCACACCTGAAAGGGCTGTGCCTGCCCTCACACAATGCAGTCTCCAACCCCCTGGTGAGTGTCTGGGGCCTGGCCTGGGCAAGGCAGGATTTCACATTCCAAAGAGACTTTACTTTGAAGTAGGCCTAATTCAAAGGAGAAATTGGGTATAAAAAGGGCACCCAAAACCACAGACTTTAGAAACACTTCTGGAACCAAGAGGAACCTCTGCCTGGAGAAGAGCTGAATAGCTGAGGAAGAAGAGCTGCCCTGCCTGTGCTCTGTGGAGCTATCCTGCAGTTGCTGCTTCTGCCAGAGTAAGAGGGCAAAGACTGGACTTTGTGTGCCTTCCATCTTGAGAAGAAATCTCCAAGGGCTTGATATAGAGCTTGCCTCCTGTTGTTTGAAGTCTCAGGGACAGCAAAGACTTCTCTCTGCCAGCAGCTGGAGTCTCTGGAGAGACTCCTACTCTGCCCTGTGGTGCCCATCCAGTTCCTGGGACCCTGAAAGGAGAATCTGGCAGCCTAAAGACAAGAAAATCCACGTACAGAGCGCCTTGTGGGGAAAAGATTGACGCAAATCTGACCTGCGGCTGAAAAAATGAGGCACCACCAGCTCCGCAGCTGAGAAACGACGTTCGCAGGAAACGCGACCGAAGAATCGACGCACGGAGCAGGAGAAACAACACACAGCATCGCTGACGGAGGCTGGGAGATCACAAACTGCGCTGCGGAATTTTCGGATCATCGTGCGGCTGGATTTTCGACTCATGTACCGCTGTGCGGAGTTATTTTTGACGCACACCCGCCCAATCAGGGTTACTTTTGATGCGCACCAGGTACATTTTCACTCTAGCAGCGCTAGTGCGTGTTTAAAACTACTTAAAGACTCTTTTTGCATTTTTATCGATAACTTGACTTGTGTATGGTGGATTTTTGTCGTTTTGGTCTTGTTTTGTTTATTTCCAATTTTTCTAAACCTGTGTTGTGTCGTTTTCTAGTGTTTTCATTAAGTTACTGTGTGTGTTGGTACAAATACTTTACACCTAGCACTCTGAAGTTAAGCCTACTGCTCTGCCAAGCTACCAAGGGGGTAAGCAGGGGTTAGCTGAGGGTGATTCTCTTTTACCCTGACTAGAGTGAGTGTCCTTGCTTGAACAGGGGGTAACCCGACTGTCAACAAAAGACCCAATTTCTAACAATGGGCATCAAGTCACCAAAATGCCAGGGGTAGAGAAAGTGACATCACACACCATTTCATCTTTACTTTCGCTCACTCACACACTTACACTTAAACAAACACACATTCACTCATGCACACACTCTCTTTTAAATCAGCACCCTCTTACCCTCCAGCATGCACACAACCTATTTACCTCAGTTACCAAGGAGGGTCATATTCCAGCTAACTGTACTCCATTTTGTATTACACCAATAGTGAATACTATATTATTCACTAGTAGAGTAATAAAAAAACTGATTAAAACAAGGAAGTGAACCCTCAAGCAACGACCTTAAGGACGAGCTGCCCCTGTGTTTCTGGCACTAATTATGCCACCTCTGAGGCCAGGGGTCTTTATTTTATTTTTGAGGTTTTTTGTGTTATTTTTTACTCTAAATGGTACCCTGTGTTTTCTAATTCAGTAGGGAGGTTTTGTTTTGATGTTTTGCCTTCATTGCTATTTTGGTACTACTTAAATACTTTACACATTGCCCAAAGTTTATCCTGTATGCTCTGTCCGTAGCTACCAGACAAATTGAGTTCAGGTTAAAATACTGACTTTAGGGTTCACTCTGACTAACTAATGTTATTTTTCCTTGAGGTGAGTGAGAACCCACCCCAAATAATAATCCAGTTTCTTACAAAGTACTTAGGCAAGACAAAGGCATCTCACAAGATGTCACTTTGCCTGTCCTTAGTTGGGGCTGAGATATGATGTCATGTCTGCCTTTCTGACACTGGTGGAGGAGAGCAGACAACTTCAAGATGACATCTGATAATTAGTGAATCCATGTGCTTTGAGATTATATTTACTTGAGACTATGTCAGATTCTGACTGCTCTCTTTCTCCACAAAAGAAACTCTGCTAAGTGAAAGCATTGCACCTCTGAAGAGCATTACTCAAGCTAAAGAGCATTCAAAGGTGCTACAGATAAACCGAACATGGTTGTATTGAAGGCTATGGTAGATGAAGCTGTCTCTGCATTTATGGATCGATAACTGTCACCCTCATAGTCTGTAATTGAATCTCCCAAATGTATTCAGAAAGAGCCAGTTGTTTAACCTACGGGGTTAAACCCTGATTCTGATGACCCACCTGAAGTGGATATTAGAGGAGGTTATAGTAAAGGGGAGGGAACTGGATGAGGTTATAATTTACTTAAATGCTAATATGGGTTTTTACAATCCAGTTGAAGCTTCTACTTTTCAGGGGGTTAATATAGTCTCAACATATCTTGAAGCATCAAAGAAGTTAATCATGCAGTATTGGGACAATCTAGAGAGGGCTTTAATTCCAATAATTCGGAGTAATTTGTATCCTCTACAGGATAGTAACCAACTGTTCTCTGATGTTATTGAAACTGATTATCTACTATGTTTGTTGAGTTGCCACTTATCATATTGAAAGATTCTACTCAGGCTGACAATATTGATAAAAGGCTGGAGCTAGCCTTCAAAGGACAACATGCAACTATAAGCTTTACTTTGAGATAGTATATTCAAGCCTCTAATTGATGAAAGACTTTCAGAAATTACTGTCTGCAGTGGACTGAGGTACGGACTCTCATTAAATCATAGATATAATTGACAAGCAGTTGAAGTTAGCTTCAAATATTTATTTGGACATGACTAAGGTTTTTTATCTCTTTTGTTAGTTCTGTAGCAACAACAAGAAAATATTGATTTGGGGCATGGAAAGGGGATTCAAATCAGTGTGCTTTATTAATTAGCTTAGTGTATTAATTCCAAAAACATTTTGGTCTCCACCTGGAGGAACTCGTATAAAAGGCTGGTGAGGACAAAAGATTAATTTCACCATTTACTTTCCAACCTCCATTTTCTTTTCTGGTGTAAATCATTGCAGAACTACCCTCCTTTGAATACATTTACACTAGAGGTCAGCCTTTGAGGGGAAGAAAAAGAGAAATAAATTCTGTGGCTGATCCTAAGGTGTGTCCCCCCTGAAAGGTAGCCTTCCTGACTAATCTTCTCCTCCTCAAAATCAGGTAGGCGATTGACTGAAGTAAGTCCACATGAGCCAGAAAGAAAATATTAAGGACAGATTGATTTTGAATGTGGTAAAAGAAGGTTGCACAATAGAATTTGTGCCAGGAACTCCTCCAAGGTTTTGCTTATTGCAACTTCCATTAGATCTCATGAGGAGATTGAGTCTGCTAATTGGGGTCCAGATGCTTTTGCTAAAGAAGTGATCTGCCTTGTTCCCTCACAAGAGAAAGTACAGGATATTTTCCCAATTCTCTTTCTTGTACCCAAACCGTTAGGAAAATATCATCCAATAATCGACCTAAGAAACATCAATGTGTATGTGAAAGCCCTACACTTTCTTATGGAGACTCTACATGAAGTTATTCTAATTGTTTGACAAGGGAATTACATGATGGCAGTAGGCCTGCAGGACACGTATTTTCATATTACCAACCAAAATCGCCATCGGAGGCACCTCAGTATGTGTTGATAGCCATGATCAATTTACTGTCCTGCCATTGGGTATCCAATTTTGCCTGTATCTTGATGATTGGCTTATTCATGCAGCAACCTATGAACAAATAGGCCCTCATACTTGAAGAATTATTATCTTACTTGAGTGTTGATAAATGATGCAATATTACATTTGGCATTTGCAAAAACAAAAGAGTATGAGAGGCCTTTTCAATACAAGCGTTTTCCTTCCTCCTGTTCGAATAAAATCTATAGCACCTCTAGAAGCTGATGAAGCAGTCAGCTACCGAATGTCTATGGCTTTAGGTTCAGGGTGGCCTGCTTGCATTGATCTTTGTTGTACTTTGGGTGAGATTTCATATAAAGCCCTTGATTCTGCATATCCTTGAACAGCGGTATTCAGTCTCTTTGACTTTGGAGATATTTATTACTGTCCTCCACATTGAGACAACAGTTGGAGTGGTGGCAATCATCAGTGGCCCTCTCCAGAGGTGTGGATATGTTGTCCCTTGCTCCAATAATAATATCAACAGATGCCAGCCTAAAGAGTTGGGGAGCACTCTTGGATCAGTTAACTTATCAAGAGGGGTAGCCCAGGAAGAAGATATATAATGTGGTTAACTGGAGAGAGCTGTGAGCAATCTACATGGCTTTAAAAAGCCTTTCCTCCTTACCTAGTACAGTCCAGTCCTTATGAAAACGTACAGTATGGTGGCATATACCTAGATTGTTATCCAGGGTGAAATAAAATCTTGAATTCTAATGAGAATAGTGGGCAAGATTTTTCTGTTGGCAGAGAAACATTGTTTTTTATTGTCAATTCATAGTCCAGCAGTAGACAAAGCACTTCCATGCTTTCTGATCAGAGTTTTCTCAGACTCAACAGATTTTTCTTTAAAGAGGGAAGTTTTATTAAAGGTGAGTCTGGTTTTAGGTGACCTATAAATGGCCTGCTTGCCAGCTCACGGGATACCCAACGGCCCACTTTATTTTCCAAGGAAAGGGATCTGCAGCCTCTAGCTCATGATGCTTTGGCTCAGTTATTTTTCACAAGTCCTTATTGGCCCAGGAAATCCTGGCTTCCATTTGCCAAGCAGTTGAGTGTACAACAGAGGTGAACATTCCCAGACCATACGTCACCCTTGAGATTGCTGAGCCTTCCTCCATATACCCTGAGGAGATTACACTGAAAGCTTGGCTTCTGAGAAACTAGGCCTTTGTAGATTGGGTCTTACCCAGGAGGTTGCATCAGCAATACACAAGCTCATCGCCCCTCCACTTTAAAATCATGCAATAAACATTGTACCTCATTCAGACATTGGTGAGACTCCAAGGATCTGAATCAGCTATCGTATAACCTATCTTTTGTGAATTTTCAGCATTTACATTTCTGTGGATGAATATAGATTTCGTACCTGTGTTGGCTTCTTGCCTCCTAAAAAGTTTTGGCTTGGCCTACCCCCGAACTCCAAACCTATACCACCTTGGGATCGCTATTTATTTCAAGGGGTTAAGAGTCTGTGCCATTTGAATCATTGGATGAAGCATTCATTAAAATATATCTATCAATGTAGTTTATTTAATCTCAATAACCACTGCACAAAGATTAAAATAAATTGGTGTGTGTTTAATTTCGGAGTCCTACTTTGATTTGTTCCTGAGGGTCTTGCTTTACATCTCCCACAGACTCTACTTCCTAAAGTACTATCTGATTTCCATCTGAACCAGGCCATTTTTCTTCCCTACTTTTGTTCTTCTCTATCTGATGAAGAACCTACATTGCATACCTTGGATGTGGGTAAGATGGTCAAAGTATACCTAAAAAGGAAAACTGAATTTGATTCAAAACTTTATTTGGCATATTAAAAATAGTCATAAAAGTACATTAAAAAGAAACAGCAAAATAAGACATGATAAAATTGAATCCAGATACAATAATAAAAAAATAATTTATAAATACCTGCAATTTCATTACTTCAAAAAACATAATAAAAGAAAGCATATGCAGTACTAAATCAAATAGCCTAGCACAAGCCACTATGATACACTACTCCTCACACTAATTGCCTTCAATATATAAAGTGCAACATTGTAACATACAGGTAGGTCATTGAATGTAGCCAAGTAACCAAAACTGCTTTGTAGCACTTAATATTCTGAGCAACCAGGATAGGTTTAAGATAGTATTGTCTAAACGATAAATCGAATTTGCAAAAATGCATAAAGAGCAAAGTGCTCTGTCTACTCACACAATCACATGGGGTCTACTCACACAATCACATGGACACAGAGTTGTGTCAGGTGGACGACACCTCCTGTTAGGAAAGGCCGTCAAATGATGCACAGTGCCAAAACACAATCTTGTTAAAAGGAATCTATGTTGCACATTAGTTACGCAAACAGATAACTCTTGCAACCCACTTCTACCCGTAGGGACAGATAATAGGAAACTGAAGATTTCAACATTTCCATGCCCAGACAATCTTCCTTTCTTGACTCACAAAATGGCTCCCTAAAATCCATCTTTGTAAGATTCATTGTCTGTAAGGGGTTAGACCACTCTTGGATACTATACAAGGTATTAAAACAGAACTAATGTATGCCAGCCACAGTATGCGATGGCCCCTATCCAGGGAAAGACAGTCTAAAATTACTGATTTAGTAAAACCAGTCTCGTTTTTTGCCCAGAAAGAGTACCATAATAATAGAGGTTTGACTAATAAGATATCCTCAATATATTGTAAGCCCACCTCCTGATGGATAATCATTAAAGACGCTGATCCCGGAAGGCAGAGTAATCACTTTAAAAAGTAAATTTCCTCAACCTGTACAAGTAAACTAGGGACATAGCCCTAAAGACCGGCTCCATAAGTTCCTGCGAATACCCCTTGTGCCTTATAGATTCCCACCATTGATTTAACAGGCCGACTACCTAATTTATGTGCAAACATGAACATGCCAGATATATTACTACTCATTTTCAACCTAGCAGCAGAAACTTGCTGAGCCCAAGAACCATTGCCAAAGAATATATAACCCCTAAATAACGGAAGGAGTTAACCCTCACTATTAGAATAATATCAATTTAAAATGTTCTACATTTAATGGGTTTGGGGCCACAGACTATGGTAAATGTTTTTGCTTTATTAATCACTAGTCGGTTGAAGGACATCTAGGCCTCAAAGGTACTCATCATTTTCTGGAGGCCAACCTGGGTCCTAGAAAGCAAAACAGCATCATCTGCATATAAAAGTATTGATATAGGTCTCCCTAAAACACGGGGGCATCAGCCTGCACAGATTGTAAAAAACTATCCACATCGTTAGTAAACAGCGTGAAGAGTAACAGGGCAAGCATTCAACCTTGCCTAATACCCCTTCCCACTGTAAAATTTGGTATGCATTCACTCTACATCCCAAAACGGATTTTACATGATAAATTCTCATACAGGTGAGCTAAGAAACTTATACTATCCCTTGGGGCACCGATTGAGAGTAACACAGGCCAAAGAAGTGAATGGACTACCATATCGAAGGCACTACTCAAATCTGCACAACACAAGTAAAGCAAACCACACTTCGCCCTAGTGTATTAACCAATTAAAAGATCAAGATTAACACATTGCTCTACTCTCCCCAAACCCTTTCTAAACCCATATGCATTGGCAAAAGGACAGAAGGCTCTTCAATCCACTCCACCAATCACTTTAGTAAAGCCCAGCTCATAACCTTCACTGATGAGTCCAATAGGGAAACTGGCTTGTAATCTTTAGGGCGGGACTTAGCGCCCTTTTAAAAAATGGGTACTATAATAGAGCTACCCCAAGCACGCGGAATTGTGCCGGCCACTGCATTGCATTAAAGACCATGGTAAGCTGAATTCTGCAATTATGAGTCTGTTTTTGTGTTTTGTATCACTACTCGTCCGAGCCGTAAGCAATCTGTAGACACTGTGAGTCAGTGGTTACACTTAGCGATTTCGATGGCTTATGATGCACCAGGTATCAGTGGTGGCTGCTATTGAATGGGAGTGGCAGGCTGGGGGAGTTAAAAAAAAAAACAACAAAAAAAACACTTACCGTTTTTTTGGAGAGATGCGTTCATCTCTCCTCCATCCTCATCCTCTTTCTGACAGCACACAGGCTTCCAGCCAATCACAACGCTGCCGTAACCAGCATGACAGCAGCATTGTGATTGGTGTGAGTGGTCTGGTGCAGCGCTCACACATAGAGTGAAGGCCTGTGCACTTTCTCCTCCCCGGCTGTGCAATACAGCTGGGCGGAGAAATACAAAGTGCACATGTCTGTTTGGCCAACCCAACACGGCCGGCCAAACAGACATGCACACTTATCAAATCAAATCAAATCATTAACATTTATAAAGCGCGCTACTCACCCGTGCGGGTCTCAAGGCGCTAGGGGGGAAAGGGGGGGTTATCGCTGCTCAAACAGCCAAGTCTTTAGGAGTCTCCGGAAAGCGGAGTGGTCCTGGGTGGTCCTGAGGCTGGTGGGGAGGGAGTTCCAGGTCCAGGCACTTATGGTGCACACACCCCTCCTCCACCAGCCCTCCTCTGGCTCCCTCCATCCCAGCCCCACACTACCCTAACCTGCCTCACAGGAAAAATAAAATGATATTAACATAACCTTTTTATCATTTTTTTTTCTTCTTTGTACTGAGTGCAGTGGGGCAATGCTCCTCCGCAGCTGCCAGGTATATCAATATCTTCTGCTCTTACGGATCATTTAAGAGGAGACTTCCTCCTTCCTGAATGGTAGCACTCAGGTTATCTTTTTTGATATGTGTAGGGCATCAACACGTGCCACTCCTAAAATTTTTGTTAAACATTATAGCTTACAGGTTTTCTAGTATGGGTAAATATCTTTGTTCCACAGTTCTAAGTACAGTTAGTAATTTGCATTAACAGTAAAAGAAAATGTATTATTTATTATATATTGTCTGTTGCAAATGGCCTCCCAGCAGGGTCACCCCCAAAATGTTGCCTTCCTCCTTCTCTTTTTCTGACCTCATTTTGCTGGCTTTAGGACCCTGCGCACTTTACCACTGCTAATCAGTTCTAAAGTGCATATGCTCTCTCCCTAAAACATGGTAACATTGGTTCCTACCCAGCTGGCATATTTGATCCACTTGTAAGTCCCTAGTAAAGCTTTTAGTTGAATGCCTGCAGCACTGGTTGTGCCACCCACATAAAAAGCCCCTTAACCATGTCTCAGGCCTGCCATTGCAATGCCTGTGTGTGCAGTTACACTGCCACTTCAACTTGGCATTTAAAAGTACTTGCCAAGCCTTAAACTACCCTTTTTTCTACATATGTCACCCCTAAGGTAGGCCCTAGATAACCCATAGGGCAGGGTGCTGTGTTGGTAAAAGACTGGACATACACCTGTGTGTTTTATATGCCCTGGTAGTGGAATGGCCAGAATGGTAATACAAAATCCTGCTTATTGGTGAAGTTGGATTTTATATTACTATTTTAGAAATGCTACTTTTAGAAAGTAAGCATTACCCTGCACTTAAATCCTTTTGTGCCTTACAGCCTGTCTCAAATCCAGGTTTGGGCTGAAATGGTTGAAAGCTCCCTTGTGCATTTTACCCAGACAGCCACAAACACAGGATGTTCAGTCACACCTGCACACATCTGCATACAAAATGAGTCTTCCTGGGCTGACCTCACACAATGGACTCCCAAACCCCCTACTGGGACCCTGGCGAACAGGGTTGTACTGAAAGGGGACCTGGTGCACTTCAAAACCACTCTTTGAAGTCTCCCCCACTTCAAAGGCACTTTTGGGAACATGAACTGGGTCCGTGACCCTACCAAAATCGACACTTATTGGGAAGACATTCTGTGGCAGAACCTACAACCTGCCAAGAGAAGCTGCCTGGCTGCCCAAAGGACTCATCTGGACTGCTTTGCTGTAAAAAACTGCTGCCTTGCTGTTGCTCTGCTGCCTTGCTGGCCTCTAGCTCTACTGAGAAGTGCTCTCCAAGGGCTTGGATTGAGCTTGCCTCCTGCTTCCTGAAGTCTCAGGGCTAAAAAGACTTAGGGCCTGATTACAACAAGGATTTTCCCCTCACAAGGAGTTTCGCTGCAGAGATTAAGGGCCTGATTACAACTTTGGAGGAGGTGTTAATCCGTCCGAAATGTGACGGATATACCATCAGCCGTATTACGAGTTCCATAGGATATAATGGACTCGTAATACGGCTGGTGGTATATCCGTCACTTTACCGTCACTTTTTGGACGGATTAACACCTCCTCCAAAGTTGTAATCAGGCCCTTAATCTCTGCAGCGGAACTCCTTGTGAGGGGAAAATTGACACACAGCCTGCCGGAATCCATGCACAGCCTGCCCAGCAGTAAGACAATCACTTTATCGTCAAAACGGAATGAAGCAGCCGGGCTCCCTGAGTGCAGATCGACGCAGTGCCAGTATTGCGACCGGAACGTCGATGCACAGTCCACTGGATCGACCCATCACCGAGCTGGAATGACGCAGCCCAATTTCCTGCGAAGGAATAGACACCCTGCCAGCCGTGTGACAGGAACTTCCCCGCATCACCCACCGGATCAATGCAGTGCCTGTGACTTTGTCCAGCACACCCAGGATTTCCACGCATCGCTCCTGGGTGTCAAAAGACCCCACATCGCAAAGAGAATTCAAGCCTGTGCGCCAGAATTTGATGCAAAGCCCTTGCCGCATGAATGGAATCAACGCATCATCTGTGTGTGCCTGGAAATCCAATGCACACCCTTAGTTTTCCACGCATCTCCTCCTCTGCGGTCTTCGTGTGTAATTTTGACCCAAACCAGATACTTTGTGCTTTCAAGAGACCATTGTTGCTTTTAGGAACTAAAGACTATTTTTTATCATTTCAAAAGTGATATTTCCACATGTACTTCGATCGTTTTTACCTGTATTTAATCAGATAAGTAACTTATATATTTTTTAACCTGTGTGGTGTATTTCTGTGGTGTTCTTATTGTGTTATTGCATGATTGATTGCATAAATACTTTACACATTGCCTTCTAAGTTAAGCCTGACTGCTCAGTGCCAAGCTACCAGAGGGTGGGCACAGGATAATTTGGACTGTGTGTGACTTACCCTGACTACGATTGTGGCCCCTACTTGAAAAAGGGTGTATACCTCTGCCAACTAGAGACCCCATTTCAAACATTGTCCTTCCCAATCAATGCCTTAACTACTTGTGATGTCCTCAGCAGATCAGGAGGGGAATATATGTAATCTCCATTACACTCACTCCTACTCTTCCTGTGGCCCAGAACCTTTACCTTCACTCCTCTCCCCAGGAGTGGAGTCATTGATTTAGTAACTGTTTGTTAATGCCTATTAATGTATAGCAAACTCTTTGTGAATCAGGCCAATAGTGAGTTGATTAGTTTTGTTATAAACTCAAAGCCTTATTAAGAATTTGGCAAATGGTATACTCTGTCAAAACATGACAGATCTCGCATCTGCTGTATTGCAAGTGCCTTAGGCCCAGATTTACTAAGATTTGCATTGAATAATGTCAATGTTTGTGGTGCAGCCCTGAGGAAAAAGCCTTTTTGGCATTTACTTTGTCCTGCAAAGTCAATTTGCATGGCTTTGTGTGGTTTAGTAAATACAAAGTAACGCAACACAGTGGATAATGGCGCTGTGAGAGATCAGTAGTGCACCATATCTTAGTGAATTTCTGTTCTCTCCCCTTCATGCAACACACCACAGCTCATCAAGTTGACTGGCTGCATTGCATTGTGTGAAAGAAAAGCAAATCTTGCCCTAAGGCTGAAATGCACTTATGCGTTGGCATTTTGGCAGATATGGCACCTGCCATGTTTGTCATATTTGTAATATTATACCCTGGTCACCAAACTCTAAATAAGGTTGGAATCCTCCTCTTTCCTCCTTGCTTGAACTCATCTTGTCAATTCTTTTCTATCTGCATAGTCTACATGTATTTCATTATCCAGCTGCCATCATCTTTTTCTGAGAACATGCCTCTATGGGGTAATTTATTCACTATCACATGTATGCGTTGCCTTGTCTGGTATGTTCCCCCACATTACAGCTGTCACCTACTGAGAAATTAGCTTAATTTGCTTGTAATTTGCATTGGAACATACCACTTGTATGAAACCACAGGTTCAAAATAGCAAACTTTCACTAATAGCACATGCAAAATGGCCATCCATACTAGTGTTCACGTATTGAGCAATTTGCACATGTACTGTATTGTTATTGCCCTTATGTTTTGCCTGCTACTACTGATGAGGCATTGAAGAGCTTTACACCAGGCAGCAATCCACTCTGGAACCAAAGTTTAGTGGTTATTAGTGTCATTGGGATTAGTCTTGGGCTCACAAGGAGGCCATTACGTGCATTTATTCGAATGTCTTTGTGGTATATGAAATTAGTTGGAGTTAGGTGTCAACATCAGAGCAGGGGTATGTGTGTTCATGCAGATGGTCGGTAGCATTAGATATTGCTATCTTTCAAATGGGATCGGGCATGATGGTTGGGATGAGTGGGTGTAATAAAATAATAGAGACTCATACAAACATGTACATGACTTAGAATAGGCTGTACTAAAAAAAAGGAGGCATACAGATGATGGAAAGTAATACGAAGGTCTTTCAAAAGGAGAGGCAGCAATGGGATTTTAAGTCAAGGTCAACATTTTCGTGAAAGGTTTTAGCAACATGGACTACTTTTGAGATACAATATATTCTGAGCGTGCAAACTGTACAAGGAAGCATCATTATTTGCTTGCGAGGTAACGGTATAGTAAGTACTTTTTAGCTAGGCTGTAGAATCAGGTGGCCAGCCTGTCCACTTCCAGGCTACTCCTGGGCCAACACTTCAGAAAGTACAGCTGGTCCTCTCAGGGGCTGGAAGCATGAAGTAATGACTGGGCACACATATAGGGGAAAAATTAGATTTTTAGACCTTACTTGAATGAAGTAGTAACCTCATGCTAAAAGCAATGCAAGAGAAAATGCAAGGTAGGTAATGCAAACATCGAATACAAATATCAACAAGGATGTGAAGTAATTTTTGGAGCTGATGTCTTCTGATTTTTAAACTTATATTGTGTCTTTAGTTGTATGGCATTCTGGAAAGAGACTAAAATATGTTCTGTCTTTTGTATCTTCCACAGGACCTGGAATGTGGAATGATGAGAAATGCAGCGGATCCATGCCTTTTGTGTGCAAAGTGTATAGCCCCCTTGACTTTGTAGGCTAAGCACCAAACCAGTTATTGTCGGAAGAACCAGACACTGATGTCTGAATGATTGGAAATAACTGGAAACTGTGAATCCTTACATATCGTAACCACATGTCAAGAGATAAACAGAGGCTGGGGTTCTTGTTAATTGAATTCAAAATAAAATAACAGAACTCAAACTAAAAGCAAAAACTGTTTCGAATATATGTTCTATGCTTTGATGGAAAGTCTTCACTTTACTGCAAAGTTCCGGTTTGAGAGTTGGTGTTGATCCTGTATGAACCCTACAACTACTAAGGCTCCTTTCTTTTCCTGGCTACTGTTTCAGTACCAGAAGTTGGGTGAAGTCAATTATTGATAACAAAGAGTGAAAGAATGAAATATACGTTGAAAAAAATAAAAC
Source organism: Pleurodeles waltl (assembly GCF_031143425.1). NCBI lineage: Eukaryota > Metazoa > Chordata > Amphibia > Caudata > Salamandridae > Pleurodeles > Pleurodeles waltl. The sequence goes on from NC_090439.1 coordinate 690,519,013, forward strand.
TGCTATTTAAAGAGGGGAGGAAAGGTTCAATACACATATTAAATATGTTTTCCATATCGTGGAGGAATACCACACAGTCTAACAGAAACGAACAAAAAATGAGGGGATAAATACAATAATCGAAGTCATATAGACTTTTAAGTCCAGCAGCAAGCAGAAAAGTAGTTTCAGATAGCATGTAAAATAATTGTGCTTCCTGGTCATCAGTAAAAGCTACAAAGCCTCTCATATGTCTGCACTGCCCCAGCTCAGTACCATCATGAAGGTGTAGACGTAAGACTTTGTGCCATCTGGATTCAAAGCACTGAACGGCAGTGTCACGCAATTCTCACCGAGGTCCTACAATCATACATCGCATGTCCTCCTCGGGGCTTGTGTTTTCAGCAACATGCAGAGAGGATCTGTATGCACGGTGCCAAATACACGGTATAGCTTCTGCATTCTCTTCCTGAAACAGGCCTGCTGTTACTATTTTCCATGTGGCAGGCATCACTGAAGCCAGACATCCAAAACCTGCCAGTGACTTACAGTGAGAGAGAGAGACTGTCCCACACAGAACAGATGAGTGGTGGCAGTCCAGAGCAAATCACCATTCACCAGCTGATCTGTGTGATTATTACCTTGCAGAACATAAAGGTGTAAATTGAAATCCTACCACACACAATAATAGCCATTATACTTACAGTATATACAAAAGTGTACCTATCTCTGCCATCACCAAGAGACTGCTGTGATGGACAAAGGAAAATGTGCTAGGAGATTGTGTGCTCTTGGAAGACAGAGAACTTTAAGGTGGTATAAACCTGGGGATCATTCTCAAGTCGAATCTCTTTCAACTGTGGATTCTGGGGCATTGAACGCCTTACGTGGCTGTAGACAACGCCCCGCTCCCAGATTCCCATTCTCATGGCGACACGGCTGAAGGGCATGTTTTAGGTTTTAGATATTCATAGAATATGTTCAGGAGAAGCTTACTTTCTACAGGGGACACACTTATCAATAAAACCCTAACAATCTTAGAAAACTCATTTAAGAAATGTAATTGAAACCATCAATGTAACAGGAGCTCACCCTGCATCTTGGTTTCCAATTCACAATTCTCAATGGGACCACTTTCTGCTATAGATGCAATGCTGTTAGCGCATCTGACCTTATTTGGTTACTTATCATTAGTTTATAAGGGGGCTTGTTAGAGGTTCGATGGACCTTTTGACTGCGCTTAGAGTAGTTCCTACCATAAGACTCAGTTCCAATACAAATCAATACTTAAACTGATCAATAACATCAATAATCTTGGGAGTCTATAATTTCCACACACCATGACTCCTTGGCCATGAATAACCATACCTTTATGTAGCAAGTTAGAATGTTTATTTTCATATATTAACAATGCTAATATCACGTAACTTAGGGCCAGATGTAGCAAAGGTTTTTACCCATTCTGTGTCTATGGGAAAAAGTGTTCGGACATATGCCCCTTAGTCTCAAAATCAAATGATAAGCATACAGAAAAAATACTGGTTGACAAGAATCTTCTAAAGAATCTCAATTTAATCACAGCTTGGATCACTACACATTCTAGAGTTACAGAACAAATCAATAGCAAGAATAACTGCGCAATAGAAATGACATACATTTAGAGTCAACAAAGAAAAGACATCAACTGTTGTTAATATTTAGCAAGCATCCTCAGTGAATCTCCTAACTAACCTTCTGATTAAAATAGCATCTTTGGGCTTCATGCAAAACAATTTAGTCAAACACATATGGAAAACAGCTAACCAAATTAGCGGTTGGTTCCTAAAAACAAAAGCAAATAGACATTTCCATCAGTAACATCGTTTTTGGTTGAGCAAGCTGCGACTGTCTTCGTCAACTGGACATCTCTTCGGTGAGCAAAGCATCGGAATTCAGCAATAGAGTGTAAGAAATATCTCAGGAACTGATATAATAGAATGTTGCTTCTCGATGAAGATTTAGGAAAAAATGAGCTTGTCTCCCCTCGGGGCGGTCAAGAAAGGTAATGGCGTATCTCCTCTCGGTGCTGTCTGGCTAAATTAGATTCCCTAAAACTACTTCCCATGTTGCTATTGGTCAAAGAATCGTATGTTTACGTTTCTCCCAACGAAAGTAGAACCTCAAAGTAGAAACTCAAATCTAAGAATTTACTAAACCGTTGTTCAGATGTCGATGATTGGCTCCTCTTCTCCTATTCCCGTTGTTGGGCTCGTCAGGTAACAAATTTGTATCAGCTTAAACTGCGGTCTGTGCATCCATTGTTAGCTCCTGGGAACATCACCTTTACACACAGTACATTTTACAAAGTATCAGTAGCTAGTACAACATTTTCTAGCAAGCAGGTCTTGTGGGAAAGAATTCTAGCTACTAACATTCGGTCAACACAATGGAAAATTACAATTTAATTATCTAAGCAGCCATTTTATGACTCTTCTAAGCAATGCAACTTGATGTGGCATTCTCGTCATCACGATCCACTGAAAAATAACAAATGCATTCTCTTTCCCTGGCACTCCTCTGTCAGCACACAACAGATAGCCCATATTGGCTCATAGTTTTAGCTGCTGAATTCATAGGTTATGGCCCAGTTGACCATGCATCTAATAGAGGCAAGAGCTATGTTAAGGTCTCCTCCCCATATAGTGGCTGGGGGATTTATAGCCACACCCACTAAAATGACCTCTTGATAGAACTCTAAATTAAGATCAAGAACTGGTGTAATAGTGCTCCCTAAACCTTTATCAAATACCTCACTTCATTCTTATCACGCAGAAACCCATCATTGATGTGATCTCTTCCTGTCGTATTCCAAATACCTTAATGCCACCAAACGAAAAATGCAAAAACTAAACATTGTGGAGGAAATAAGAAACATGTGACTCCATGCACGTATGTAAAGAGAAATGCGTTTGCCTACCCCGTACTCCACCGTAAAGCTAATTTCTTTAAAAATCCCATCAACGAACACGACATAGTTCTTTTAAGAATCAAACACTGCATAAACAAAAGAGAAATTCCCATCATTTTGTCCTCCCCTGAAAATGCGTCAATGATTGCCAACTACTTCTCCTACCAGCCTGCCTTTTATATAAATGATCAAAACATTAGTAGTTCACTACGAGCTGGATGTCATTTTTATTGGACTGCTTTGGGATTATCCTTTTCTTTCAGGTGGTAACAAAATGTTCTTAAAAACTCGAAGGTAGATATAATTGAAAGTCCAAGTGAAGAACAAATGTTACAAATTAATAATGAACTATTATTACAAATTAGATTAGTCTCAGAAATCAATTGGGGAAATTGTAAAACAGGAGCTGAAGGAATTTATTGAATCCTGTCGACGGCATTTTTTAACAATGTGCTACTGAAACAACGTTGTAGACGTTACATTTTTCATTCTTTTTGATTTTGATCATGAGCATAACGGTATTTATTTAAAGGATTCTCATATTTTTAATATTTAAAAAGTATATCAACGTTTTAAAAACGATTGTTTGATGTAAATAAAAGGACTACATTTGATGTAATTGCATAAAGCCCTGATAAATCATCTATGAGATAATGTGCCTCGATAGGATGTTCAGTAAGTTATGAGTATAGTTTTTAATGAAAAGTGAAACACAAGAAAGTATCATGGAATCATGAGCATCAATTGAAGTCAAGCAATGACATGACAAAAATTAGAACCAATTTTGATGTTATTATTGAATCACAATAATGTAGTGGCATGTTCTTGTTGTACCTGTAGGCATACAGAAATGTATTGATTGCTGGTCTGCTGGCAGTAATAGTAATCTATGTAGTGAGCCTCTCAGCCACTATGGTGGAAATGGCCTCATGTCACACACCCCCCGAGGTTGAGCTCGGCACGTCAGTGCACTTCTTCACAGGGAACTTATCCTCATATTAGAAAGCATGAAGAACTTACCATTATGGCCCCACAGCAGACAGAACAATTATTTTTAAGCCACACTTGTAGCTAATGTTAGCATAAAGAGGTTATTGCAGCTGCATTTTGTAGGAGATGTCTTCAAGTTGTTTGAGAATTTCCCAAACACAGGATGTGATGGTGACTTTGAACCAGCAGCTACAGCTCTCACTGTACACTGCGATACATAGAGAGGGGGAAACCACTGACTGCTTCAAAGGCATTCGGTGCAAAATGGCAAGCACATGTTCCAATTAGGACTCAAAGAAAGACATGTGGGCCCAGCTATTTCATGGGTCGAGAACATCTGTGGTGCAGACTGCTCATCCTTCAGGAACCTGGGAGCAAGCTGAAGAACATGCTAGTACTTGCTTGCTCCCAAGAGTTATCAAACAGCAGAGTCGACTGTATGGAATAGGCACACTCATGAATAACCATAAAAATAGACACAGATCCTCTGCCAAACTTCAAGGAGAAAGTTGTGGATGCTGGACAGAAGAAAACATGTGTGTAAACTGTGGGCTAGAGCCCCACTGGTCATTGAGTTGGCAAGCTCAACCAATATGTGCCAGACTGCAGGGAAAGAGGGGGAGATCATACATCCCCTAGACTAAATACTGTCCCTCCTCCAGTTTGCACCATCATGATGAACACAAGCTGCCAAATGAAACACTACCCTGATGCTACTGCAGAGAATGAACCAAAGGAAGAAGAAAAGGAGGTCTTCCTAATTTCCTATGTGGGGCAAGCAGCGGTATCAGGGAAGCCCCAACCCATTTGCAAGATTAAACTGCGAGGAATGCTCATGAAATTCCTAGTAGACACTGGGGCATCCATGAGGAATAAGGCTTTGACCAGTGCATGGCTGTGAAACCACTGCCTAAACATGTAACCTTTGAGGACAAAGTGTGCTCCAAAAGAGATGAAATGGAAGTAAAATTCGATGTCACCACTGTATGAAATCTCTTGAGCTGCCTCACAGCAGAAGACTACGGTTTGGTCTCCTATGTGTAATAAGTCCATAACTGTTAGACCGAAAGCATTTGCTAAGACTTTGAACACCTGTTTCATGGGCTAGGTTGTCTCAAAAGCCACACAGTCAAATTTCATACTGACATAACAATCAAACCAATTGCCCTACAGCATTGACGAGGTCCATTTCACCTCCCTCCTCAAGTGCCTGGGCATGAGGATCCCCAATTGCTCCTTTAAGTGAAACAACGCATAATGCCAAACATGGACTTCTGAATCACAGACAGGTTTATCCTTTCATCTGTGGAGTTTTCTGTCCCGATCTCACTATGAAATTGCAGTTAGGTGTTTTGTGAATTCCTAAAAAGAGTAAACTTATACAAACGTACAAGTTTACATTTGTGGATCAGGCCATGTGGATCTGCGTAATGTCTGCTGTGCTCCTGGCACACATGTGCCGCTGAAGACCTGGGACCCACAAATATAGACAATCATGTTGGCACTGACTAGCGATAGCCTCTGTTAGACCAGACAGCCTTAGGATGGTCATCCCCATCTTTTTGCCTGCCTCCCTCCACTTTTTGACACTACTTTTGCTGGTTTTAGGACTCTGTGCACTTTACCACTGCTAACCAGTGCTAAAGTGCATATGCTATCTCTCTTAAAACATGGTGACACTGGCTCATACCCAATTGGCATATTTCATTTACTTGGAAGTCCCTAGTAAAGTGCACTGCATGTGCCCAAGGCTTTTCAATTAAATGAAGCTAGTGGGCCTGCAGCCCTGATTGTGCCATCCACATAAGTAGCCCCTTAACCATGTCTCAGGCCTGCCATTGCAAGGCCTGTATGTGCAGTTTCACTGCCACTTCGACTTGGCATTTAAAAGTACTTGCCAAGCATGAAACTCCCTTTTTCTACATATGTCAACCCTAGGGTGTGCCCTGGATAACCCTCGGGCAGGGTGCTATGTAGGTAAAAGGCAGGACATATACCTGTGTGTTTTATATATCCTTGTAGTGGAAAACTCCTAAATTTGTTTTCCACTAGTGTGACCCCTGCTCCTTTCATAGGCTAACATTAGAGCTACCCTCATATACTGTTTGGGTGGTAGGTTCTGATCAGAAAGGGGTAGACAGATCATATTTAGGATGGCCAGAATGGTAATACAAAATCCTGATGACTGGTGAGGATTTTATATTACTATTTTAGAAATGCCACTTTTAGAAAGAGAGCATTTGTCTGCACTTAAAATCCTTTTGTGCCTTACAGCCTGTCTCCAATCCACGTCTGGGCTGTTTGACAGCTCCCTTGTGCATTTCACCCAGACAACCACAAACACAGGATGCTCAGTCACACTTGCACACATCTGCATACTGAATGGGTCTTCCTGGGATGGAAGGGTGGAGGGCCTGACACTTACATTTCAAAGGACATTGGTCTGCCCTCACACAATGGACTGCCAAACTCCCTACTGGGACCCTAACAGACAGGGCTGTACTGAAAGGGGACCTTGGGCACTTCAAAACCAGTCTTTGAAGTCTCCCCACTTCAAAGGCACTTTTGAGTAAAAAAAACTGGGTCCCTGACCCTACCAATGTAGACACTTCCTGGGACAGATTCTCTGAACCAAATTCTGCAACCTGTCAAGAGGAGCTGCCTGGCTATCCAAAGGACTCACCTGGACTGCTTTGCTGTGAAGGACTGCTGCTTTGCTGTTGCCCTGCTGCCTTGCAGGAATCTGGCCTTGCTGAGAATCGCTCTCCAAGGGCTTGGGTTGAGCTTGTCTCCTGTTTCCTGAAGTTTCAGGGCACACCCTGCCTAACGGTGAAAGAATCACACATCGCTGAACCAGAATGATGCAGCCCTGAGTGGAGATCGACGCAGCACCATTGTTGCAACCAGAACTTTGATTCACACCCAACACTGGATCAATGCTTTGCCGAGCCAGAGCTACGCAGCGTGATTTCCTGCAGGAGGAATCTACGCAGCGCCTACCATGCAACATAAACCCCAACGCATCCCCCACCGGATGTTGCAGCACCTGCAACTTCGTACTGTATACCGAGGATTTCCACACATTGTCCCTGGATGTCAAAAGACCCCGCATCACAGAGAGGATTCAAGCCTGCGCGTCGGAATTCTTCACAAAGTCCTTGCCGCATGGAAATTAGAACATTGGAATGCTGGGGGCTCCATTGAAAACAATGGAGTGCTGCGGGCTTTTAATGGCCGGTAAAAGCCCGCAGCGCCAACATTCCAATGTTCGCTTTGTTCACAGCAACAGCTGTGAACAAAGCCTCACGGAGCCCGAGGGGATTTAAATCCCCTCGGGCTCCGTGAACATTTTTTTTTTTTATAGAAAATTCTGCCCTGAGTGGCAGAATGTTCTAATAGCCTTAGAACCCGCCGTAGCGGGTTCTACTGGCTATTAAAGTCCCTCTCCCTTGTTAAATGCCCTCGCCTTCGGCTCGGGCATTTAACGCGGGGAGCGGGCCTTTAATAGCCGGTAGAGCCCGCTACGGCGGGTTCTAAGGCTATAATAAATGACACACCGTCTGTGTGTGTCTCGAAATCCAACGCACACACTTCGTATTCCTTGCATACCCTCTTCTGTGGTCTCCGTGCATGTAATTTTGACGCATATCAGGTACATTGTTCTTGCAGAAGACACTAGTTGTTTTTTAAAGACTTTAGACTCTTCTTATCATTACAAAAGTGATATTTCCACTTGTACTTATCAAGAATTGATCATTTTGACCTTAATTCACTCATATAAGTATCTTATATTTTTGTAAGCCTGTGTGGTGTGTTTTGTGGTGTTTTCACTGTGTTATTGCATGATTTATTGCACAAATACTTTACACATTGCCTTCTAAATTAAGCCTGACTGCTCAGTCCCAAATTACCAGAGGGTGGGCACAGGATAATTTGGATTATGTGTGACTTACCCTGGCTAGGATTGTGGTCCCTACTTGGAGAAGGGTATGTACCTCTGCCAACTAGAGACCCCATTTCTAACAGCCTCTCTATTCATTAAACCTATCTATAAATCCATCCATCATCCATCCACCCTTACACCTAGCCACCTGTCCATGTACCCTTTCACACATCCATCCATCTGTCTTTTCAGTCATTCATTCTTCCACTCATCATCCATCCATCCTTTGATTTAATCCATCCAACAATTTATCTACTCATCCACCTAACCATTTGCCATTTCACTCATTCATCTATCCTTTCACTCACTCATACATCCACACTTTCACTCATCTGTCCATCCATTCACTCTCCCTTAGACTCATCCATCCATTGTTTCACTCATCCTTACATCCACTCTGTTATCCATCCATTCATCCTCCATTTCACAAATCCATCCATCCTTTTATCCTTCCTTCCATCTACCCCTTTCACTCATTCATCCTTTCTTTCATACATCCATCTACTCTTTAACTCCATCCATCCATTCATCCTTCCTTAACTAATCCCATCCATACTTTCACTCACTCATCCAGCCATCATTTCTCAAATCTTTCTTCTACCCTTTCACTCACTCATTCATTCAGTCATTTATCCATCCACATCCCTTTCACTCATCTGTCCCTTCTTTCCTTCATCCACCCTTTCATCCGTCATCCACCCTTTCTTCAACTGATCCGTCCATTCTTTCACTCATCCATCCTTACATCCATCCTTTCTTTCATTCAGCCGTCCATCTACCTATCCATCCTTTCACTCATCCATCCAACCCCATTTTCACTCACATCCATCATACTTCCCACTCACTCATCTTTGTCTGCCGAGTTGCAGACAGAGGAGGCCAGTTAAAACTTCAACCCACTGTAGCTGCTAAAGTTGAGGGTTCATGATGCCCGGGCATCCACCCTTTTACTAATCCATCAATCCATCCATCCATCCTTCCATCTTTTCACTCATCCATCTACCCACCCTTTTGCTCATCCATCCATCCACTCTTCCATCCATCCACCCACTCTCCCTTTCAATCATCCATCCATTCTTTCTCTAATCCATCCTTACAACCATCCTTTCATTCATTCATCCATCTACCCATCCATCCTTTCACTCACCCATCCATCCACCTTTTCACTAACTCACATCCATCCATCCTATCACTCACTCACCTTTGTCTGCCAAGTTGCAGGCCGAAGAGGCCAAACAAGAACTTCACCCCCACTGAAGCGGCTACATCTGTGGGTTCATAATGCAACAGGATCCACCCTTTTACTGATCCAACCTTTCACTCATTTATCTATTCACCCATCCATCCATCCTTACAGTGGTCAGAAGAACCTAAGAGGGACACAAGCATTGAAACACTTTCTGGGAGAGCTTGTTGTAAGACTTAAATTCAATGAAGCAGCAAGGTGCATTCAATACATGGAAAATAGACAGTAGGCTAAAAGAACTAGAAAAACAAGCAGTAATGGAAAGGCTAGCTATTATTGAAAGAATCTGGGTTCAAATTTGAGAATGATTGATTCTTATGAGGTCAGTGTTAAGGATCGCCAACCTCTCGTTGCTGTTAAATGCATTGTTTTTTGAGTTTTATATAGTCTTTGAAATTTGGAATGTATCATGATATTGTGTTTATTGTATCACTATCAATAAAACATTCTTTAAAAAAAGGCTTAGTAGAAACATCAGCCAACAGAATATCTTCATGGGTTTCTATGTAATGAGGAAAGGTAAGGCAATAATTGAGAAGGGTTATGTATCTGTTGAATGCTGTGGGAAAGCTAATCTATCTTCCTCATGACAGGCATTGAGTTCGGGCAGAAGAGGCTTAGTGGCTTCAAACGCAATCACAAATTAGATGAGACCGCACAAAGGCCAAATACAGAAACATAAATGCAGAGGTTAACCGAAGTCAAAAGCAAAACATTACCACATCTGCTGGCGAGGCAAAAATCAAATAGGTCTCTCAGTAGCCTGTAAATATGAGATTATATGAAATGAACTCTAAAAGTAAGACTACATACATCAATACTTTGAAAAAATGAAGTCTTTACATGTGCCATTAAAAGTCAAAAAGAATGATGACCTTAAATGGCTCTTATGGTCAAAATAAGATGCTCTCTGTTATCCGCTCATCCTCTAAGGCACAGGTACTTGGTTCAGTGAGTCACCCGAGCCATATACATATACGGTGCAGCGCCCGGATGCTCCTCTGGGAGTGAGGGTGCATTTTATATTTCAAGTCATTCATTCAAGAACAACAGTACAATGTTATAAATTGGGATTCTGGTTGGTAGAGGTGTGCATCCTGTCCAGGCAGGGACCACAGTACTGGTCAGGGCAAGTCTTAAACACACCCTAAATTGACGTGTGCTCACTCGTTCATAGCTTGGTATCAAAATGAGGGTATACCCTTGTGACCCCACTAAACGTGGGCAGAAACCAAGATAACCCTAAGATGGTGGTATATGGTAGGGAAAAATACTATCACTTATTGCACCAGTGAAAACATGGATTAATCACAGGAGATGACCTATATTTCTTCAGATAAAAATATGTCTTTATTCTATTCATAATACAAAAAGTCCCACACTTTAATATAGTATCACCTGATTTTAGAATCAATCATGTAGGGTTGCAAAGCAACAACACATACAATACAACAACACAAGGTTCATCACCTTGAAAACTCTTTCCGACGCATCTACCCCCACCTCGGATTTCTACACAAAGTCCAGGCTATTATCTCCCTTGTGCTATCTAAACTAGATTATGCGAATGGCCTCTACAATGGATTATCACTAACTACTGTGAAAAAAAATACAACACATTCAGAACTCAGCTGAAAGACTACTACTACATGTAAAGCTTCAAGCCCACATCTTCCCTGCCTTGAAGGCACTACATTGGTTGCCAGAAGATCCACCTTCAAGCTGCTTTGTATCACCCTTAAAGCAATACTGGAACAGGACCACTTTTCATCACAAATTAAATCACCAAATACATTCAACAAAGAACCCTCAGTTTAAGATTGACACCCTGCCTTAAAACACCACCATACAAGAAAAAGACTATAGGTGGTACATCTTTCTCTGCTCAAGCAGCCAAACTATGGAATTCATTACCCTCAAATATAAGATCCACGAATAACTATCTTGTCTTCAGAAAACTATTGAAGAGTTGATTCTTTCCTTCATAACCAACATATCCAAACAGCAATGGACTGCATGTACCTATGTTAGCAAACATTTATAATCTGATTGTGTGTATATATCTAGACATGTGTATTTCTTTAAGAAACCTAAATAATTACTATTTCATAATAATAAAATATATACATACTCTTTAAGCTTGTTAAACAAATGTATATTTACTCACTGTTAAATGTATATATATGTATGTGTGTGTACATATATGTGTGCATATATGTACATAAATGTATATATCCAATATATGTGTATATGTCTATGTATATGTATATATGGGTACATTATTCTCTGATTAACATGCTCATAGGTCATTGCATAGTTCCTAGATATGTTGTTAGATTAGATACTTATGAATCCCTGCTTCCATTTTAGCTATCACAATGAGCAAATGTTACCCTTACTATTTTATCAGCAAGAATTTTGTTATGGAACATTGGGGAAAGATAAAATAATGCTAGAAAAGTACACAAATAAATTAACCTCAAATATTGCTTATCTTGAAACTCTGTGTTTGACCAATTCAACTTTAAATCCTTATATCCATTATTATATTATATTCCTTGCACATATATTGCCTTACAATTTATTAATTACTTTAGTCCTACTGTACAAGAGGGAAAACAAAAAAAAACCTCTCTCGTAAGCTTTACTCTGTCTCCCCATCAACCTTTACCTCTATCAATCTATCCTACATCCCCAATCTCTGACTCATCCCAAACCCATTCTACTACTATGGTATCCAAATTAACGCTGCCTAAGCTCTTCCCTCCTCTACCACTCCTGGCTCACCCTGAACCTCAGTTTACTACTATGATCTCCCAAACAAATATATTCTTCCTCACTTATCTCATCTTCAACTCATCCAAAACCCCTTCTATTACTTACTATGATCAGTCAGTTGATTTTTTAAGCAAGAAACTACTCCCATTGAACACAAATGGAGTACCACAGATAGAGAGGGAAGCCTTTGCTGGGGTTTGAGCGCTGAAGAAACTGAGGCCATACCTGTTTGGCCCTGTTTGGCTCTCACTTCATTGTTCCAACTGACCACAGGACTCTCAGATGGCTACAACAGATGAAGGGTGAAAACCCCAAACTGCTTAGGTAGTTTCAAGTGAAACACAGACCTAAAACAACCCATGCCAATGCAAGTGGTCTTTCCAGGTTCTTTCACTTAGATGATGATGAATCACAAGGTAAATAGTAGTCTGATCCTCTTTCGTTTGGGGAGAGGAGTAGTTTGAGAAAAGTCCTTGTTTTGGCATGGTTAGCCCCCACTTTCTGCCTGGTGTATACTGTAGCCTAGATATTGTCAGTACCCAGGGCCCCTGCTAACCAGGTTTCCTGGGTCAGAGCTTTTTCCCTAAACTATTGTGATGCATTGGCACAATTGGAGACACCTTTAGCTGCCAATATAAGTCCCCATTAAAATGCACTTAGGTACCCAGGGCATGGGGTACTAAGGGCAGATCCATAAGGGCAGAAGCACTGATTGTGCCACCCGCTAGGGCCGTGCACCCAGATGCACCCAGTCCTACCATTGTAGCCTGAGTACTCCATGGCAAACCTAAAACACAAACTAGACATGACACACTGCCTGTGTGCCCTGTCCTCTGTACACTGCATGCACTGTGGGTAAGACACCACTCTGGCAGGTTTTTCAGCCATAAGCGAGAATGCACTATAATGTACGTGAGGGCATAGCTTTATGATCAATATGCCCTACTGAGTCCTTACCAAACCTGGGACACAGTGAGTGAACAGAGCAGACATTTTAATACTAGTGCTGGACACTGGTCATTACGAGTTTCACAGCTACATGATGGCCACTCTGAACCCTGGGTTGTTTAATATAAAAAAACTCAGAATGATAAATCCAATCTGGTACAAGTACTGAAATTATTAATAAATGTGCCCAGGGGTCACCATAGAGGTGTCCCCTGCAAAGGCTAACTACCCTGGCATGGTTACTGACTAGTCCAATGCACCCTGCCACCACCAGACACCAATTTACAACCTTGGGGTGAAAGATCCTTCTCTCTGGGTTGCAGAGCAAAGCCCTTCCTGGGTGGAGGTGCACTCCCCTTGTGACAAGCTTCATGGGGCTTACCACCTTTGAAACTCAACGCCCAGGCCTCCTGCTAGCAGCATATGGCCGCTATTTGCAAACCCCCACTCTCCATTTCATTTTCCTCCATCTTGGATGGTAGGAAAATAGCCAATCAGGTGTAGGGAAATGACCCCCGCCCCAGGAAGTGGACACTTAGTGGGTGTAGCCACCCTAACGTAGAAGACCCATTCATCACTACATGTTCCCCCTAAATCGTCCACTAATTGCAGGATTTAGTGGGCATCCCTAGACCAAGAAATCAGATTCAAAGACAGAAGAAGATCACTAACAAGAAGATCCAAGACACGTGAACTGTGGATCTGCTGTAACAACGAGAAGGTGCCAAAAACTGCCTGCTGCACCCAGGTCCTGACAATCGCAGCTGAGGAACCTGCTGGACAACTGGAAACACTCTAAAAAAACACATAGGACCTCCAGGCTTCACAAATTGCCAGAGAACTCCCTCCAGAGTGGAGGTACCACTCTAAACCCACACGAAAACAATAAGCTAGTGATGTATACTTTACTGACTGGTCACTAACTCTGGAAGCCAACACCGCAGCCAGACCAAACTCCACACTGAAGACCAGAAGGGCAAACTCTACCAGTGTGCCAAGTGTGGTTGCACTGAAACCTATAGCGGCTGAACCATGCCAATACCCTGGGATTGGTCGCTAAACTTTGGACTGTGGACACTGAGAAAAACAGCCCACCTGAGGCTGACAAAGGACCAGCAGGATGTCCCAGTCAAAGGACTTCAGAGACAACCCTGACCTTCTGCCAGAGATCCCCCATTGTCCTGGAAAACAACCCTTGAACTGTCCTAGCTCCTGCTTCTTTGGGCATCCTTGCACACAGCTCCTTGATCACCGGTTCACTGTGCACCTGGCTGCCCTATGTCCTGCACCGAAGAACCTGCTGTGCCGTAAGGGTCTCCCACCCCTTGTGACCCCTGGACTCCAAGGGGACCCCCAGGATTTACCTTTATACTTACCCATGCAGTGCTTTTTCAAGTGCTCCCCACAGTGGCCCCGCACCAGCTCTATAGACCTTTTCCCGCTGCTCCTGCCAGAACTGGGAGCCATCCAAACTTCTCGAGCTGGCACAGTGTGCCCACCGACAACCTATAACAACAAAAGAAGAACTTGGTAAACTTACTGTGTGATTTTTAATGTATTTTTAAAGGTTATCATCCATTGATTCCTATGGTGCGTAATTACATACAAAAAACTATTTTTTATTAAACTTCAAAAATTAATATCTCGAAAAACACAACCAATTTTGATGATCGTGGTCTTAAAAATTACATAACAATCTGAAGTAGTTTGCTAAATTGGTCTAGAGTTATTCCTTTGAGTGTGTAAGTTGCAAAATTTATGCTGTGAGTACAACAAATGCTTTGCACATATCCAAACCTGCACAATTGCTTGACCAAGCTACCTTAAAAATTAGAGCATTAGGTAATCTAGTTTTTACACCTGTAAACCAATGTGTGGTTGCCTGGACCCCTGCTCAGTCTGCATAGCTTTGCACACTACATAGAAAGCTTGCCTCCTACACTATTCATATCTGGAAATCTTAGTTAGAGTTAAAAATTCTGATAACACCTTGTCAAATAGGCTCTCCAGGAAGCAACATACATTGAATTATTGATTTTTTGCCAGCACATATTAGTTAGGGACCCTAAGTCTGATAACGATAAGCCATGCATAGTATTAAGAGAAGACGCCTGCCACAGTAGAACTTGAATTTGAAGATCAAATGAAAGTCAAATTTCTGCTTGGCTAATGTCATTTGAAATTCTAAAAATTGACTTACATGCCTTAATTAACAAGAAATCAAGCAGCTTGGCATCATTTCCTTTAAAAACAATTGAGCCATAAGCAAGAGCAGTAGTCCACTTGCATAGGGATTTTAGGAGAGAATACTGCATGTGCTAGGCATGCTTGGGCATACATCTTGAAACCTGTGTTAGCATGCTGGTGCAAACAAACTTTGGCAAAGTCAGTAGCTTGACAATTTAAAGCAGAGACCAGTTGGGTTTGCAATGCACGTTTTGTAGGAGGAACTGAAAAATTGATTCTTATTTCATGCTTCACTTGGAGAGAAATTATTTAACCATTTTTATGTCTTCTGATACTCTCATCCAGTTTGTTCAAGAGATGTCAGGATGTTGTTGAGAAGCCAATTAGGATAATCGCTGCTGATTCTATCCCTTTAGTACGGTTTGAAGCATGGCTTTTGATCATGGATGTTCCTATTAGATTGGCAATACTTCTATATCAGATTAGTGACTTCAATTTCATGAATTTATGGTGATAATCTTTTCACAACTGTCAAGCTCTAAAACAGTGGGAAATACCAGGCACATGAAATGAGACAATCATTAAAGCCAGAGGAAGAAGAGCTATAATCCTATGCGGACATTCTACACATTGGAGGTAAAATGTTCTAAACTAAAAAGGGAGAAACAGAAAGGCAAACATTGGCATGCTGAAGCAGAAGATCTGTTCCAGCCACTATTGGTCCTGCACCAGTCTATTGTCTTCAGTGGAACTCAAAAAATGCCAATATTCTAATAACAAATATGGTTTGGGATGCTAGTGTGTTTACATAATGTCTGAAAAATTACCCTCTTCCGGTACTTTTTTTCAAAAATATAAATACTGTCTGTTACAAACGTTTGAGATTGGTCCTACATGGCCAATACCTTTTGCCTAAAAAACTTGAGATCTTATTGGTAGATACAGAAAAAAATAACTTTGGGACTGATTTGTAGTTTAGTGGATGGGTTACTCTGTCACAGATGTGACGGATGTCCCATCCACCATATTATGATTCCCACAGGATATAATTGGATTGTAATACAGTAGACGGGATATCCGTCACATGTGGTGGAGTAACACCATTCGTCAAACTCTAAATCAGGCCCTCATTCTCTTGAGTAGAGCCTATGAAAAACTGAGTAGTTACTCTTGATTATGAAATCCTACTCTGGATGGAAGGTTACCAGGATGTTACATTTTGAACTGGCCACATTTCACACACAGCAAGTCTAAAAACATCTAAGAAGGAGTTTAGTTCTCAGTGCATTGAGGCTTCCCCAGATCAGCAAATCTTCATATACAGTTAGCCTCAAAACTGCATTGGTTCAGGATTGAGTGGTACATTGATAAGTTGTTTCCCTTTTATAAAGAACAGCTGACAGCTCTGTTGGCTGACTACTTCTGGCAGTCTCTGATACTATGTCATTATATCAAGGGTATCTGAACCGTCAAAGTATTATTCTGCATGAAAAGGCTACAAACTCAGGGGCAGTGAAATGACCGGGATGGCTACCTCTTGCTTATATTCACCAGGTAATGAACAGTCCTATGTAGGACTTACTATTTTCAAATAATTATTTTTATCAGTCTTTGTCAATTTAGATCCACTGGTGTAAACCCACACAACGCAATGAAGACCAGGACTGGATGATGTGGTGTTTGTGGTGTTGTTGGGAAAATAGTACTATTTTTCTCCAAAGTTGCTGTAAGATTCTTGACACCTAGTCATTTGTGACCTTAGAAAGGATGAGGCCTGTCTTACAAACCTCATTAGCTGAGGGTGCTGGATTATGTGTGTGTCCTTCAAAGGACTAAGGGGTTGAGTTAGGCTCTGGTGCACAAGGAACTAAGGCCCTCATCATGACTTTGCTGGTAATTTCCAAAGACCGTTGTACCCTCGGCCACCAAAAGACCGCAGCGGTAATCCGTCTCCCTATTATGACCCACAAAAAACAATTTGCCAGAAAACAGCCACAAATTTGACACCACCATGACTGAAGGAAGGTGGGAGAGAGGTGGTCCCACCATCCACACCGCCACAACAGAAACAGACCGCCCACCATATTACGACCCTCAAATAAGCACAGCAGTCATAGCGTGGCAGAAATCCAATGGCAGTGTGGAGCGCTGCGGTCGAAAAGGAACCTCCACAACAACAGCACAGTGTAGGAGGCTTGCCTGGCTTGTAGTGGGTACCAAAGGTACTTACACCTTGTGCCAGGTCCAGTTATCCCTTATTAGTAGAATAGAGGTGTTTCTAGCAGCTTAGGCTGATATAAGGTAGCTATGGCAAAGCAGCTTAGGCTGAACTAGGAGACATGCAAAGCTCCTACTATACCACTTATATCATGTGCACAATATCATAAGAAAACACAATACGCAGAGTTACTAAAAATAAAGGTACTTTATTTTTATGACAATATGCCACAAGTATCTCAGTGAGTACCCTCAGTAAGAAGGTAAGTAATATACACAAGTTATATGTACACAAACCACAAATGGGTAAGTAAGAGTCAGAAAAGTAATGCAAACAGTGTAGAATTACAATGGGTTGCAATAGGCAAGCATAGGTCTAGGGGCAACACGAACCATATACTCCAAAAGTGGAATGCGAATCACGAATGCACCCCAGACCTATGGGAGCTTGTAGAGGGTCACTGGGACTGTAGGAAAACAGTCAGGGTGTCCAAGATACCCCACCCCATGACCCTGAAAAGTAGGAGTAAAGTACACCTACTACCCCAAGAGAGCACAAAAGTTGTGATACGGGGATTCTGCAAGACCAACAAACACCAGCAGTGCACTGACAACGGATTTCCAGACCTGAGGACCTGCAGGGCAAGGGGACCAAGTACAATAGTCGCGACAGTGTCCGGGGGGGGCAGGAGCCCAGGAAACCCCAGATGTAGGTGCAAGGAAGCTGCCTCAGGATGGAAGAAGCATGGAATCCTGCAAGAACGAAGAGGACTAGGAACTTCTCCTTTAGAAGGAAGATGTCCCACGTCGCGATGAAGCTTGCAGAAGTATTGCCACACAGAAATACCACAAACAAGCCTTGCCAGCTGCAAGGGTTGCCTTAGAGGTTTTTGGGTGCTGCTGAGGACCAGAAAGGACCAGGATGTCGTCCCTTGGAGGAGGAGACAGAGGGGGCGCTCAGCAAATCAGAGAGCCCTCACAGAAGCAGGCAGCACCTGCAGAAGCACCTGAACAAGCACTTGGAAGATTTGTGAACCGGAGTCCATGCAGAGTTACAAAAGAGGGTTGCACGACGTCGGAAGCCAACTCAGCGGGTTGAGCACTGCCGGACGGAGTGCTCGGGACTCAGGCTAGGCTGTGCACAAAGGAAATCCTGGAAGAGTGAACAGAAGCTGGAGAAGCTGCAAATCACGCAGTACACAGCTTTGCAATCTAGCATGGGGAGGCAAGGACTTACCTCCACCAAACTTGGACTGAAGTGTCACTGGACTGTGGGAGTCACTTGGGTAGAGTTCCTGTGTTCCAGGGACCACGCTCATCAGGATGAGAGGGGACCCAGAGGACAAGTGATGCAGTCTTTTGGTGCCTGCGTTAGTAGGGGGAAGATTCCGTCGACGCACAGGAGATTTCTTCTGAGCTTCTGCTGCAGGGTGAAGGCAGGTGACCTCCAGAACATGCACCACCAGGAAACAGTTGAGAAAGCCGGTAGGATGAGGTGCTACAATGTTGCTGGTAGTCGTCTTGCTACTTTGTTGCGGTTTTGCAGGCGTCCTGGAGCAGTCAGCGGTCGATCCTTGGTAGAAGTCGAAGAAGGAGATGCAGAGGAACTCTGATGAGCTCTTGCATTCGTTATCTGAAGAATTCCCCAAAGCAGAGACCCTAAATAGCCAGAAAAGGAGGTTTGGGTACCAAGAACCTATTTCCAAAGGGAGAGGGTGTAACACCCTCTCTCAGAGGAAATCCTTTGTTCCGCCTTCCTGGGCCAGGGCTGCCTGGACCCCAGGAGGGCAGAAACCTGTCTGAGGGGTTGGCAGCAGCTGCAGTGGAAACCCCGGAAAGGCAGTTTGGCAGTACCCGGGTTCTGTGCTAGAGACCCGGGGGATCATGGAATCGCCCCCCCAATACCAGATTCGTATTGGAGTGACAATTCCATGATCTTAGACATGTTACATGGCCATGTTTGGAGTTACCATTGTGACGCTATACATAGGTAGTGACCTACGTATAGTGCACTCGTGTAATGGTGTCCCCACACTCACAAAGTCCGGTGAATTTGCCCTGAACGATGTGGGGGCACCTTGGCTAGTGCCAGGGTGCCCACACACTAAGTAACTTGGCACCCAACCTTCACCAGGTGAAGGTTAGACATATAGGTGACTTTTAAGCTACTTATGTGCAGTGGAAAATGGCTGTGAAATAACATGGACGTTACTTCACGCAGGCTGCAGTGGCAGGCCTGTGTAAGAATTGTCTGAGCTCCCTATGAGTGGCAAAAGAAATGCTGCAGCCCATAGGGATCTCCTGGAACCCCAACACCCTGGGTACCTCAGTACCATATACCAGGGAATTATATGGGTGTATCAGTGTGCCAATGAGAATTGGTAATTTTTGTCACTAGCCTGCAGTGACAAATTTGGAAAGCAGAGAGAGCATAAAAACTGAGGTTCTGGTTAGCAGAGCCTCGTTGATACAGTTAGGCACCACACAGGGAACACATACAGGGCACAAACTATGAGCACTGGGGCCCTGCCTTGCAGGGTCCCAGTGACACAAGGACTAAAACAACATACATACAGTGAAATATGGGGGTAACATGCCAGGCAAGATGGTACTTTCCTACACACACCACATTGGCCAGTTCGAATACCCCACACCTGATACATATATACATCCCCCCAGAAGCCATCAGGAAACACACACCCACACAACCACCAACCCTTTGCTACAACAAACAATTACAACACAATTGACGGCCACTCAGGAGAACGCACTGCAAACATACAACACAGCCACTTGTACACCCCTCACGCATTACACTTCACATAACATCTTTGGACACAAACACACACATCGCCATCACCATGTCCCCACAAAAGCACCCCCATTTCACAGATGACGAGTTGTGGACAATGGTGGATGAATTCATCAGGGTAGAGCCACAGCTATTCAGTACACAGATCCAGCAGAAATCCGTTGCCAAGAATATGGAGTGCTACGCCATCCACACACAAGGGACAACATACGAAAGAGGTGGTATGACCTGAGGGGGGAGATCTGCTCCATGGTGTCCAGGAACAACATTGCACTCATGAAGACTGGTGGTGGGCCACTTCAACTTCCCCTGCAGCTGCCATCATGGGAGGAGAAGGTCTTGGCAATCCTGCATCCTGAGGCTCTCAGTGGAATTCCTGGAGGGCTGGAGACTGGTAAGTCACCTATAACCTCTTATATGATGTGTACCTGTATCACATGTGTCCCCTGCATTCCCACCCAACACCACTAACACCAATGCAAATGTCTGCACTCACAAATGCACCCAATTTATGTTCAGTACGAAGCACTACGAATCCCACAAGGCATCACACTTTATCACCCTAGTAATGGACACACACACTTTCATAGGTAGCCCTGCAGACTGAAGCATGCCAAATAGCACTCACTTAGTAGCCTACGACAAACAGATTAGGTAGATGTGAATAACAGTCACTGTTATCCACAGGTACCACTGAATATGTCACCTGTCAGCAGGCGCCACGAAGAGCCAGTCCTCCACCAGAAGAAGACCCCAAGGATGACAGCTACTCAGGATGTCTAGAACTGGACGACCTCCCTGGCCCATCCGGCACCTCAGGCGAGTCCACCTCCACTAGCCACACCCAGGCCACGATTGAGCCCCCCATAACTGTAGCAGCCACAACACCAGTCGCCCAAGCCCACAAACCAGGGTGTCCAGACCATGACAATCAATAGTGTGCCCACCTGTACAGGGGCCTGAGACAACACTCACCACCCAAGACGATGAAGGTCTTGGTGTAAGTGGAAGTGGACACAGTGTGCGGGGAAACAGGCACAGGGGGCAATGGCCAGTGGGAGGGCATCTGTGGGCCAAAGGGTGGGGCAAACCAGGAAGCCTCTTGCCCAGGAGGCCTTAGCACAAGTCCTGGGAGCTCACAACCAATACCAGGACAAGATGGGACAGATAATCACAATGTTCGGGGAACACCTGGGGCTGCAGAGGGAGTACCACCATGAGGCCATGCAGCAGTGGCAGGAACATAGTGCCACCATGGCCTCCATTAAAGGGTTGATGCAGGAGTTGATATCTGTCATGCGTGAGTCCTCCACCCACCACCAGGCCCCTTCCACCAGCCACAGTGCAGACCAGTGCTGTACATCTGCTGCAGCTACTGGGTCAGTGGCCCTGCCTGAGGACTCACATGCAACAAGTGATCCTCCCCTGTAGCTGAAGAACCCCCACACAAATGTGGCCGCAGACCCAGACAACCTGCAGGGACTGAAGTCAAGACCACCCCCACTGCCAGGAAAATGAGCCACCCATGAACTGTCTCCCTTGTGTGCCACTGAGACACATTGCAGACTTACTATTTCCATAGCTTTATGTAACTATCACTCCTAGATACTGGACCTGAGGTACCTACTGCTTGTTCCAACAAACTGATGATTCCCAACACCCTGAGCCCACTCTTTTGCACCAGCCTATCCTTAAGTAATCAAAATAAACAGATGTGAACACACCCATTGGTTTTGTGTGTTTAATATGTGACAATGAACAAACAATAATGTGGTGTAGTAATCATAGTTTTGTGAGAAAAGTAACAAAATTGTAAACCTTTGTCTATACAGGTTGGTAAGATGCTCACTGTCAATGTCCACACATCTCAGGGTCCACAGGTAGCAGAGTGGGAAGGGAACTCAGCATCCAGCAACTGGTCTTCTGTGAAAAGTGTAAAGAAAAACTCTATAATTATAGGTCACCATAGCAATGCAATACTTCTTTTACCTGCAATGGGAAGTGTCTACAAACTAATTTTAACTACACATAGAGGCTATTTAGAACATTACTTAACTTATCACACAATTGCCGTCCTGGACACATGACACAGAACAGAAGTGCTGTCTAGCTCAATTATCAATATGCTACCAGCAACTGCTAGATATATGTAGGAAAGTACCCTCTTTCTTGGCATGGTTACCCCCTTTTTCTGCCTGATGTCAGTGTGTTTGACTATGTTCACTGGGATTCTGCTAACCAGGACCCCAGTGATTATGCTCTCTGTACTAAAACCCTGTATTCATCCCACAATTTGCATACTGGTGCCCCCATGTAAGGCCCTAGTATATGGTACCTAGGTACCTAGGGCAATGGTGTTCCGGGGGATCCCTATGGGCTGCAGCAGTTATTCTGCCACCTATAGGAAGCCCATGCAAAGGGTTCTGCAGGCCTGCCATTGCCGTCTGTGTGAACTGAGTGCATGCACCTGTTTTCATTATAGGTCACTGCACCAGGTCACTGTAAGTCACCCCTATGGTAGGCCCTCTCACCCCATATGTCAGGGTGCAGGTACCTGTGTGTGAGGGCACCCATGTACTAGCAGAGGTACCCCAACAAACCCCAGACCCATTTCCTAGACTCTGTGAGTGTGGGGACGCCATTTTAAGCATGGACTAGACATAGGTCCCTACCTATGTCCAGATACATAATGGTAACTCCGAACCTAGGCATGTTTGGTATCAAACATGATGGAATAATACCCCAATACTTTCGCAAGTATTGGTTGTATGATTCAATGCAGTCTGGGGGCTCCTTAGAGGACCCCCAGCATTGCTCCTACAGCCTTCTGAGGTTTTCCAGGTAGCCCAAGCTGCTTTTACCTCACAGACAAGTTTCTGCCCTCCTGTTGCTTGAGCAGCTCGAGGCCAGGAAAGCAGAACAAAGGATTTCCTTTGGTGAAACGGGTGTTACACCCTCTCCAAAGGAAATAGGCATTACATGGCTTGGGAGGAATAGCCTCCCAAAAGCAATGGCATGACCAGAAGGCTGTTCTAACTGTTTACCAGCCAGGGAAGAAAGTGTGGGTCCTGGAGCCTGTGACTCCAAGGGCAC
The DNA here is from genome assembly GCF_031143425.1 of Pleurodeles waltl. Lineage (NCBI taxonomy): Eukaryota > Metazoa > Chordata > Amphibia > Caudata > Salamandridae > Pleurodeles > Pleurodeles waltl. The sequence goes on from NC_090439.1 coordinate 690,542,153, forward strand.
TCTGAGACAAGTCAAGTGGTCCCCACACTATAGTGAAAAAGAAGGGTGAGGTCACCTATTTAGTTGAACTGGGTACTCCTAGAAGCCCCCACAGGGGGCTTTTCACTTGAACCCCCTATAGCCCTACTATGACAGGGCTGACTTAACCTTGCTCATGGCCACTGATGAGGGACAGGAAGAAGAAAGTGACCCTTTCCCTGATCTCTTCTCCAACACTGAAGCTGATGGCATAGTGGAAGGAGTGGTTTTAGCAGACTGCCTTACTGCTGAGCAGAAGGAAGACTCTAAAAATCTCCTTGATCTCCTTGATCTCCTTGATCAGTTTGTAAGTTACACCACACTCCTTCCACACAGCTTTGAGGTATGCAGACATTACTACCTCTTTCTGACACCACTTTCTTAGGAAAACTCACTCTGAAAACAATTAGCAGGAGGGCTTTTGCCACTGCAGGAGCTGTAGTGGTCCTTAAGGGGATAGCTTCAGGATACCTGGTGGCATGGTCCACTACCACAAGGATAAACCTATTGCCTGAAGCTGTTGGAGGGTGAAGGAGGCCAACTATGTCAACCCCTATCATTTTAAAGGGTGCCCCAACAACTGGAAGTGGAATTAAGGGGGTCTGGCATGGCAAGTCACACAGGAGCGACAAAACTCCTTAGCATCCTCTGACATGTGAGGCCAGTGAAACAATGGAACAAGTCTGTCCCAAGTTTTACTCTGGCCCAAATGCCCAGCCAAAGGAATATAATGACCCAAAGTCAGAAGGAACTGTCTATACTGCAAAGGGATGACCAGTCTCCTGGCAGCTCCAGGTTTAGGTTCCCTTGACTCAGTGTAGCTGAGGTTATCTTCCCAATAGACCTTATGGCTATCAGAGATATCCCCATTCTGCTGTTTGACAGCTTGCTGTCTTAAACCCTCTAGTGTGGGACAGGTCTGCTGTGCCATACTCAGCTCTTCCCTAGCAGGCCCCCCTCCCCCTGAAAGCTCAACAGTGTCTGCTGCTATCTCATCTGGTGTAAGTTCTGTACAGGGAGAGGATTCCTCTTCCTCAAAATTGGAATCTTCAGCAGAGGGAGGGATAGTGGGCAAGGATTTACCCTTTCTACCCCTAGCTTTTGGGAGCACTTGGTCCATTGTTCCAGGATCCAAGCTTCCATGTCCTCTTTGCTTCTGGGCCTGAGCCCTTGTGAGAGTAAATATGTGCCTGGAATGCCCAGCATTTCTGCATGAGCCTCCAACTCCACTTCAGACCAAGCTGATGTCTCCAAATCATTGCCTAATAAGCAGTCTACAAGTAAATCACTGGCTACCACAACCTTCTTTGGACCAGTAAACCCCCCAGTTGACATTCACAACAGCCATGGGGTGGCAAAGAGTGTTGTTGAGCATCAGTCTCTTGGTACTGCTGACCAAGTAGGTGTCGATCAGGGTGAACCAGTTTCTCAATCACCACATGTGGCACCTGAATCCCTGTAGGCCTCAACCTCAACACCATTTATTAGGGTAAGTTGCTTGTATTTGCCCATATTAAGGGGACAAGCAACTAAGGTGGCAAAGTCAATACCACCATCAGAGACTAAACAGGCTCCGTGGTCTCCCTACCAAGACCAAGCCCAACTACATTACTAATGATGAGCCCCGCTACACCCTTTGATTGACTATTTGTAGTATTCTTCCCACCACCACTGCTATTACTAAGGGCACTAGAAGACGCAGTTGGGGTTGTGGTAGTGGGAGCCTTGGTGTTTTTCTTTGGACAAGTGGAATCACTTGCCCAATGACCTTTACTTTTACATAAATAACACCATGGCTTCTTTTGATTGTTAAAAGAGGATTTGGACCCACCTCCCTCAGAGTATTTTTATGGGCCTGATGAAGACTCAGAATGTTTTTTATCTTTGTCCCTGCCCTTGTCAGAAGACTTACCATCCTTCTTCTTGCCATCCTTGTCACCACCTGTATGAGCTTTTCTGCTCACTCTTGTTCTGACCCATTTGTCTGCCTTCTTTCCCTATTCTTGGGGAGAGGTCATATCTGAATCTACCAAGTACTGATGCAACAAGTCAGACACACAATTATTTAAATTATGCTCTCTCAAAATAAGATTATATAGGCTTTGATGATCAGTCATCTTACTGCCATGTAACCATCCCTTCAGGGCCTTCACTGAACCGTCTACAAAGTCTGTCCAGTCTTGAGAGTACTCTTTTCTGGTATCTCTGAACTTTATCCTATATTGTTCAGTGGTTAAGCCAAATCCATCTAAGAGTGCATCTTTCAAAACGTAGTTGTTGGCATCACTCTCCCTGACAGTAAGGAGCCTACCCATACCCTTACCAGTTAAAGATAGCCACAAGATGGCAGCCCACTGCCTTTGAGGGACCAACTGTACCATACAGGCCCTCTCAAGTGCAGCAATCCACTTGTTTATGCCACCCCCCTCCTTGTAAGGGGGGACAATTTTGTGCAGGTTTCTTGAATCTGTTTCTCTTACAGGATGACTATCAAGAACACTGCTGCTGCCACCATTGGGAACTAACCCCAACTTCTGTCTTTCCCTATCTACATCTAGAGACTCCCTGTCTAAGGCCAACTGCTGCTGTCTCAGTTTCAGTCTGGCCTCTTCCAACATGAGCTTTCTGAGTTCCCTATCTAGGGTGTTATCCTCAGGGTGGGAGGCTTGGGAATTCTCTGACACAGAGATAATGTTGGGATTGACAGAAGTGGACCTGTCTCTAACTGCCTGAACTCCAGTTACCTGGCCTTTTGGAATAAAAGGTGACTTACTGATGTGTGACCCCCTCCCACTACCAGCTTCACTAGATGGCCTGTTAGCTGACAGGTCTTTGGAGGAACCCTCCCCAGAGTCCTCAGGGCCCTCCCCTGATCCTACCTGGGTTCCCCCCTCCTCTACCTCCTGATCCTGGGATGGGCAAGACTGGTTATGGTCACTTTCTAAGAGAAGGCTAAGGAGAAGATCTTTGGTAGGGTTCTTTCCAATACTTAAACTTCTTTCTATGCACACACCCCTCAAACTTTTAAAATTTTAATTGCCATAAGTTGTCTGGACAACTTTGGGAGTGTCCTCTACTACAGACATAGTTGCAAGAAAGAGTTTAGGATAGACAGAAAAAAGCTTAGAAACTTTTAAAGAAAAGAGAAAAACCTTTTCAAACTTTTAAACTTTTTAAAAACTTTGTAGAAAGTGTATAGAAAGAGAGTTAGACAGTTTAGGTTAATTGTGTATATTTTTAAGTATTTGGAATATGGTTTTATTATGAAAAGCACCAATGACAAAGTGGTAAAGCAGCTACAAGTACTTATCCCACAGCTGCACCACCAATGTAGGAGGCTGGCGTGGCTTATAGTGGGTACCTGATGGTACTTACACCTTGTGCTATGTCAAGTTATACCTTATTAGTAGATTAGTAGTGTTCTAGGAGTTTAGGCTGATAGAGGTAGCTATAGCAGAGCAGCTTAGTCTGAACTAGGAGACATGCAAAGCTCCTACTATACCACTTATATCATATAGGTACTATATCATAAGAATCACAATACTCAGGATTACTAAAAATACAGGTTCTTTATTTTAGTGACAATGTGCCAAAATTATCTCAGAGTATATACTCCCTTAGGAGGTAAGTAAAATACACAAAATATACACACAATCCAAAATCAGGTAAGTAAAACAGTCAGAAAGTAGCCAAACACTGTAAAACACAATAGGAAGCAATAGACCTAGGGGCAACACAAACCATATACTAAGAAAGTGGAATGTGAACCACAAATGAACCCCTAGGCAAGTGTAGTGTGTAGAGGGTTGCTGGAAGTCTGAGAAAACACTAAGGGTGTAAAGGGGACCTCACCCCAAGACCCTGAAAAGTAGGAGTCAAGTACTACTATTTCCCCAAAAACACACTAAAGTTCTGATAAAGGATTTTGCAAGGACCACAACAGACTGCAAAGCACTGAAGACTGATTCCTGGACCTGGAGAGCTGTAAATGAAGGGGACCAAGCCCAAGAGTCGCTAAGGTTTCCAGGGGGGGCAGGAGCCCACTAAACCCCGGATGAAGGTGCAAAATGGCTGCCTCTGGTTGGAAGAAGCTGCAGGTTTTGCAACAATGAAAGGAGGTAGGAAGTTCTTCTTCGTGCATAAGATGTTCCACGGCGTGCTGGGGGATGCAGAGTTGTTTCCTTGGCAAAATACTGCAAGCAAGCCTTGCTACCTGCAAGAGTCACTGATGGAGAAAATGGGTGCTGCCCAGGACCAGGAAGGACCAGGTTGTCGCTACTTGGGAGAGGAGACAGAGGGCGCCCTCAGCAACTTAGAGAGCCTAGGCACAAGCAGGCAACACCAGCAGAAGTCCTTGAATATGGGTTCAAGAATACTGAACATGGCGGTGGCCTCAACACTTCGTCGACTTAGAAGGTGCCTGCTTCAGGAGGTGAGTGACTCTGTCACCTCACAGGAAATTTCTTCGGTCCTTCTGGTGCAGGGTGAACTCAGGGAGTCCTCAGAGCGTGCACACCATTGAAACTGTTGCAGTTGCTGGCTGGAGCTGAAGTTGCAGAGGAAAAGTATCCCTTGTGGATACTCTGTTGCTGTTACAGCGGTTCCTGGTGCAGGCTGAGGTTGATCCGAGGTCAGAGGATGAAGTAGTAGTTGCAGAGGAGTGCTTCTGGCAAGTATAATCTGAAGAGAAGCGACCGGAGAATCCCTAAATAGCTCTGAAAGGGGGATTGGCTACCTTATCAGTTATGGACCTATCAGGAGGGGTCTCTGATGTCACCTGTTGGCACAGGCCACTCAGAGCCCTCCAGAGTGCCCCGACACCTTGCAAAGCAAGATGACTGAAGTCTGGGACACACTGGAGGAGCTCTGGGCACCACCCCTAGGGTGGTCACTCCCCTTTCCTTTGTTCAGTTTCATGCCAGAGCAGGGGCAAGGGGTCCCTGAACCAGTGTAGACTGGCTTATGCAAAGAGGGCACCATCTGTGCCCTTCAAAACATTTCCAGAGGCTGTCGGATGTTACCCCTCCCCAGCCTGTAACACTTATGTGCAAAGGGAGAGGGTGTAACACCCTGCTCCCAAAGGAAATGCTTTGTTCTGCCTTCCTGGGACTGAGCTGCTCAAACCCCAGGAGGGCAGAACCCTGCCTGTGAAGTGGCAGCAGCTGCTGCTGCATTGCAAGCCTCAGAGAGCTGGTTTGGCAGTACTGAGGGTCCATGGTGGAGCCCCCAGGATGCATGGAATTGGCTCCCCAATACCAGATTTGGACTGGGGGGACAATTCCATGATCCTAGACACCTTACATGGCCATATTCTGAGTTACCATTGTGAAACTACTTATAGATATTGACCTATATGTAGTGCACATGTGTAATGGCGCCCCCACACTCACAAAGTTGTAGGAATTGGCCCTGAACTATGGGTGCCCTCACACTTAGGGCCAGATGTAGCAAAGTTTTGCGAGTCGCAAATGGCCCGAATCGCTATTTGCGACTGTGCAAAAAGCGATGTGAGCCGTTTGCGACTCGCAAAATTTGCGACTCCATTTTTCAACCCGCAAGTATCAAGTCGCAAACCATATGCAATAGCAACTCACAAATTGCGACTAGTCGCAAAAAGCCCATTTTGCACTTGCATTTTACCACTAACTCAGAGCAGGTGGTAAGCAGTACCAAAGTATAAAAGGAGACCCAGAAGCCATCTGGGTTACTCAAGATGGCGGAGATATACCTGATAGCAGTGAGGAGGAGAGTCCACGCAGCCCAGCAGAGGAGGAGGAGGGGCCACAGACAGGAGAAGATTTATAGAACAAGGCAGACCCTATTTCAGCAAACTGAGGATGAGATATATGACAAATACCGCCTTAGCAGCGCTGCCATACTAGAATTAATTGATTTACTTAAACCACAGCTAGAACACCAGACTCTGCGTGGCTGCGCCATCCCTACTCATGTGCAAGTGCTATGCTCACTGCACCTCTTGGCCTCAGGGAGCTATCAAGGGGTCATTGCTGTGGCAGGTGGGGTATCCCAAAGTGCAGTGTCAAGGTTCCTCAGGGCCTTCCTAGATGCCTTACTCACACACATGTCTCACTTCATATACCTACCAAGGAATGAGGCAGAAATAAACAGCACCAAGCTGGACTTTTACCGCATTGCCAACTTTCCCCATGTCATAGGATGTGTAGATGGGACACATATTCAAATATGCCCCCCTGGAAACCTGGAACATCTTTTCTGCAACAGAAAGTGTACCCACTCACTGAATATACAGGTTGTTTGTGACGCCCATTATGTCATCACTGACATTGTAGCTAAGTTTCCAGGCAGTACCCATGACTCCTACATTTTTAGGCATAGTGGGATACATCAACGCCTGGAACGTGGGGAGTTTGGAGACGGATACCTCCTAGGTAGAGCTACATACACCTTGCAGACATACACACAGGTCACTGTGCACACCAACCAGGACTTTCTAACAGTGTACTTTTTGTGCCCAACAGGTGACAGTGCATATGCTCTAAGGCTATGGATTATGACTCCCTTTTTAACGCCCAGCAATGAATGTGAGAGGCGATACAACAATGCACATAAGAGGACCAGGAACCTGATAGAGTGCACTTTTGGACTCCTGAAAGCAAGATTCCGATGCCTCCACCGCAGTGGAGGTGCCCTCCAGTATACCCCCATTACAGCATTCAAAATTGTAGTCGCATGCGCCATCCTCCACAACATAGCCACCCGACGTGGGCTACATCTCACCCCTGCAGACCCAGATCCTGATGATGAAGAGCAAGAGAAACCACATCGCCATCATGGGGATCGGAGTATAGCTAATCAAGGCAGACTGAGACCGGAACACATCGCAACACAATACTTTGGAAGGTACGTGTCAACTCCAACCATACTCACCTATTGACCAAAAACACCATTTGTTAAGTGGAACAGAAAAACTATTTAATTAGTGCAGAAATAGAACTATATACAAGTAATGACTGTTCAAGGGCATGTAAATGCAAACCATGCATGGGGCACATTGATCTCATGTGCCACATCAACAGGGCCAGGGTAATGTCTATGTCCTTCTGCGGCTCCTGCCAGCCTGGCTGCTCCCTGGTGCTTCTGCTGTGCTCTGCCTGGTACTCCGAGCACCCTAGTGTCTGTGGCAGAGACACTGCTCACTGTAGAGCCCTCGTCACTGTCCTGGGGTGTTTCCCCTGTGCCCCTGGACAGATGCCGTGCCTCCATTAGGTCTATGACGTGTGTGAGACGTCCCAGGCCCCTAGCCACATCCCCTGCAAAATGGCCCATTTCGACCTGGAGGCCAACTGTCCTCCTCGACATGCCTGTGGTGTTCATAGCCAGCCTGCCGATGGATGTGGCCATCCTATCCAGTCTGTGCAGGAGCTGACGGTCCCTGCGCCGCCCACCCTCGGCCTGGGCCAGTAGTCCTGCCGCAAGATCCCTCATGGCCAGGGCAAGGTCCCCATTGTTTGTGGCTATTGTGTCGATTCTTGAGTTAAGTTGCTGCATGCTGGCCTCATTGTTGCGGACAAAGCGGTGCAGCACACCACTAATCCTCCCTAAAATGTTGTTTTGTAGGTGCTGACCACGCAGCAGCTATGCCTCACTGTGGCTGGGAGGTTGATGGCCGGACGCAGCCTGCAGCCCTGATCTTCTGGACCTGCGTCGCCTGCGCAGTGGTGGCTGCCCTCTGTTTTCCACTGTCTCACTCCTGCCTGATGCTGGCGCAGCCTCCTGGGACACAGGTGCAGCAGGTGTGGATATTGCAGGGATGATGTTGGCCGTGCAGGTGGGAGTGCTGGCGGGTCCTGAGCTGTCCTCATGAGGCTGGCTGCTGTGAGTTGTGGTGGTGTCTTGTGGGAGACCTGTGGGACATGGGGAACAGACTGTCAGTGTTTCCTATCTGTTGCACACTTCCAAATAAACATTTGCCTATGAACTGCCTACTTGACTACATTTCCCATAATGCATCATTCTGGTGTTTGCTACCCTGAAATGGAGCTATCTTGGTTGAGCATGCCCCTGTCTACATGGTGAGTGGGGGTATGGCATTGATAGGGGTACAGGCATGTCACATGGTACTCACCGGTTGATGTGGTGGGCTCTGAGGTGTCCAGGTCCCCAAATCCGGATACTGCCTCCTGCTCCAGGGTTTCCTCCACCCTTTCTTCCAGGGGTGTGGGTGGTGGTACTGGCGAAGGTCCCCCTCCTGTGCCTCTCATCTCCCGGAGCCTTTCAGCCACCCTCTCCTTGGTCCGGGAGCAGAGGTCATACCACCTTTTTTTAATTTCATCTATACTCCTGTGGCTCACCCCCAGGGAGTTAATTTTATCCTGGATGTCCTGCCACAGCTGTCATTTGGTGGCTTCAGGCACATTGAGGGCTGCCCTCCCAAATAATTTGTCATAGTGCTGACAGCATTTATTTGTCAGCACCTCCAGCTCGCTCTCTGAGAACTTCAGTTTTCTTTCCCTTGGAGTTCCTTCCATTGCAGCTGCTGTTTCTCCTGTGTGCAGTTCAGCAGTTAAAAAGGGTGTGGTCCTCCCTCCTCCCAGGTGTATTTGTAAACTTCCTGGCTGTGATGTCATCATCATGTGCCAGGAAGTGTTTCCAGAGTGTTCTGGAGTGGTTTCTGGAGTGTTCTGCAGCACCTGTAAGCAATTAACAAGCCAATCGCAATTTGCGACACACACTCGCAAATTGCGAGTTCGTTTTTTGCACGGTCGCAAAAAGCGACCTCGCAATCGGCGGACTCACTCACTGCGTTGCGACTCCGGGTGCGAGTCGCTATTTCGGCACTGTTATTTTACCTGCATTTCGATTTGCGACTCGCATTTTGCGAGTCGCATCAACTCGCAAATTGCGAGTCGCACATTTTTTGTTTGCTACATCTGGCCCTAAGTAACTTGGCACCTAGCCTTCATTAAATAAAGGTTAGACATATAGGTGACTTATAAGTTACTTAAGTGCAGTGAAAATGGCTGTGAAATAATGTGTGCACTATTTCACGCAGGCTGCAGTGGCAGTCCTGTGAAAGGGTTTGTCTGAGCTCCTTATGGGTGGCAAAAGAAATGCTGCAGCCCATAAGGATCTCCTGTAACTGCAATGCCTTAGATACCTAGGCACCATATACTAAGGACTTATAATGGGGCGGTCCAGTGTGCCAATTGAAATTGGTAAATAAAATCACTAGCTTATAGTGACACATTTAAAAGCAGAGAGAGCATAAGCACTGAGGTTCTGGTTAGCATAGCATCAGTGACACAGTTAAGCACTACTGACATCACACACATTAGGCCACAAACTATGAGCACTGAGGTCCTGTCTAGCAGGATCCCAGTGAGACAGGCAAAACACACTGGCATATAGGTTTTTATCTATGAGCACTGGGGTCCTGGCTAGCAGGATCCCTGTGACACAGAAAAAACACACTGACACACACTCATAAGCAGGCCAAACGTGGGGGTAACCATGCTAGAAAGAGGCTACTTTCTCACAAAGGAGAAAACCCCAAATTGTCAAGGTTGTTTATTTCCCTACAGAGAATGGACTACACAGTGGAGCATATACCTGGGAGTAACCACTCAAATGCAGATGGACTCTCCAGATATTTCCACTTAGACAATGAAGACTCCTCTGGGCAAGGTTAGCCGTTTTGTCCTTCATTTGGAGGGGTTGTGTAATGATGCCCTCATGTAAGCCCCTAGTATATGGTACCTAGGTACCCAGTGCATTGGGTTTACAGGGGATCCCTATGGGCTGCTGTAGTTATTCTGCCACCCATAGGGAGCCCATGCAAAGGGTTTTGTAGGCCTGCCATTGCAGTCTGTGTGAACCGGGTGCATGCACCCATTTTCATTATAGGTCACTGCACCAGGTCATTGTATACACTGGTTCAGAGCCCTCCAGGCCCTGCTCTGGCACCACACTGGATGATGGAAAGGGGGTGACCCCTCCTCTCTCCATCACCACCCCAGGGATGGTGCCCAGAGCTCCTCCAGAGGGTCCCTGAGTTCTTTCATCTTGAATCCAAGGTTGGCAGGGAACTCTGGAAGCATCTGAGTGGCCAGAACAGGCAGGTGACGTCAGAGCCCCCTCCTGATAAGTGATCACCCAGCTAGGTGACCAATCTCCCTTTTAGAGCTATTTAGGGTCTCCCCTTTGGGTGGTTCATCAAGTTTGGCTTGCAAGATTCCAGCAGGATTCCTCGGTATCCATTACTTCATCTTCTGACCAAAGAAACTGGATCTGGACTCTCCAGGACATAACAATCTGCAACAAAGACAAAGACTTTGCCTGCAATATTGTATCTCGGGCTCCTTCCAGCTTCAGCAACATTTTCCCGGTCGTGCCTCCTCTGAGGACAGCCCATCTTCAGTCTGTACAGGAAAGAAGAAGGAATCTCTCTTGGAGTGAAGGAGCCACTCGCCTACATCTGCAGGCACTAACAGCAACAACGACCAGCTGCATGGATCCCCTCTCCTGCTGGGCTGCATGTATCCTGCAACACGGGTGGTGGTTGGAAGTGGTCTAGATTGTCCTCTCTACCAGTTGTCCACTTGGGTGGAGTTAAGCCCTTGCCTTCCCACGCAGGACAGAACCCCCATGCACCACGTTCTTTGCAGCTGCCAAGGCTTGTAGGCACTTCTTCCAAGGGCCTTCAGTCTTCGTGTAGCTCTAGTCCCCAGCACTCTCTACTGTGATGCATAGCTCCTTGAGTGACTCTCCTGCGGTGTGGGATCAATTTTCGTAGTGATGTGTGGGCTCCATTTGCACCATCTGTGTCCCCGTCCTGTGGGAATCCTGTCTGTGCTGCCTGTGCTTCTGTGGGCTCTCTGCGATGCTGAGGGCCCCCTCTGACTCCCTCTCCTGCGTTGAGTCCTCCTGGAACTTGCTGGTCCCCAGCAGCACCACTTTCTGTCAACCACGGGTTTTGCCTTCTCCTAGGCTTGTTGGTGGAATCCGGATAAGCAAACCTGACTGCAATGTTCCTTCCGGCATTGGACATCACCTGCATCCTCCAGGAACTCAACTCCGACTCCAGGGCTGCAGTGCTGACTTCTCTTCCTCTCCGGCGACCAAATTCTGCTATCCTCAGCTTGGTGGGTAGGGGCTCCTGTCCCCACTGGACGATGCTGTGTCTTCTGGACTTGGGTCCCTCTTTCCACAGGTCTCCCTCCCCAGGAATCCACTGTTGGTTTCTTGCAGTCAACTCTGAGTTTTGCAATCCTCTTCTTTTATTCTAAGTGGGTGTTCTGGAGAAATTATAGAGATTTAGTCCTGTATTCCTGGTTTCTGGGGGGTGTTGTGGTAACCACCTTTGTGCTTTCCTGGTACCCCAGCAACCCTCTACACACTCCACTTACCTGGGTGGGGGTGACACTCACCCATCCCATTTTTTTAGTATATGTTTTGTGCTCCCCCAGGTCCTCTATTTTCTATTGTGTTTTGCACTATTTACACTGTTTTCTAACTATTCTTAAGCATTTTACTGACAACTAGTGTATATTTCTTGTGTATTACTTACCTCCTAAGGGAATATAGCCTCTATAGTAATTTTGGTGTTGTGTTACTATAATAAAGTGCCTTTATTTTTGTAACACTGAGTGTATTTTTTCATGTGTATAGTGCTGTGTGACTATAGTTGTATTGCATGAGCTTTGCATGTCTCCTAGATAAGCCGTTGCTGCTCATCCACAGCTACTTCTACAGAGCCTGGCTTCTAGACACTGCCTACATTTCACTAATAGGGGATACCTGGGCCTGGTATAAGGTATAAGTTACTTAGTTACCCACCACACACCAAGCCAGCTTCCTACAATACACAAAACAGAGGAACCAGATTTGGAGAAACGGTCCACTGAGGTGATGTATGTGGACAGCTGTGAAGAAGGTACATCACATTGCCAGTAGCAAACAATCTCATATATAACTGAGCACATAAGTGGTATGGATAAAAATTGAAATCAATGCATTCACAATGACAATAGCAATGGCATTAGAGCTGCAGGGCAATCATACCTGCGTATCAGGTACACTCTACTGATGTACATAACTGAGACATAACACTGCTCACATCACAGATAGATTACAAACAACACCCATGCTGTAGTTCTGCATGACAACTGACATGTTGAGATATTGACCTACAAGAATGTCACTGGAAGTATTGCTGGATGTGCTGAGTCCCTGAGACAACATCAACCTCGTACCCATGTTCATCACTGTCCATTGCTCCCTCTTCTGCTACCGGTACGTCACCTACTCCCTCCTCTTCCAGCAATGGCATGCGCCTCCCTAGTGCCAAACTGTGCAGCATGCAGCAGGCAATGACAACTTGGCACACCTTCTGAGGTGAGTAGAGCAGGTAACCTCCAGAGAGGTGCAGACACAGGAACCTCGCCTTCAGAAGACCGAATGTCCTCTCAATGGCCCTTCACGTCCTCCCATGAGCCTCATTGTACCGAATCTCCGCCCGGTCCTTGGATTCCTCACTGGTGTCATTAGCCAGGACAGATCTGGATACCCTGAATCACCTGTGGATAGTGGTAACATCCATTATAGCCCCGCTATGGTCACAGTCGATAGAGTAGGATTGTTGAGGTCACGAAGTCCCAGTTGGGATGGCCTTCCAATGAGGAAGGAGTGCCCATCGGACCCTGACACCCCTAATGGTCTGCACACTGGTGGTGGCCTACCCGGAGTTTGATGGGCGCTTGGGGGCAACACAGCAGCCACAATAGGGTGAGTCACAGAGTGTATTTTTTGTGATATTTCTGTCTGAATGGACAGGATGAGTGTGACATACAATAGTAGAAGCCTCATATAGATATGATAGGGTATGTAGCTAGGATTTTGTGTACAAGGTGTGCAGGTATGTAAGATAGGTAAATGTCTGTACCTAAGGATGCCAGGCATGTGCTAAGTTGTACAATCTAGGATTGGACTGGATGTAAGTAACTCTCATGTACAATTTCTTTCTGAATTTGTTGGTTCTGTAAGTGCATACACAGGTTGGCATTACATTGCAATGTTGTGACTTAGGGATTACCTTATAATGGGGGTTATTCTACCTTTGGAGGAGTGTTAATCCGTCCCAAAAGTGACGGTAAAGTGACGGATATACCACCAGCCGTATTACGAGTTCCATAGGATATAATGGACTCGTAATACGGCTGGTGGTAAATCCGTCACTTTTCCGTCACTTTTGGGACGGATTAACACCTCCTCCAAAGTTAGAATAACCCCCAATATCTGGTAACCGGATTAATAGAGGCATGCCAGTACCCAGCAGATCTAGACTTGAGTTGTAGAAGGGTGATAGTTGTGCTCACTTACTCATGGGTAGCAATTTGGGAGTGTTCAAGGCTGTGGTTATGTAGTAGATATTGCATACCTGTGATTGCTATGCTAATGGCTAAAACTGTGTTAACATGTGCTAGATGTGTAGATATTGACCCTATGCTCCTTTCCCTTCTCTCCCAACCTCCTTCCTTGTCCTCTTCTTTCCTGGTGTGCATTAGCATCAGTAGGCAAAGGAGTAGGGGCACCAGCGAGTGAGGAGACTGAAGCCCACGGGACCCAGGAGGCAGTGTCCACCGAGGGGACCAGTGGGTTGTAGGGTGAGGGGATCACCAAGGGGGGGACAGGAACTGCAACATCTGACTGTGATTCCTCCTCCGATGGAAGCTCCCTGGCGGTGGTGGACCCTTCTGGGACCAGCCCAGTAACATCCTTGTCCGCCACCCCCTTACCAACACCGCCCTCCCAGTAGCTCCCTGCCTAGTTTCCAGTGCCCTCAAGGCAGACGCTATTGACCTCCTGAAATCTATCTCTGTGGGGCAGTCAACACTCAAAATTCCTCCATCTCACACATGCACACTATGCATACACCTGTATTTATGTCCAGCCCACCTACATTTCCTACAAGCACTCCCTCTACTTCCAGACCTGCATCCAAGCCCTTAACTCCTATTCATAAGAAGCTTTTCCTTGCCCGCCCTGATCTGTTCCTTGACCCTGTCTCATCCCTTGTTGACCCTCGCCATCATGGTTCCCTCCCCACACCCAGGCCCTCCATCTCAAAGTCCTCCCACATGCCCCTCCCCCTGCCAAAAAGCCTCCCCCTGTACCAACAAAAACAACAAATCAAAAACATATTTGACCAAATTTAAAGTTGAATACCCACCCTCAAGGAGCCCCCCTCCCAAGCTGAAGCCCAAGGACCCTCCTCCCCAACCTTGAACCCCCACCATCCCCAACCACTGACCTCTGAGGTACCATTAATATCTCTGCCCTGTGGATGCCATGAGGCTGTCACGAGTCAAGTTGGGCCAATTTTCTGGTGTAGGAAAGTACCATCTTTCTTGGCATGTTACCCCCAATTTCTGCCTGTTTGTTAGTGTGTTTTTCCTGTCTCACTGGGATCCTGCTAGCCAGGACCCCAGTGCTCATAGCTTGTGGCCTATGTGTGTGTTGTCAGTATTCTTAATTGTGTCACTGAAGTTCTGCTAACTAGAACTCCAGTGCTTATGCTCTCTCTACTTACCAAATTTGTCACTATAGGTTAGTGACTCCATATTCCAATTCTGATTGGCACACTGGACCCCCCTCATAAGTCCCTGGTATATGGTACCTAGGTACCCACGGCATTGGGGTTCCAGGAGATCCTTATGGGCTGCAGCATTTCTTTTGCCACCTTTAAGGAGCTCAGACAAATCTTTCTTCAGAACTGCCACTGCAGTCTGAGTGAAATAGTTTCACAGCCATTTGCACTGCACTTAAATAACGTATAAGTCACCCATATCTAACCTTCATTTACTGAAGGCTAGGTACAATGTTACTGTGTGTAAGGGCACCCTTGCACTAGCAAAGGTGCCCCCACATTGTCCAGGGTCAATTCCCCAGACTTCGCGCGTGTTGGGATACCATTATAAGAGTGCACTATGTAAATGTCAGTACTTATATGTAGCTTCACAATGGTAACTCCGAATATGGCCATGTGAGGTGTCTAAGATCATGGAATTGTCCCCCCATTCCAAATCTGTTATTAGGGGGGCAATCCCATGCATGCTGGGTGCTCCACCATGGACCCCCAGTACTGCCAACCAGCTCTCTAAGGTTTCCACTGCAGCCACTGCAGCCACAGCTGCTGCCACCTCACAGACAGGTCCTAGGGACTGAGCAGCTCAATCTTAGGAAGGCAGAACAATGCATTTCCTTTGGGAGGAGGGTGTTATACCCTCTCCCTTTGGAAATAGGTGTTACATTTTTGAGAGGGGTAGCCTCCCAGAGCCTCTGGAAATGCTTTGAAGGGCACAGATGGTGCCCTCTTTGCATAAGCCAGTCTACACCGGTTCAGGGACCCCCCAGCCCATGCTCTGGTGGAAACTGGACAAAGGAAAAGGGAGTGACCACTCCCCTGTCCATCACCACGCCCAAGCTCCTCCAGAGTGTCCCTGGCGTTAACCATCTTGGATTCCAAGGTGTGGGGATTCTTTGAAAATATCTAAGTGGCCAGTGCCAGCAGGGGATGTCAGAGACCTCACCTGATAGGTGCATCTCTGGGTCGGTAGCCAATCCCCCTGTCAGGGCTATTTAGGGTCTCTCCTCTGGGTGTTTCCTCTGATTCAGCTTGCAAGACTCCTCCAGGAATCCTCTACATCCTCTGCTTCAGCTTCTGACCATCGGATCAACCGCAGACTGCTTCAGGAACCACTGTAACTGCAACAAAGTATCCGGGACGACTCCTGTGACCTGAAACTTCAGCTCCAGCCAGCATTTGCAACACTTTCCAAGGTGTGCACGCTCTGAGGACTGCCTATCTTCACCCTGCACCAGAAGAACCGAAGGAATCTCCTGTGGAGAGACGGAGTCACCTCCCTACTTCTGCAGGCACCCTTCTGCAATGACGACCTGTACTCTGGGACTCCTCTACTACGACCATGCTCGCTGGAACACAGGTGGCAGACCAGATAATACCGAAATAACTCCTACTTCAGAAAAATGTTCCTAACATGAGGAATCCTAATGATACATCAAAGAAATAATACAGAGAAAAAGCAAGAAAAGAAAACTAGAAAAAAGAGAGAAAAACGAAAAAGGAGAAAAAGGTCACAAAAATAGGAAAGCAGCAGCCATAGAAAAAGAAAACAGGAAAAAGGAAACAAGCAGCCAACAAACATCCATCTCAAAAGCATTACCCAATAAAATATGTATTAACATATTTTATTTCAAAATACAATTATATAAATGTACAGTGTAATCTATAGAAATGATATGAAAGTTGTAAATATATATCTTGGGAAACAAAACATTAAAAGTAAAGTATAACTCATACCAACAATCACACCATAAAAAAATGTATAGAGCAGACAACTAGATATAAAGTAAGGACAAGAAACATACTCAAGGCTAATAGACCAGAATAACAAACCACTCCCTATACAGACAAAATGAACATAACAAAATGGCAATAAAAAGTCTGCCAAATAATGTCCGTATAATATATAATGTCTCTATGCTCCTAATTTGTTAGATAATGTTTAATGCAGAATATTTCTTCTTCCATCAAAAGCTTATAGCAGTCTGAACCTCATTGTAAAAGGGTGACTGGTGAATAGAGCCTTGGTGTCTAATATTTCCAGCATGTCCAAATATAATCGTGTCTTGGTCCAGATCAAAACGTGCGTTTTGATGAGACGTGACACTATCCAGGGTCACCCACCTTCCACAGGGCACATATTTTTTACATTAAAAAAATGATTTCTCCCAAGAAAATAATAATCAGCCTTCAGGCTTGTACCTAGAAAATAAAAAAAAAACAATTGTGTCTTTTGGCTGAAAAGATAATGTATAGACGAAAATATTTAACACAAAGGGGATGAATGAAAGAAATGACATAAGCCAAAGAGAAAGAAAAAGAGACAACATTCAAAAATAGAACATGTAACATGCAAGAAATATATCAGTGCATGGATATAACCTAATAAGTGTTAAACGTTTAACAGAAATCACACCACCTTCACAGGGACATCCACAAAAGATGTGACCCCCTTATTATCATGTCCAAAAAGAAAAAAAAATAGTAAACGTGTATTTACATAATAGAGCTCGTGCTAGTGTACAATGGGTGAACAGATTCTAATGCAAGTATTACCAGCAAATACTTTCTGCTCTCCAACGAGATTATTGAAACTTTTCTCCTGATTGTATGGAGTGAAGTACCTGATAAGTCATCCAAACATGTGCCTCCTATAAAAATGCAAAAGAAGAAAAGCACCTTGTTCATATTTAGCTTATCTCCGTATGTTTCAAATCACTTTCCCCTATAAAATGTTAAACTTTGCCAAAATGCTACCTTGTAAACGTTCATCTAAAATATGACGCTGCAAGGACGACGTCCTTTTTATCACCTTCCTCATATTGTACTATGGCTAGTAGCCAGAGTCCATAACTGCCGCAAGGTTATCTGAAGACGATACAACGAGTGCCATGCAAAGAAACAGGCCCGCACAATGTGTAAGCTCTTAGAACACGCAATCCACGGGAACCCATGGAGGAAAACTTGAGAGTAATGAAAATAGATGACCAACTAAACAAACTGTACAAATAGCCCAGAATACCGCACATATAATTTGACACACGCAACAGTTAGAGCCTAAAATAAAAAATACTCACCAGCCCCTGCAATGTACGATCTCCTCAGATGCATAAATCACATAATTCCATGGAAGGAAACCCAAAAGTAATCGATGACAGACTAAACAAGCTGCAAAAACAGCCCCTTAATGCGGTTCCCATGATTTGATGTAAACAAAGAATCAGAATGAAGAATAATCACCACCCACACCCTTTTGATTGTAAAGGGCAGGGAGCAAGGTCAAGATATGAGGGAATAGAGGAAATTGTGGGGGCACGGTCACCTATTGATCATAAAAAGAAGGCAACACAGGTCCCGATGAGAAATATACCTGGACCAACATCACATATGGATGTGGGATCAAAATCAGGAAGAATGTAGACAATTACCCTTATCAATCCAAAGGAGGAACCTATTCTCTCTTTTCCCCTTTGTGTGTCAGCTAAAATACATGGTACCTACACATTAACCACTTGATGACTATTGAATCAGGTCGTTCTTTACAGATCAAGCTTGAACAATATGATAGTACGGATAGATAGCACATAGTTCCTTTTTTTTAATTCATAAGCTCTACTACACCTTCATATTATAATATCTATGAGTCTCAAATATAGAACCACTCCTTTATTACCATAGATAGTGAAAAGACAATGCTGGTAAATGGCATTGCCTTTCTAGATAGAAATTATGTTGTATAGAACTATATATTTCTATATCGTCATGGCTATATTACATAGATCTCCATAAGTGTTGCATCTGGTCCGTAAAATTACTTAACCAAGGAGCGATTAGAGCAGGGCATTTTCCAAGGGAATCCTTTCATTTAGACCTCGATTAACTGTATCCAGGAAATATATCCAAAATACTTCTCTTTTTTTCCTGTATCGATCAATATCCTCCTGTGATTCTCCATTTTTTTCTAGTATAGTCCACCTGAGATGTTCATATTGGTGACCCATTTTCAAACAATGATCTACTAAAGGGGATTGGGGGTGACTAATTCTTAATTACTGATTTGTGCTCACTAAAATGTGTCCTAAATTGTATACCTGTCTCACCAACATAGCCCAAGTGACATGGACACACAATGCAGTATTTAATATTGGAGCTCTGACAGTTAGTCATCGTTTTCAGCTGTACCATTCTTGTTTTTTGTTGAAAGATGTTATAGACCAGGGCTTTGTGATTGCCTAAAACTGGATTGTTACCCATGATACTTTTTTGTATGAATGTGTTATCATTTATCAGTCTCGCTTGTACCAGTTTATCTTGCAAATTACAATTCCCTTTATAGACAAACATTGGCCTGGGTAGAGGTATAGATTCTTCATTCGAATTCAAGATATTCCAGTAGGGATTGATAACTCCCTGTATTTTGTTGTTAATGTTAGAGTGTCTAATAACACATACCATCCTGGCTTGTATCTCACTTTGATTTTTCTGGGGTGTGCCAAGCAGAGCATTCTGATCATAATATTTAGCTCTTTTATATGTCTCCCGTATTACCCGGAATGGGTAGCCTCTTTGAAGAAACTTTTCTTTCATTGCCTTGGCATTCCTCTCATATTCATAGATGTCACTACAGTTCCTTCGAATCCTAAGGAACTGACTAAACGGAATGCTCTCTCGTTGGCAGCTGGGGTGATAACTGTCAAAATGTAACAGTGTGTTCCTAGCCGTAGGTTTTGTATATGGGGTTACTCGGAGATGTCTTTCTGTTTCAAAAATAAGGATATCTAGGAATTCTACTTTATGACTCTCTATATGTGCAGTAAATTTTAAGTTACTGTCACACAGATTCAGCTATTCAATGAATTTGTGCAGAAAATCCAAGTCAACCATCCAAATAAAAAAAATGTCATCAATATATCGTCTCCAATGGGTAACATTCTCAAACAAGCATTTTCAATGCAACGGTTCTCGCATTTGTTTGAGTTAGAGCTATTAGCGTTGTAAAGCAAACAAAAATGCAGCGCGATCGCTCTATGTAAAGTACAGCGCGATCGCGCTTTTGTGGAAAATAAACAGATAAAGTAGTCCGGAGTCCAGGCTGAAAACATCGAGCCTCGTATGTTATTGGTACTTTACCAGTGCTGTGTAGGTGGGCTAACCATTGGAAAAGGCATGACGTATGCATGCCTTTCACAAATGAAAGCAAGCGGATTTTAAAAGGCAACCCCATGAACCAATGTAAGTGACTGACGTGGCATGGGCGTGGTTTCAAGCCCAAAGAGAGATTACAGAATGGACGGTGCACTTTGTGCTCACCCATAAAAACGAAGACCAGAGTTCCTGTTCACTGCTGGGGATGACAGAAGAAGTATTTTTTTTTGTTTTTTAAAGTTGAACAACCAGGTTGAAATTGCTACAAAACACAACCTACAGCTATGATCCGCTTGTTGAAATCCATACATCTCCAGCATGAAGTTACTGACCACATCAGCACTAAAGAAAACGCTGAAAGTTTCGGGCAACTAAGAACATGAGCAGGTCATTTCCCCCACTAATGACCTGCTTCTAAAGTAGTGCTCGAAAGTGGTTTTATGACACATAGGATAAAATGTTCCGTGCCCAAAATGTTAACGCCATATTGCATTTCGGGAGCTGTAGTCACGGGAGCGGTAGTCAGGTGGAACGTTGTGTCCTTGGTGACATGTCGCAATCTGGCGGCAATGCTGTTGCTGCGTTCACATTCAAACTACTGACCCCTGAGAGATGTGAGAAGACCATTCAAGCTTGTTCTTTTCTTCGCAGTCTGCCGCTTATTTTGCGTGCCTCACAAGCCCTTCATTACAAAGGCAGCTTTTCAGGCGTCAAATCTAGTTTAAAACTACGAGTGGATGAGAAACTCACATAAGATGAGGCAACTCGCCCCCCCCATCACCTCCCACCTACACATATAATTAATTATTATTTTTCTATGAAAAACACATATGATTTCACACAGATTTTAAACATTTAGAAAATTACAAGCAGTTTTTAAAATTTAAAATTTCTTGCATTTGAAAACGTTCCAGTTTTTTGTAACTCTTAACAGGGCCAAAATTTCTGCAATTGACATAAGTGAACAAATCCGCGTGCTCCGATTAAAGTCCTAATTAACTGACTGTAATGGCAGAATACGTAGTTGCAGAATGAACAGTGAAAGGGCACCTGCATTAAAACTATAATAATGGAAGCAGTCCAGCCAGTAAACGCTTTCTTCAATTCAATATGCCAATGTGCACACAAAGAATGTGCTCCCATGGGTATAAACTTACAAAAATTGACACGTGGCAAGTTGTTGGAGTAGAGGGAGTCAAGTCACTATCATCAAATCGGAGGCACTGCAGTAAAAGGATGCACAATTTGCCTTTTTTCAACAAGATTTAATACACAATTCCTCGGATTTCGGCTTATTTTTAAAGGATCTGTGCTGCCTCGAATATTTGTGCTGCAGAGTTCGATCATTAACAGGCAGCGGCAAAATTAGGTCTCCTGCACACCTTTGTTTACTCACCAGTACTGCCCCCAGATGAGATTTATAGCTCTGCCCCTTTCTACCCTATAAACCCTAGTAAACTGAAGTCATGCTTTCTCAATCAGAGCAGCCAGCGCTGTTGTTGGAGCGTAGTTTTATATTCAAATATTAACATTAAAAAGCTTGCAAAATAATGTATAATGAAGCTGCATAGAAAACATGAAAGAAGAAAATTAATATGCACGTTTGAAATGTGAATCAATAATGTACTAATATATGATTTTGTATTAGCGCTAAGAATTTTATGTTAAGGTTTTGCTAAATCACTCACTAGGCCTTAGTCAGCAAGGGTCTGGGCCTAGCTGCCTGGTCTCATATTAAATGTGTTTTTCTAATGCAATGTGCTGTCTTCCTGAAGGACATAAAACTGTACTTTTCCAGAAGCTAGAGATGTGTGTGTAACCGTAGTAAATTCTTTCTCATTTCACCCGACTTGCTCAAGGAGACATTCTTGCTGAATGTAACAGTGTAATTCGCAACAGGTACAAGGTCGCCCAAACTGGTAAAGACAATGGAGCTATTGACTGAAGCGAGGAATGTAACTTTTCTTACCTGACATTCTACCTGTTGAAGACATAAATCACAGAAGCCAATAAACTGCATGAGAACTGTTTTAGGTGCAAATTCTAGTAAGGTGATCAACGGATCATTGGACAGAGATAACGAAGCACCAAATTTTGACCAATTGGAAATTAGAGACTTGGCTGGCAAATTCGATTTAACAACGTGTTACAAGGAGAAATCAGCCATTGCGTGCCTGTTAATCCTGCCACTCTGTTCTGCCTTAAGACTTTGTTGCCTGATGTCTTAAACCATCCTCATCTTTTCCTTGCTCTATAACGCACTTCTCCTCCTTATGAGGGAAGAGCTTTCTGCCCTTTTTGCTGAGACTTTGCTGTTCTTTCCTGGCTGATGGCGAATGAACTGCTGTCCTGAGGACGAAGACTGACTCTGTATGCTGACCATTCCGGAGGGTAACTATATATTGATGAATTGTAATGGTCTGTTTGCCTTTCCTTTCTAGGTACCAACTGCTCTTTTGATAGAGGCCATAGTTAGATGTTTTCTAAATTTATGTTACTAAATTGTTTTGTATGAAGCCCAACATGCTGATGCTAATTAGACGATAGTTAAGGAGTTCACAAATTCGGATGCAAACAGACAAGTGGCTGAATCTTGCTTTGTTGAATAACGTGCTAATGATACTCTGCTAAAGTTGATTCATGTTGACGTCGTGCTTTGTTCTAATGTTCATGATCTTTGCTTTGTTTAAGTCATATTCAAGTTGCTACATTGTGACATTGTTGATGTGTTTTCTGGCATTGAGACTAATAAACTTGCTAGTAGAGTGTAACAAATAGGGAATAAATGTCACAAATCTTACTAAACTTGTGTGGTTATTCATGGCTGGAGTGTCATGGTGTGTTTCAATTCTTATTAATTGATTTGATTGATCGCTATTGTGAATATTGATGGGGTTATTGATTCATTGATTACAATGCAGAATAGATATCTCGTCTTAAGGTGTCTCCAATCAGGGTCAAAAGATTTGTTGGCCTAAAACAAGTCTCCGTGTAAGTAAAGTACTTAGGTTGGGACGCGTTATCACTCTCGACAGAGGTCTGTTTTAGACATAATAACAAAAACATTCACCCAGCTCACGCCGGCTTCTGGAGCCAGGTCGTGCAGGGGGAAAACCTGCCGAGCCTCGCGCGATTAGATTATGTACTCCATGATCACTGCAAATTGTTTGGCCAATGATGATTTGGAAAAGCAGTGTCTCGTTAAGCAGACCCAGCTTCCTGTCGAGACTATGGCATGGAGAATGCTCGTGAACAAAGCACTCCAGATTGGAAAAAAGAAATGAATAAAAAGTTAAAATATTATGCAAAGCGCTCGGCTTCTGCCAAGCGAGATCGGCTGCGAAAACAGAGAAAAAGTAGTCCACAAACCGGGGGGAAAACAGCGAGCCTCATATGTTTTCTGTACTTGGTCGATGCGCTCGAGGAAGGCTAACCACCGGAAAAGGCATGATGTATGAGTGCCTTCCGCTAATGAAATCAAGCGGATTCTAACAAGCAAGCCCACAAACCAATGAAAGACACTGACGTGATGTGGTCGGGGCTCTGAGCCCTTTTTAATTCCTAAAGTGTCTAACTAGCGAAACGCATGCGCAAGTGCATGCGACACAGGCTCAACACTAAAAATGGAGTGATTTAATTGTAGATATGTTTGGTCTCAAATACACCCATATATATATATTGGCTACACTGGGAGCACAGGCAGCTCCCATACTGACTCCTTTAATCTGTTGATACATATCCCCATCAAATTCAAAGTAGTTCTCTTTCAGTACTATTTGGAGACAATTTAGAATAAAATTCACCGGCACATTGCTGGTCTCTTCTTATAGTAACTGTTGCATTGCCTTATAGGCTTCCTCTTGGGGAATATTCGTATAGAGTGCTTCAATGTCCAATGTTACCAAAAAAGCACTGTCTGGATTAAATTCTAATCCTTCCAATTTTGTTATCATGTGTCCTGTGTCTTTAATATAAGAGGGGAACTCCGCGATTAGAGGTTTAAGAAAGAAATCAATATACTTAGACAATGGTTCTGTGACAGATCCTATGGAAGAAACAATAGGTCTATGAGTTTTTGGAACTCCAGAGATGACTGGGCATTTAGGTTTATTAACAGAAGTGACCCAGACTGTCCAAAGGTCCAGCTATCTAAATTTGGTGGAGGTAAGAGTTTGCCTCCCCGTGCTGAAACAGTATCCTGGAGCACAATGTCTTCTGCAGCTCCTTGGGCTTCTGCGCACTTCTTCCAAGAATCCTTTGTGCAAAGTGTAACCCAGGTCCCGAGCACTCTATCCTGCGACGCACATCTTCCTCAGTTGTTCCCCGGTGGCGTGGGACCTTCCAGTGTAGGTCTGCAATGACCTCACTTTGCATCTTTTTTGTCCCTGTGTTCTGGGACTCCTGTGGGTGCTGCCCGATCTTCTGATGGCTCTCTGAAGTGCTGAGAGCCCTCTCTGTCTCCTCAGTCTGAGTTGAGATCCCCAGGTCCCTCCTGGGTCCAGACAGCAAGTGTTTGACGCAAACCGTGTACTTGCATGAATCAAGGCTTGTTGGTGGAATACAGTGATGTAAACAGCCTGCATAAAAAACAACTCAACGTGGGACGTCTCCTGCACTAAGCAGGAACCCACAGCCATTTTCTTTGGTGCTCCTCAGTACTTTTCTTCTCACCGGAGAATCCACTTTTTCACCTTCTTCTAGGTTGGCAGGGGCTCCTGTTCTTCCTGGGCTCTTCTTCAACTTCTGGACTTGGGCTCCTCTCTCCACGGGTCTTCAGGTCCACGAATCCATCATTTGTTGCTTGCAGTCTTGCATGGTTCTTGCAAAATCTCTTATCACGACTTGCAAGGTGTCCTGAGGAAACTTGCTGTACTTTACTCCAGCTTTCTTGGCCTCTGGGGTGGGGTACTTTACTTACCTCTGGTGTTTTTCTACACTCCCAGTGCCCCTCTACACACTACACTTGCCTAGGGGGGAATTCATTATTTGCATTCCATCATTTTAGTATATGGTTTGTGTTGCCCCTAGGCCCATTGCAATCTATTGTATTTTCTACTGTTTGCACTATTCTGAGATTGTTTACATACCTGACTTTGGTTACTAGTGTAAATATTGTGTATAATACTTACCTCCAGAAGGAGTATTGCCTCTAAGATATTTTGGCCTTGTGTCACTAAAATAAAGTACCTTTATTTTTGGTAACACTGAGTATTTCCTTTTATTGTGTATAAGTATTGTGTAACTACAGTGGTATTGCAGGAGCTTTGCGTGTCTTCTAGTTCAGCCTAAGCTGCTCTGCAACAGCTACCTCTAGACAGCCTAAACTGCTAGAACACTGCCTACATTTCAATAATAAGAGATAACTGGACCTGGTATAAGGTGTAATTACCTTAGGTACTCACCACAAACCAGGCCAGCCTCATACACTTTGGCCTATTTACTTTGGCTGTGAATTGCATTTGGACTAGCCTATGGCCCAATTCTGAATATAACTGCTTTTCATCATATTATGAATACAACTACCCAATAGGCCACGTTGGTGAAACTTTCAGACATTTCTCAAGCCTTTCTCAGTTCATGGTTCAGATACAAAGTCGTAATGTGACAGGGTACCCTGTCTTCCAAACTGACACACTACTGACAGTCATTTAGAGATGGGTAAACTGTCACTTTTCAGCCAACTGAGTTCCTGTTGACTCCATCACCAGAAAGCTACAGCTAATGGAGTTAAGGGCTGTCTCAGTAAAGATATCAAACTGCCCACTCAATTTATACTGGACTGTCTGATTCTTTTTCCTGTCTTTTACCACAACAAAAAGCACACTAAGAAAAATCTTCCAGGTTTTGTGCATCATAAGTTTTTTGTTCTGCAGTAATAATCTCTTCATTGAGGTATAATGTTTGAAAAACTTTGAAAAGAAAGAGTTTAATGGATGACCATAAAATCCAATGGTGGCTATCCACCAAAATGTTTGTACCTTGACAGGAACTGCAATGATGACAGTTCCTGTAAAGGCACTGATGTCATTAATTTGACGGCCGTGATCTCTAAATTTGTTGGACGGTAGTCTATCAGGGTGGCAGATAAAATATCCTAATTCACTCTGATGGAAGGAGTACCAGCATCAAACTTTAAATGTGGCCCTAGGAACATTGAGGAAGGAAATACTTTTTTTCCAGAATGCACAATCTTGAGGTGGGCTGGGGGAACAGGGCATAGTGCTAGCGCGCCAGGTCCTTAGTAAGTAAACTTACAAGGGGACGCGTATAGGCAGATGAACCTTTTGGATTGCATGGAGTATCCTAATTATGAGATAACCAATGACCGTCAATAATCAATGTACATATCAATAAGCAAAACACTAATCATCAATTCAGTAACATCAACATTTCATGAATAACCACAACTCAATTATACGTTTATCAATTTCATTTCACTATTAGTTACAATACTAGTCCATTGGTTAATTCAAACTATTCAATCAGCTCAGAATTAGTTCATTAATGACCACGAATAT
Source organism: Pleurodeles waltl (assembly GCF_031143425.1). Taxonomy (NCBI): domain Eukaryota; kingdom Metazoa; phylum Chordata; class Amphibia; order Caudata; family Salamandridae; genus Pleurodeles; species Pleurodeles waltl. The sequence continues at coordinate 690,568,457 of NC_090439.1, forward strand.
CATAATCTAATCAGAACTTGAGAAAATATATGCTCGAATGCTTCAGCATAAGCCAACAAAGATTAAAATAACAGCATTAATAGCAGAGTTCAGCGATCAGTTCATCAATCATGGTTCTGACAATCGTCACCTAAAGGAACCTTACCTAACCCAGATTAGCATTAGTATGTGGGACTTCATGCGAAAACAATTTAGAACACGGATTTAGAAAACATCTATCTAAAGGAAAAAAACTATTTAGACAGCACAGTTGGTACCTAGAAAGAAAGGCACAAAAGTTAACAATCACATTGTCATAGCTACCTATCCACAGAATGGATCAGCAAAAAAGTCAGTCTTCGTCTTCAGGTCATCAATTGATCAGCAACACGTCAGGCTCTCAAGAGCATGAGCCCAATGACAGAATCTCGAATCGCGTCTTCTGACATCATCAATTCACCCCTCACATCTGAAGACTTTGTCCTTTGTCATGACTTTTTATTAAGGTTTTCCAATCCATCTACCTAATTCCTAATTGGTCAGTCAATCACCAGTTATTACCCTAAGCAATCATCTTTATTTTATGAATCTATAAATTCTAAGATTACGCTGTTCCCAGTTAGTTGATCGGTTCACTGTACGATGTCCTCATCATCCGGCTCATCAGGTATCAAAAATGTTGCATCTCCTTCTCCAGACAGTGTCTCTATTGTTCAAGTCCTGGGAAAGTACATCTTGTCTGCTCTACACAACATATGTTGCGATTTGATTCACTCATCTCCTGTCTGTCGGTACATTGCATACAATTCTAGCTAAGCAGACTTTAACAGCGAATGGTTCACGTCAGTTCAATACATCAGCTTCTCTATAGTGCTAGTAATTCAGCTTCTGCATGAGGCCTGGCAAACTAGGCCACAACTTCGGCTAAGTTAGCTCTACAATATAATGCAAAACACACGTTAAACACCTCAATATGACATACTACTACATTATTTTTGTACATTTTCAATATTTTATGCATTTTTAATCATTTTAGTATAAATTCGTATAAGCTCTCTGTGGGCACATTTTCAAACGTGCACATTAATTTTTTTACGTTTAATTTTTTATCAATTTTTTGTTAATCAAAAACGCATAACACTCATTAATACTTCTAATTAACACATCTGCATCAGCAATAGTGGCCAAAACATATATCTTAATGGTCTTGCCAATGAAGTCCCTACTACTGAACTAGCCAACTTGGGACATGCTAGTTTAGAGTGAATACTCCTACGTGGTGTAGCAGCACTTAAAATTTATCTGACCATATAAAAAATCCCATGCCTGACCTTGGAAAAAGCAATCAGAGAAGCGCATTGAGAGCAAGGGTGTACCGTTTCCCTAGTCCATGTGTGATGAGCTGCTCCAATCTAGGCTTTATCTTTGAATTTTGGGATTTGTACTCCCAGTTTGAATATTGACTAAGCAAGACCACAAGTCCCATTATTCAAGTTAAAAAACCTGGACAGGAGCAGCTAGTCATGCATTGACCTATGAAACTTTGCAGGGTTGTGAAGCCTACAGTGGCTTATTGTGGACACAAGAACAATTAATTGACTTTGATTTCCCTCCTCAAATTCACTGTATCTTACACACCTGCATTGCTCACTCCGTTTCCAAGTGGGATATATCCAGCTGCAGTTGTTAATGGGGGACATGTGCAAACTCCAGCAAACAAACAGCTTCTAATAACAAGCATTTACAATGCATCGGGTCTCGCGTTTGCTCGTGTTAGAGCCGATCGCGTTGTAAACTCCTAACCCGACTTTTCACCTATCGGGCAAAAGTGCATTTATGCACGTAACCCGAAAAAGTGAAATCAAGTAGGTAAAGCGCTCGACTTCTGCCAAGCGAGATCGGGCTCGTAAATTAGTTTAAAAAAAAATCCACGAGCCCGATGGAAAACAGCGAGCCTCGCATGTTTTCTGTACTTGGTCCCTGCGCTCGAGGAGGGCTAGCCACCGGAAAAGGCATGACATATGCGTGCCTTCGACTAATGAAAGCAAGCCGATTTAATTAGGGAAGCCCAAGAACCATTAAAAAGCACTGACGTGAAGTTGACAGGGCTCGGAGCCCTTTTCTAAATACATAAGAGTCTCCCTGCTATACGCATGCGCGAGCGCATGCAAAGCAGGCTCGACCCTAAAAAGTGAACTCAGAAAAAAAGATTGTTTATTAATGCTCCAATTGATACAATAAACATAGAGTGAGGGTGAGTGAAACAGCTGTTGTTTCATGCAAGCGCTGGTAAAATGTACTCATAAATTCATTTTGAATTGATTTTTTACTCGAGCAGACCAGTTTGGGAGTTCTCGAGTGTGAAATGTAGGTTTCAGTTTTTTTATTTATTTATTGTTTTGTTCACAGAGTAAGTGACATAGAGAATGAGGCTACTCTCCAAACAGTATCAACTTCTCTTCCTGTGCTTAAGACTTTTCAATATTCTCTGGTCAATGCATGGTCATTTTGGATATAGATTCAGGAGGGAAAGCATCACCTATCCTTTTTTTGCCACCTTCGCTGCACAATCCAAGTTTGTAAGTTAACTTTTTGGGAAAATTCTGTGCAGTACTTTGCAAAATAGTTGTTATTTGAGAGATGGCTGGCACCAATATTTTTGTTCCTTTGTTGTATTTTTTCACTTTGATTTGTTGCTTGTTGGCCTGGACTTTTGAGTAAGGAGTACAATTAGAGCCATGTAAGAGTAGATAAAGCATGTAGATGAAATGGACATTTTGTGACCATTTAGGCATGTGGTTACATATTTTAGGCCTGGGCGAAATTTAAATTACACCAGTGTAATTTGTATAATTTCGGGAATTTTGCATTACGCTTGTTACACAAAGCCCCTGAGTCAGGCAACTGTGTGTGATTATGCACAGTTCATTGTAAAATTTACCACACCTGTGCTGCCACCAGCACGTGCGTTTGTGTGGCATATGCAGTTATTTTTCTCTATGCCTCCTTCTTTGTTTGACCTTTGAGGGACTACCATTTTGTGGAGACAGTTTGTGTCTCATTAATAATGATTTATGCCACTGTCAAGGGCCTTTTGGTAGGAGCATTAATTGTTATAGCCCTTTTAAAGCCTACATTACTTTGGTTCTCTTTTTTTGTTTTTTCCTAATATATTTTTTTCTGTTAGAGTTGTTCATTTCCATAGCTGGATGCAGTAGTCAATAGTACAGGTTTGTTGTTTTTAATGGTTTAAATTTATTTTATCAAGATTTGACGGCCTCTCTTTGATTCCCATAGGGGTGCCATGGGCCTTGGAGGGATACCAGGTATTTATTAATTAAATTGTTCAGTTTTTTGCTTGCCTCCCATAGGAGTCCTTTGGGCCCATGATGGACACCAGGATTTTATTAATTAACTTAGTTCATTTTTATCTGCCATCCATTGAAACCATCGGGGTCATATGGACGTGAAGACGCATCAGGTTACCTTTCAGTGAAATTAAGTAGTGCACTGTCTAACAAAATACTTAGGTGGTCATTGCAACCCTGGCGGACGGTGTTAAAGCTGCGGTAATACCGCAAACAGGCCGGCGGACAAAAAAAGGGAATTATGACCCTGGTGGAAACCGCCAACTAAGACAGCCACTTTAACACACAGCCCGCCACGGCGGTACAGACAAACAGCGTGGCGGTCATCGCCAACAGACAGGCGGAAGACAATGTACCGCCCACACTATCACAACACACCAATCCGCCACCTTTTCCGGGGCGGATTCACCGTGGATAAAAACACGGCGGAAACAGCTTTTGCTATGGGAAAACGCTCAACTCAACACATCCCACGAGGAACGAGGACACCATGGATCTGGAACTACAAATACTCCCTACCCTTGCATTCCTGCTCATCTACGACCAACAGCGACGTAGGCGCAGAACATACCGGTGAGTACAGCACCTATGACATGGGGATGGGGGAGGCAAAAGTCACGGGGACACCCATCAAACACCCTCACCCCCACCCTCGCATATTACAACATACACACCAATGCATTCACAAAAATCACAGTAACAACCCACAATCCCCCCGGAAGAATGCAAAGACAAAGCAAATAGCGGTCAGACTTTGTATTGTGCCAATATACTACTCATTAAAAAATATACGGATATATATATCACGAAATCTGTCAAAAATAAATGTACAATACAAGAAGTAGTGCAGATATGTACACAACAATGTCTGTGCACCAACAGTCCAAAAATGCATGGGCGACGCCCACAATAGATACCTGACCAAAATCCGAGAGGATACTGCCGGGGCATCATATAGAAACACTACAGGCACCTCAGGGGGAATGGAAGGGGGGGCACCTCAGCCAGATGAATGCGAAGCCAGATCCACGACGGGGCTCCATGCCCATTGATGTATCCTGGGGAGTGCAAAGCCACAGTCTCTCAAGTCTCTACAGTGGGTGGCTTGCCCACTGTTACATCCTGGGGAGTGCAAAGCCACAGTCTCTCAAGTCTAACAAGTGGGTGGCTTGCCCACTGTTACATCCTGGGGAGTGCAAAGCTACAGTCTCTCAAGTCTCTATAGTGGGTGGCTTGCCCACTGTTACATCCTGGGGAGTGCAAAGCCACAGTCTCTCAACTCTCTACAGTGGGTGGGTTGCCCACTGTGCCATCCTGGGGAGTACAAAGATACATCTTCGCAAGTAGATGCAGTTCTCTACTGTTACTGGGTGGGACTGGTGCCCAGACTGGATGAGTCTCCCCGTGAAAGTACATGTCCTGTCACAGTCCCAGCTGCACATGGGAGAACGATGCCTGATGTGCCGGACTATTCATACCCACACAGTCTTTGCCCTGTTCAGCGGTGCTTTGCCATGGCAGTCTTTGCCCTGTTCAGCGGTCTTCACCATGACAGTCTTGGCCTTGTTCAGCGGTGCTTTGCCATGGCGGTCTTTGCCCTGTTCAGCGGTCTTCACCATGGCGGTCTTTGCCCTGTTCAGCGGTCTTCACCATGGCGGTCTTGGCCTTGTTCAGCAGTGCTTTTCCATGGCTGGCTATGGACTGTTCAGCGGTGCTTTGCCATGGCAGTCTTTGCCCTGTTCAGCGGTCTTTACCATGGCGGTCTTGGCCTTGTTCAGCGGTGCTTTGCCATGGCTGGCTATGGACTGTTCAGCGGTCTTCACCATGGCGGTCTTGGCCTTGTTCAGCAGTGCTTTGCCATGGATGGCTATGGACTGTTCAGCGGTGCTTTGCCATGGCAGTCTTTGCCCTGTTCAGCGGTCTTCACCATGGCGGTCTCGACCTTGTTCAGCGGTGCTTTGCCATGGCTGGCTATGGACTGTTCAGCAGTGCTTTGCCATGGCAGTCTTTGCCCTGTTCAGCGGTCTTCACCATGGCGGTCTTGGCCTTGTTCAGCGGTGCTTTGCCATGGCGGTTCTGGTACGGATATTGGTGTGTGGCATGACGATCTCCACACTGGACATTGGTGTGTGGCATGACGATCTCCACACTGGACATTGGTGTGTGGCATGACGATCTCCACAATGGACATTGGTGTGTGGCATGACGATCTCCACACTGGACATTGGTGTGTGGCATGACGAACTCCAAACTGGACGTTGGTGTGTGGCTTGACGTTCCATCATTGCCCAGCGGGGCTGTGGGATTCTGGACCCTCATGGGCTGTGACTCCGGCGGTGGCGGTGGTCTCCTGACCAGTAACGATACTTGGGCCCTCCTGGGCTATGACTCTGGCGGTGGTCTCCTGACCAGTTACGATACTTGAGCCCTCCTGGGCTGTGACTCCAGCGGTGGCGGTGGTCTCCTGACCAGTAACGATACTTGGGCCCTCCTGGGCTATGACTCTGGCGGTAGCGGTGGTCTCCTGACCAGTAACGATACTTGGGCCCTCCTGGGCTATGACTCTGGCGGTGGTCTCCTGACCAGTTACAATACTTGAGCCCTCCTGGGCTGTGACTCCGGCGGTGGCGGTGGTCTCCTGACCAGTAACGATACTTGGGCCCTCCTGGGCTATGACTCTGGTGGTGGCGGTGGTCTCCTGACCAGTAACGATACTTGGGCCCTCCTGGGCTATGACTCTGGCGGTGGTCTCCTGACCAGTTACGATACTTGAGCCCTCCTGGGCTGTGACTCTGGCGGTGGTCTCCTGACCAGTTACGATACTTGAGCCCTCCTGGGCTATGACTCTGGCGGTGGTCTCTGGACCAGTTACCATACTTGAGCCCTCCTGGGCTGTGACTCCGGCGGTGGTCTCCTGACCAGTTACGATACTTGAGCCCTCCTGGGCTATGACTCTGGCGGTGGTCTCTGGACCAGTGACGACGGTGCTGGCGGTTGTGGCTGGACCGCCAGAAATGATGGCGCACTTCTCCGCCGTGACACTCTCAACAGGTTGGGGAGACTTCCTCAGGACCTTCCCCACCTTCTTTTGAGTTACAGATGACTCACCAATCGCCTTGGAACCCATTTCACTGTTTGTCCCACCAGGAGTCTTGACACGGTCCCGTCGTCCACTCTCCAATTTCGGAGCGTTTACAGGGGGTGGGCTGACAGTGCCTTGGCTCCGGGTCCTACTGCCTTCCCTGGTGGACGGGGCACTCCAAAAACCTGGTACACGCACCGCTGGTACTGGAGGCTTTTTGGCTGAGGCGCTACGACGGGACTGATGAATTGGAGGGGGGGGGGGGGGGCAAAAAGGTCAATTTGACATAGGGACAGTTTCTGACGTACACTGGGATGGGTAGCTGGAGGGGCTCTGGGAGTGGAGGAAGAGGAGGTGGTTGTAGGAGGTGTCAATTTAGCTGTTTTGGGTGCAGGTGCAGGTACTGGAGGCTGTCGTGAGGTGGATGGATGTTGGGTGAGTGATTGCCGGCGTTTGTGTACTTTGGGAGGGGGCGTCACAGACACACTGGGAGAGGACACAGGGGACGTGTATATGGCAGTGGAGGTAGTGAGTGCAGGTGAGCGGCTTGTGGTGCTGGGTGTCCTGCTGCGAGTCCTAGTGCCTGTAGATGTGGTGCATGCAGGTGTGTGTGTAGACGACACTGGGAGGGAGGAGGGAGAAGAGGAGGAGGGGGACACAGTGGAGACAGTGGATGTTGCTGTGTCTGTATGGGTCTGATGCTTGTGTGAGTGCCTGTGGTGTGTGTGTGGTGCCTATGTTTGCTTGAGCTACTTGTGTGTGTTGACTTGTGTGCATGCTGGTCTGTAGGTGTGCTTGGGATGGGCTGGGGTACAGGGGATTGGGTCTGGGTGGAGGAAGTTGGAGGGGGAGGCTGGACACAGGGACAATGGCTGCCATCAGTGCTGAGGCCAGAGATTGCAGGGTTCGCTGAAGGACAGCCTGACCAGAATGAATGCCTTCCAGGAATGAATTACCATGTTTCAACTCTCGTTCTACACCCTGGATGGCATTCACAATGGTAGACTGCCCAACAGTGAGTGACCTGAGGAGGTCAATGGCCTCCTCACTGAGGGCAGCAGGGGTGACTGGGGCAGGGCCTGAGGTGTCTGGGGCAAAGGTGATGCCCACCCTCCTGGGTGAGCGGGCACGGGGCGAATGCTGAGGGGCTGCTGGGAGGGCGGTGCTGGTAGGGGAGGTGGTGGCTGTACCTGTAGAAGTGGGGCTCCCATCGGCGGACGAGTCCGTGTCGCTGTCTGGTGATCCTGTGGCCGACGTGAAGCTCCCCTCGCCCTCTGTCCCACTGGTGAATTCAGAGTCTGTGGTGTGGCCCTCCATGGCCATGTGGGATGCAGCTCCCTCGTGCTCCGGTGCCACTGTACCTCCGCCTGTTGATGCTGATGTACAGAAGGACAGGGAGAGCAGAAAAAGGGTGGAGACAGAAGAAAGAGAGTTTTAGTGGATGGCATACAGCTACCGTTGGCGGACAAGACCAACGCAGCAGCCCCCTGCATTACGCCGTGCTCCTGCCCTCTGCACATGCAATTTCTGGGATATGGCCTACATGGCAATGGTAGAAATCTGCCCACATGGATGGCAAAGGGGCAACTATACATCAATTTGCCTTTTTTTTTAGCTGGGGTAGAGTGCCACATGGCCTACATAACGGAGGGGCCTTGCCTACCAAACTCGCCCTGGCCTAGGGACACCCACAGCCCACCACCCCCACCCAGACAGCTCCACTGCACACAAAGTCCATAGGATGAGGTTGTACTCACCCCCTTGTGTCTGCTGTGATGTCCTTAAGCGCCCATCCAACTCCGGGTAGGCCACCGCTAGGATCCGGAACATCAGGGCGGTCATGGTGCGACGGGCACCCCTCCCACGTTGGGAGGCCATCCCCAGCTGAGCCTCCGCCGTCTTCTTGCTGCAGCGGCGAATGTCCTCCCATCTCTTCTGGCAGTGGGTGCCCCGTCTCTGGTGGGCCCCCAGGTTCCGGACTTCCTTGGCGATGGCACGCCAAATGTCCCTCTTCTGGTGGGCGCTGACCTACATGACATGCACAAGGAAAGAGGAACAGTCATTACCTACAGCACCGTCGTTGTAATTGGCCCCCTCCCAACTCTATCCCTGTGGCCCATTCATCCCCATGCATGACTGTTCTATGTACTCTGCCCCCTTCCCTCATCCACCCAGCCCTGTCCACCCAGGCCTAGCCCATACAACGTGCTCCCTGTGTACTAACCTGTTGGTCTGGAGGACCGTAGAGTAGCGTATACTGGTGGAGGACCCCATCCACAAGTTTCTCCAACTCCTGTGCAGTGAAGGCAGGGGCCCTTTCCCCAGACGCAGCAGCCATCGTTGCTTCCAGACCGATGTCACAGCAGCACTAGCAGTGTAGGTCCTCTCCTGTCGAAGGTCAGGTATCTAGTGATTGAAGAGATAGAAAATGGTGGTGACGTCCGCGGCGGTGCGCATCATCACCGCCAGCGCACCTGTTCATTGGCGCCTGGGACCCATAGGGTCCAATGCTAACCAATGCAGCATTGCGCTGCGCTCTACGACCGCGTACCGTGACAGTGTCCAACGCCAGCTCAGTTACCCCACAATTCCATTGTCCCAGTTTAGAGGTCAGGCATCCGCCATTTCAGCGGCCCACATGGCTTCAATTACTACTGCGTCACACATACCGAGGCCTACACTCAAAACCTTTCCCGGATGGGTTAATTGTCTGGTGTAGTCTTGTGTGTGACTGTGGGTACATACCTGGAGGAATGCTGACAGTTTTTCCGCTGTTGCCCTTCTTAGGCACCGTCAGTTGGGACATATTGGAAGATGGCGGAATCCGCCGGTGTACCGACCGCTGGTGGACCTGTTGACAATGGAAGAGCGACATGTCATCGTGACCTACCGGTTTGACCGTGCCACAATCCGGGAACTATGTACCCAGTTGGAGCCAGACCTGATGTCACCAATCCGCCATCCGACTGGAATCCCCCCTGACGTGCAGGTGCTGTCAGTGCTCCATTTCTTTTCAAGTGGGTCATTTCAGACAACAGTGGCCATGGCATCTGGGATGTCCCAGCCTATGTTTTCCAACGTGTTGTCCAGAGTGTTGTCTGCCCTGCTGAAACACGTAAGGAGATACATCATTTTCCCTGAGGTGGCGGATTTGCCTACAGTGAAAGGTGACTTCTATGCCCTTGGACATATCCCCAACGTCATAGGTGCCATTGATGGGACCCATGTAGCTCTGGTGCCCCCCCCAGCAGGAATGAACAGGTGTACAGGAACAGGAAGAGTTATCATTCGATGAATGTCCAGATGGTCTGTTTGGCAGACCAGTACATCTCGCAGGTAAATGCAATGTTCCCTGGCTCAGTGCATGACGCCTACATCCTGTGGATTAGCAGCATCCCTGATATGATGTGTGAACTCCAGAGGCACTGTGTATGGCTATTGGGGGACTCTGGTTACCCCAACCTGTCCTGGCTACTGACCCCAGTGAGGAATCTCAGGACCAGGGCAGAGGAACGGTACAATGAGGCCCATGGTCGGACTAGGAGGGTGATCGAGCGTACCTTCGGCCTCCTGAAGGCCAGGTTCAGGTGCCTCCATATGACAGGTGGGTCCCTATTCTACTCACCGAAGAAGGTGTGCGACATCATCATCGCCTGCTCCATGCTCTATAACTTGGCATTGCGATGCCAGGTGCCTTTTCTGCAGGAGGATGATCCAGATGACGGTGTTGTTGCAGCGGGTGAGCCTGTGGAGCCTGTGGACAGTGATGAGGAGGAAGCTGATGAAGATGAAAACGACAACAGGGAGTCAGTCATACAGCAATATTTTCAATGAGACACAGGTGAGCACAATTTCATGTTTCACATTATATTACATTTCACACGTCTACCTCCATCCTCTACCTACATTTCACTCCCTATTTGGTAACTGAGTTCCATTTCAGTTTCAGTAATGTGGTAACCTACGTGTCAACAGCTTGCACCCTTGAAAGGCTTGTGATATGTGACATTGGTATGCTGACCTTCCAATGGGTAACCTTTTTTAACACTGTAATTGACAATACAAAGTTCACAATCATTGACTGACTCCAATATTATTGAGGTTTCAAGGGTGTTTATTGAAGTGCATAAAAATATAGGGGGGTTGTGAAATGGGGAGAGGTCATGGTGGAAGAATGTCCATGGCAGAGTCCTGTCTATTAGTCTCACAGGTACATTGCACATCTGGCCATTGGAAGTGGAGCTGGGGCAGTTCCAATCTGGACAGGGTAACAAAGTGGTACAGTGGGGGGACAATCAGGGTGGTCTTATTTCCTGGCGGGGGTCTTGCCATCTTGCTCTGTCCTGTTCCTGGATCTCAGGGCCCGCTTTCGTGGTGGTTGTCCGTCTGCAGGGGGTGGGGTGCTGGTGTGGTTGTACTGTGGCGGGTCGTCCTGTCCACTAGCGCCGGCGGAGGTGGTGAGCATTTCATCGTCCTGGCTAGTGTCAGGGGCCCCTTGGAGTGCCACGGTGTCCCTCAAGGTCTTTTGAATGTCCGTCAGCACCCCTACGATGGTGCCCAGGGCGGAGGCGATGGTCCTGAGCTCTTCCCTGAACCCCAAATACTGCTCCTCCTGCAGACGCAGGGTCTCCTGCAACTTGTCCAGGACCTTTGCCATCGTTTCCTGGGAGTGGTGGTGTGCTCCCATGATGGAGGATAGGGCTTCGTGGAGAGTGGGTTCCCTTGGCCTGTCCTCCCTCTGTCGCACAGCAGCCCTCCCAGTTCCCCGGTGTTCCTGTGCCTCCGTCCCCTGGACCGTGTGCCCACTACCACTGCACCCCGGTCCCTGTTGTTGTTGGGGTGGTGGGTTAGCCTGGGTGCCCTGTAGTGGTGGACACACCGCTGATTGACCTGTCCTGGGTAGGGAGGTATGGGCCCGCTGGGTGGGTGCTGTGCTGGGGTTACCAGAGGGTGTAAGCTCGGTGTTGGGCTGTGGCTGATCAAGGGGAACTGACTGTCCTGAGGCCCACGATGGCCTTGGCTGGTCATCAAGATCCAGTATGGCAGAGCTGCTGTCGTCACTGTGGGCCTCTTCTGGGGTGGAGTAGTGTTGTCTGGACCCTCTGGTGTGGTGACGTTCCTTCGGGTTCCTGCGGGGGTATAAGTACATGATTATTGCATGTGTGTGTTTCATGTTGTGCAATGGTTGGGTGTGTGTGAACCCCAGTGCAGGCATTCCTGTGTGGGGGCTTGTGTGGTGATGGTTGGGGGGTGTTGTGGGTCTGTGCAGTGGGCATGCTTTAGTGATGGGTGTCCATGCTTAGTTGTGTCATGCAGGTCTTGGGGGTGGGGTGGTTGGTGTTATGGGTAGATTAGTGAGGAGTTAGGGTGATAGGGGAGGGTGTGAGGGTGGGGGTGTATGATAGCATGCAGGTAGGGTGGGGGAAGATTTGACTTACCAGTGTCCGTTTCTCTAACGACTCCTGCGAGGCCCTCAGGAAGCAAGATGGACAAGACTTGCTCCTCCCATGTTGTTAGTTGTGGGGGAGGAGGTGGGGGTCCGCCGCCAGTCCGCTGTACCGCGATGTGGTGCCTGGAGACCGTGGAACGCACCTTCCCCCGTAGGTCGTTCCACCTCTTCCTGATGTCCTCCCTATTTCTTGGGTGCTGTCCCACAGCGTTGACCCTGTCAACTATTCTTTGCCATAGCTCCATCTTCCTAGCTATGGATGTGTACTGTACCTGTGAGCCAAATAGCTGTGGCTCTACCCTGATGATTTCCTCCACCATGACCCTGAGCTCCTCCTCGGAGAAGCGGGGGTGTCTTTGGCGTGACATGGGGTGGTGTGTGTGATGTGTGGGGTAGTGTATGTGTTGATGAGTGTGGTGAGTATAGTGGTATGTGGTGTTTTGTGCGTGGATGTTGTGAGGGTGATGGTGTAGTGTGCCTCTGTGTGATGGTGTTATCTATTCTGTGCCGTCTCTCTCTGGCCTTCGTCTCTAATTTGTGGTCGTAGGGGTTTGTGGGTGATGTGGGTGTGTGTTTTGTATTGTGTTGGGTGTGTGGGAGTGGTGTGTGTATGTGTATCAGGTGTGTGTATTTGTAATTGTCCAATGTGGCGTTTTTTTGGAGATGTGTGTGTATTTTGAGCGCGGCGGTGTGTACCGCCAATGGAATACCGCGGTTGAAAGACCGCCGCGTGGATTCGTGGGTCGTAATAGCATGGGCGTGTTTCTGTTGGCGTGGAGCTGGAGGATTTGTTTCCGCATATTTATAGCTGACCTTTGGTATGGCGGACTTGTGTGGGTGTCTGAATTTCGGCGGATTCCGTGATGTGTGTCATAATAGCTGTGGCGGTCTCCCGCCGCGGCGGCGGTGTATTGGCGGTCTTCTGCACGGCGGTAAGCGGCTTTTACCGCCAATGTTGTAATGACCCCCTTAGTTTACATGTGAATAAATGGTATTGTTATAATGATGATGATGATCATGGTGAGGATGGCTAGTAATACATTGAATTGAATGTCCAAATCTCAGTTTTCCTTTGTATTACTTATTACCTCTTTACTAAGTGCTACTGCTTGTGCTGTTGACCAAATTTCCAAGAAGTAAAGAAGATGGTCCGTAAGAAGAAGCCTCCTGCCAAGAAAGTTGTCAGCGAGGAGAAGAAGTCTGTTGTCACCACTAACATTAAGGCCTTCTCCTTTTTCCGGCAATTCAGCATGGTTGAACTTTTTTCTGGGTAGAAACATACTGAGAGGAGAAACACCCCTGTACAAACAATGGCGCCACCACCAAAACAGAAGCAGATTATCAAACCCTCATCAAGATTCCACCATGAAAGAAAAGGGAAAACAAATGTTCCAGAAAGCCTATTTGAATACAAAGATGATCTAGTGATTGTTCATGTGTAGAGTGGCACAGAGGAAGTACAGATCACTTATCTTTAACCTGCTATAAATCATATAGTAACACTAACACTGCATACTTCCCTCTTTCCAAGAACTGAAAAACCTGCAATCACCACAGGCCCTAGTGCAGTCAAGGCCCACCATAGAAAAATAAAACACAACTGCCTACCTCCACCACAACAAGGTTTTAGGGGCTTTGCTCTATAAGGAAATTCTCCTGCCCAGTGAGGGACTTTTGCACACTTAAGCCACTTGAGGATCGCATTGGAGATTGCTCAACTTGTCACAAACCACTACAGTGTGGTAAGTAGGCCCAAACAAAATGTTCGTTATACTGTAAAAAAATATAAAATGTAATCTTATGTAATTCTGTAAATTTCTAATTTACACTTGTTACATGGAATTCCAGAAATTGTGCCATTTGAGTGTGTGGCATAATTATGCTGCATTCACTGCAAAATGTTAGCATGGGATCACAGGAACAACAAGAATGACCAGAACCTAAGCAATTGTTGTTTTTTGCAGTTGTGTTTTTGTGCAGACGCATTTCATGATATGAGATATACCGTTAAATGCTGGCTTTGCATTTTGCAAACTTTCACAGATTTTTGTGGAAAATCTGCAGATTCTGCACTGCACTAGTAGCAAGACTCATGGACATTGAGGTACTGGAGGACAACTGGCCCATCTGAAAAGCCAACATGCAATTGGGTGGGGTGAGTGCTGCTAAGAGACAACAAGAGGTCGACAGACAGAAGGAGGAGGAGGTGAGGAAAAGGCATCATTATTATATGAAAGAGCTCTTAACTGTAACTCCTGGGGCCTCATTTACAAGCCCTTAGTACAACCGGACCGTCAATTTTAGCAATGCACTGGTGGCACTATGCCCTTTTTCCATATTTATAAGGTGGCGCTAAGCTACTTTGTGTAGCTTAACGCCGCCTTGTAAATATGGACCCCCAGATGCCGTTTTCTGTGGCAGAGGGGTGCGCAATGGGTGTTGTTGTGGGTGTTTCCATGCAACACCCATTGCTTATGACACTGCCTCAGATTTGCGAGAAATTGCAAACCTGGGGTAGAGCCACAAACTAATGCCACCCAAGGGTGACATTAGAATGGCACAACAAGGAGAAATACTTTATTTCTCCTTATTTCCCTCTATAGACCCCTGACAAGTAACACAAGGCAAAGATTTGTTTACAGGGCCCAAGCCACAAAGGTAAACTTACCCTTTTGTATGTTTATGTTATTTTTTTTTATATGGACAAATTAATAGCAAGTTTATTACTGTGAAGATTCTGCAGACAGGGAGGAGAACTCAGCACATAAAAAGATAGATCTGTCCTATCTTTTTAAGTGTTCTTGAGTTTACCTTTGGGAATTAGGCCAGCTGTAATGTTGATGCAGACTAGACAGTGGGGCCATTCTTCACATACTGGCAGAATGCCCAGACTTGAATTAATACGAGCAGCTAATCTGGAATATAGTCAGACAACAGTTAGAGGATGGAGGTGTCCTTACATTACCACTGGCCCTCTTACATGATACCTCAGATCGCACAATGCATTCCAGAACAAAATACAGGTGTTGTAATACACATGTCATACGTATTATGTCACCCACACCACCCCATGGCACCGCAAAGACACCCCAGGTTCTCTGAGGAGGAGCTCTGGGTCATGGTGGAAGAAATCATCCGGGTAGAGCCACAGCTATTCGGATTACAGGTGCAGCACACCTCCATTGCAAGGAAGATGGAGCTATGGTGCAGAATCGTCGACAGGGTCAAAGCAGTGGGACAGCATCCGAGAACACGGGATGACATCAGGAACAGGTAGAACGACCTACGGGGGAAGGTGTGTTCCGTGGTCTCAAGACACCAGATTGCAGTTCAGAGGATTGGTGGCAGACCCCCACCTCCTCCCCTACAACTAACAACATGGGAGGAGCAGGTCTTGGCTATACTGCATCCTGAGAGCCTCGCAAGAGTAGCTGGAGGAATGGACTCTGGTAAGGCAAATCTTTACTACTTTATCCCCAATCCTACCTGCACCACATACTCCCAGCCTTACCCTGACGCCCATCACCTCAACACCTCACATATGTCCCACTATCACAAACCACCCATCCCAACACCAAGCCCTGCATGCAACACCAAAGCATGGACACCCATCACCAAAGCATGTCCACTACACATACCCACACAGATCCCCAAACCAAATATCACACAAGGTCCTAAACAAGAATGTAACCAATGGGGTACAGGGTCACCCACCCATTGCACACGATGGCACCCACAGATGCAATAATCATACCCTTACACCCCTGCGGGACCCCTACCCAACGTCACTGGACATGAGGTTCCAGACACGTCCATCCCCCCTACAGAGGAGGCCCACAGTGATGACAGCAGCTGTGTCCAACTGGATCTAAATGACCAGCCCGGCCCATCTGGGACCTCGAGACAGTCGGTTCCCCACACACTGGCACATGCCACCACAGAGCCTCCCCCCTCAGGAAACACCAGCACAGCACCCACCCAGCGGGCCCATACCTCTGTCCCCAGGAGACATCAAGCAGCAGTGTGTCCACCACTACAGGGAACCCAGGCAAACCCACCAACCCAACAACATCAGGGACCTGTGGGCAGTGGGCAGACGGATCAGGGGACAGAGGAACAGGAAAACAGGGGAACTGGGAGGACCTCTGTGCGACACGGGGAGGATAGGCCCAGGGAACCCACTCTCCACGAGGCCCTCTCCAACATCATGGGAGCGTACCATCATTCCCAGGAGACAATGGCAACGGTACTGGCCAAGTTTCAGGAGACCCAGTGGCTGCAGGAGGATCATTATTTGGGGATCAGGGAGGACTTGAAGTCCATTAACACCACCCTGGTAACCATTGTAGGGGTGCTGACAGACCTTGTGAACACCAGGAGGGACACTGTGGCACAACAAGGGGCTAGCCTCAATAATGAACTGCCCACCACCTCCGCCGTCGCTAGTGGACAGTAGGCACCGCCACAGGACTACGACACAAGCACCCCACTCCCTGCAGATGGAGAACCACCCCGCAAACGGTGCCTGAGATCCAGGACAACAACAGAGAACAATGCCAAAACCCCCACCAAGAAATTAGACCACCCTGAATTTCATCCTTCTGTCCCACTTCGTCACCCTGTCCATCCTTGAACTGCCTTAGCTCCACTTCCTATGCCCCATTGGACAATGCACCTGTGAGACTAATGACTGGACTCTGCCAGGGACATTCCTCCACCATCACCCCTGACCATTTTACAACCCCCTCCACTAATTTGCACTTAAATAAACACCCTTGAATCACAAAACAATCTGGAGTCAGTCTGTACTTTCACAAATGTGTATTTGCAATAACTGAGGAAAATTGCAATGTCCTTTGTATTGTCAACATACCTATGTCACACAGCTCTAGTCCATGAGGTAACATAGCAGAGGTCACACAGTGGGGCCCACATCTGTGAAATCGAAAGGCAAAGTGACAAGTCAGGGTCCATACACTGGGTGAAAGTGACAGACATATGGTAGGTATAACAATTGTATGATATGTAGGAGGCAGTGATGTCTTCTTACCTGTGTCTCACTGAAAGTATTGCTGGATCACATTGTTTCTGTTGTCTATATCCTCTTCTTCTGCCTCCTCTTCTTCACTGTCCACAGGCTCCACAGCTGCCACAAGACCTCCTTCTGGATCATCCTCCTGCAGAAAAGGCACCTGTCGCTGCAAAGCCAAGTTATGCAGCACACAGCAGGCCACGATAATCTGGCACACCTTCTTTGGTGAGTAGTACAGAGAACCACCTGTCATATGGAGGCACCGGAACCTGGCCTTCAGGAGGCCGAAGGTTCTTTCTATAATCCTCCAAGTTCGCCCATGTGCCTCATTGTAGCATTCCTCTGCCCTTGTCCTGGGATTTCTCACTGGGGTCAGTAGCCATGACAGGTTGGGGTACCCAGAGTCACCTGCAAATGTCGAGGGACAACTGTTAGACTCACACTAACCCGTAGGGACAATCCCAGACCCAGACAACTATTCACACTGTATAGAGTCCTTGTCCTCACCTATTAGCCACACCCGGTGCCTCTAGAGTTGCCCCATCACATAAGGGATGCTGCTGTTCCTCAGAATGTAAGCATCATGCACTGAGCCAGGAAATTTGGCATTCACATGGGAGATGTACTGGTTGGCCAAACACACCATGTGCACATTCATTGAATGGTAGCTCTTCCTGTTTCTGTACACCTGTACATTCCTGCGGGGGTACCAAAGCCACATGTGTCCCATCAGTGGCACCTATGATGTTGGGGATATATCCCAGGGCATAGAAGTCACCTTTCACTGTGGGCAAATCCTCCACCTGAGGGAAAACGATGTAGCTGCGCATGTGTTTCAGCAGGGCCGACAACACTCTGGACAACACGTTTGAGAACATAGGCTGGGACATCCCTGATGCAATGGCCACTGTTGTTTGAAAAGACCCACTTGCCAGGAAATGGAGTACTGACAGGACCTGCACTACAGGGGGGATTCCTGTGTGATGGCGGATAGCTGACATCAGGTCTGGCTCCAACTGGGCACACAGTTCCAGGATTGTGGCACAATCAAGTCTGTAGGTGACTATTACGTGTCTCTTTTCCATTGTTGACAGGTCCACCAGCGGTCTGTACACCGGAGGATGCCGCCATCTCCTCACCTGCCCCAGCGGACCTGCCCTATGGACGAGAATAGCGAGCACAGAGTCAGCCAACACTGGGGTATTACTAAATGTCATTAGCAAACACTTGTAAATCTGCAATGTGCTGTCTGTGTGTATTCAAGGCCTAGATATGTGTGACGCATTTAAAAATAATGCCATGTGGCCCCCTGAAATGGCGGCTGCCTGACCTGTAATGTGGGACAAAGGGATATGAGGTAACTGCGCTGGCGTTGTACACCAGCGGCGTACACCACGGCACAATCCTGCATTGGTTAACATTGGGCCCTATGGGTCCCAGGAGCCAATGAAGATGTACGCCGGTGGTGACAGTACGCACCGCCGCAGACATGACCGCCATTTTCTGTCTGTTCACTCACTTGATACCTGACCTTCGACAGGAGAGGACCTACACTGCAAGTGCTGCTGTGACCTGTGTCTGGAAGCGACGATGGCTCATATGTCTGGGGAAATGGCCCCTGCCTTCACTTCGGAGAAGTTGGAGAAGTTAGAGGATGGGGTCCATGCTACTCTACGGTCCTCCAGACAAACAGGTGAGTACATTGTGAGCATGCTGTATGGGCAATGCCTGTTTGGAGTGGTGTGGATACAGGGGGGGACTGAGGCCTGCATGAGCGGACGGTGAGTGTATGTGCGTCAGGGCAAGGGTGGGTACGTGGGACAATGACTGTGACGGTCCGGACGGTTAAAGTTTTTTATTTTCCCCTGTACTATTCCACTAGGTCAGTGCCCACCAGAAGAAGGATATTTGGCGTGCCATCACCAAGGACGTCTGGACCCTGGGGGTCCACCACAGATGGAGCACCCACTGCCAGAAAAGATGGGAGGACATTCGCCGCTGGAGCAAGAAGATGGTGGAGGCCTATCTGGGGCCGGCCTCCCAACGTGCCAGTCGCACCATGACCCCCGATGGTCCGTATCCTGGTGGTGGCCTACCCGGAGTTGGATGGGCGCTTGAGGGCATCACAGCAGCCACAAGGGGGTGAGTACCATCACATCCATCTGACTCTGCGCACATTAGGAGGTGTCTGGTTGGGGGAGGTGGGAAGTGGGTTACCCTAGGCCAGGGCGAGCTTTATAGGCAAGGATCCTTTGTGAGGCAGGCTATGTGGCACCCCTACCCCACCAGTGGTAAGAGCCATCTACACCTAGTCAGGCTCCTGTGACTTCCATGTGTGCAGCAATCGGACAGAGGCCTTGTACCTCATGGCCCTGTGATTACTCTAGGAACTGTAAGTGCATGGCGTAGTGCAGAGGGCTGCTGTGTCTGTAGTGTCCACCAACTGTAGCGGTGTTGCATGCACTGAACATGTCTTTCTTCTTTCCACCCCCCCCTTTTTGTGGTCTCCCTGTTCTTATGTGCATTAGCATCATCAGGTGGAGGAGCAGTGCCACAGGAGCAGGAGGGAGCTGCATCGCACATGGCCCTGCAGGGCGAGGCAAAGGAGTCTGAAATCACCAGTGGAACAGAGGGTGAGGGGAGCTCCACGGTGGGGACCAGCGACACCGACACCTCCTCTGATGGGAGCTCCCTTGCGGTGGCGGGCCCCTCTATGACCACCGCATTTACAGGTACAGCCGCCAACCCCCCTACCAGCACCGCCCTCCCAGCACCCCCTCAGCGTGTGTCCCGTGGCCACTTACCCAGGAGGGTGGGCATCTCCTTCGCCCCAGGCACCTCAGGCCCTGCCCCAGTCAGTCCTGCTGCCCTCAGTGAGGAGGCCATTGACCTCCTGTGATCCCTCACTGTTGGGCAGTCTACCATTCTGAATGCCATCCAGGGTGTAGAGAGGCAGTTGCAGCAAACCAAACAAATGCATACCTGGAGGGCATTCATTCTGGCCAGGCAGCCCAACAGAGAGCATTTCAGGCTCTGGCCTCAGCACTGATGGCAGCCATTGTCCCTGTGTCCAGCCTCCCCCCTCCAACTTCCTCCACCCAGACCCAATCCCCTGTACCTCAGACTATCCCAAGCCCACCATCAGACCAGCATGCACAAACCTCAACACACAAGGGTGGCTCAGGCAAACATAAGCACCACACGTCCCACAGGCACTCACACAAGCATCATACCCATGCACACATACCAACATCCACTGCCTCCACTGTGTCCCCCTCCTCCACATCTCCCTCCTCCCTCCCGGTCACATTTCCACTCACACCTGCATGCACTACATCTTCGGCCACTACCTCCATCACCAGCACGCCCATCACCACACACCGCTCATGTGCACTCACCACCCCCACCACCATTCACACATCCCCTGTCTCCTCTCCCAGTGTGTCTGTGAGCCCTCCTCCCAAAGTCCACAAACGCAGTCACACACCCACCCAACAGCCATCCACCTCACAACAGCCTCCAGCCCATGCACCTTCACCCAAAGTCAGCAAATGTACACCTCCTACATTTACTACCTCTTCCTCCACTCCCAAACCCCCTCCATCTACCCGTCCCAGTGTGTCTAAAAAGCTTTTCCTATCAAATGTTGACCTCTTCCCTACACCTCCCCGCCGTCTGTCCCCTAGGAACCGCCTTTCCAGGTCCCAACCCAGCACCTCAGCCCCCACATCACTGGGCACAGTGGTGCCAGCAATAGCGGAATTCTGGAGTGCCCCAAGCAACAGGGTTACCAGTGTCCCAAGTAGCGAGGGCAAGGACATTCCCCATCTCCAAAACAGAAAAAGTTGCCCACATCCCAGAGGGAGAAGGCAAAAACACCTGCTACCAAGGGCTCAGGCAAGAGAAAAGTTGAAAGTGGCAAGACAGTTGCGCCACCATCCAAGGTGGGGAAGGGCCTGAAAATCAAAGGCAGGTCCACGTCGATGCCAACCTGCACGGCGGACAAGACCGCCACCGGCACTGCCACCTGTACCGCCACCAGCACCCCAGACACTGAGCCCTTCCCCAGCACCGCAGACACTGTGCCCTTCACCAGCACTCCAGTCAGTGAGCCCGCCACCAGCACCGCCGCTACTGACACTGTCGCCAGCACTGCAGTCAGTGAGTCCTCCACAAGCTCCCCCGCTAGTGACACCGCCGCCAGCACCGCAGTCAGTGAGCCCGCCACCAGCACCGCCGCTACTGACACCGCCGCCAGGACCGCAGTCACTGAGCCCGCCACCAGCACCACCGCTACTGACACTGCCACCAGCACTGCCAGCAGCCCCGCAAGATCCTGAGCCAGTGGCACCACCGCAGACATGGCTGTTATCCCCAGTGTTCAGTCGTACAAGGCGGGTGATCAGTTCCAGGAGCCTGGGCAGCTTGCATGTTGCACCACCGTCAGTGGAGTGTCACATCCACTACCTCAGTCCTTGGCAGGATGAAGCACTCTGGGCACAAAGCCCCCTCCAGAACCAGTGGAGAATCACATCCACTACCTCAGTCCTTGACAGGATGAAGCACTCTGGGCACAAAGCCCCCTCCAGAATCAGTGGAGATTGACATCCACTACCTCAGTCCTTGGCAGGATGAAGCACTCTGGGCACAAAGCCCCCTCCAAAACCAGTGGAGAGATACATCCACTACCTCAGTCCTTGGCAGGATGAAGCACTCTGGGCACAAAGCCTCTCCTGAACCAGTGGAGAGATACATCCACTACCTCAGTCCTTGGCAAGATGTAGCACTCTGGGCACAAAGCCCCCTCCAGAACCAGTGGAGTATCATATCCCCTACCTCAGTCCTTGGCAGGATGAAGCACTCTGGGCACAAAGCCCCCTCCAGAACCAGTGGAGATTGACATCCACTACCTCAGTCCTTGGCAGGATGAGGCACTCTGGGCACAAAGCTCCATCCAGAACCAGTGGAGAGATACATCCACTACCTCAGTCCTTGTCCGGATGAAGCACTCTGGGTAAAAAGCCCCCTACAGAACCAGTGGAGACTGACATCCACTACCTCAGTCCTTGGCAGGATGAAGCACTCTGGGCACAAAGCCCCCTCCAGAACCAGTGGAGAGATACATCCACTACCTCAGTCCTTGGCAGGATGAAGCACTCTGGGTACAAAGCCCCCTCCAGAACCAATGGAGATTGACATCCACTACCTCAGTACTTGGCAGGATGAAGCACTCTGGGCACAAAGCCCCCTCCAGAACCAGTGGAGTATCACATCCAAAACCTCAGTCCTTGGCAGGATGAAGTACTCTGGGTACAAAGCCCCCTCCAGAACCGGTGGAGACGGTTATCCACTTGAGAGACTGTAGCTTTGCACTCCCCAGGATAAAGCAGTGGGCAACCCACCCACTGGAGAGACTTGAGAGACTGTGGCTTTGCACTCCCCAGGATAAAGCAGTAGGCAACCCACCCACTGGAGAGACTTGAGAGACTGTGGCTTTGCACTCCCCAGGATAAAGCAGTGGGCAAACCACCCACTGGAGAGACTTGAGAGACTGTGGCTTTGCACTCCCCAGGATAAAGCAGTGTGCAACCCACCCACTGGAGAGACTTGAGAGACTGTGGCTTTGCACTCCCCAGGATAAAGCAGTGGGCAAACCACCCACTGGAGAGACTTGAGAGACTGCGGCTTTGCACTCCCCAGGATACATCAATGGGCATGGAGCCCCCTGGTGGAGCTGGCGTCGTGCACTCATCCGGCTGAGGTGCCCCCCCTTCCATTCCCCCTGAGGTGCCTGTTTCATTTCAATCTGATGCCCCAGCAGTGTTCTCTCCGTTTCGAGTCTGGTATTGAGTGTGGGCCTCGCCCATGCATTTTGGACCCAGTCGTCCATGGACTATGAATGGTACACTACCCGGACTTGAATAGTTGGTGTGCATATTTGTTTATACTGTATTTAAAGTTTTGACTAATGGATTTTTATTGATTACAATAGCTACAATCATTTCCTTTTGTCATTGCGTTCTTCCAGGAGGGGTTGGGGGGTGTAAATGTAATGTTGCAGCATGTATTTGGGTGTATGTTGTTGTGGGTGAGGGTGGGGGTGTTGCATGTTGCGTGTGTGTGTCACTCTCTTTTCCCTCCTCCCCTCCCCTGTGTTGTAGGTGCAGTTCACTGTGGTCGTCGCCGCTCTCTTTCATGCTCCTGGTAGAGGAGCAGGAATACGATCGCAGGGAGTATTTGGAGTTCCATGGTGTCCTGGTTCCTCGTGGGTTGTGTAGAGGTGAGTGTTTTCCCTTCCAAGTCCTGTTTCCGCCGTGTTTTTGTTCGCGTTGAATCTGCCCCGAAAAAGGTGGCGGATTGGCCTGTCATAATAGTGTGGGTGGTACATTGTCTTCTGCCTGTCTGTTGGCGGTGACCGCCATGCTGTTTGTTTGTACTGCCATGGTGGTCGGAGTGTTAAAGTGGCTGTCTGTGTTGGCGGTTTCCGACATGGTCGTGATTCAATTTTTTTTTACCACCGGCCTGCTGGCTGTCTTACCGCCGCTTTAACACCGACCGCCAGGGTTGTAATGAGGGCCAAAGTGTTCAACTGTTTCAGGAGCACCACCGCACACAGGACATATATCAGAGCTTGCAGTTTGTCCCCGGCCACTCGTTAAAGACTTCAAAGGCAAGGACCCAAAACGAAATCTAGCATATAATCCTTTGCCTAGAAGTTCGGGTATCATATCTAGATAGGGTTCAAACTGTGGGTACCACTTAAAATCAATAAAAAGGTTAGTTAATCGACCATGGGATTTACAACAAATATAATCATTCCTTACATGGGACCAGTATACAGATTTCAAAACTTTTAGGTGACATTTCTCTAAAATGTGGGGATTCTCCCAAAAGTCTCCTAGGCCCAAGTTGCGAAACCAATTGGATACGTGCTTACCCCAAGGGATGGTAGCCGAATTAGGTCTCCTTAGCAATTCAAGGAGTGAGATCTTGAAAATGTCCAGTTCGGGAACAGTCCAGAGCCTTACCCAATTTATTAGGGGTCTTAAGGCAATTAAATCAGCTATTCGATTTAAACCCTGATCGAAGAATATTGGGGTCAGTGGTGTACTACGGGGGCACGCAACCAAAGCCCTCGCAAAATTATTCTCACCCACAGTTAATCTGTTACTTTTGGTGGGTCCCCATACCTCCACACCATAGACAGCAGCACCTTGCGCCTTAGCCACATAGATCTTAATCGCTGGAGAAACAGTTTTAGTGGTCGTACTCTTGAAAAAGCACATAATAGTAGCCGCTCTGTTTTGTAGAAGACCCACACTTTTATTAATCTGATCCTCCCAGTGTAATTTACTTGATAACCTCACACCCAGATAATCAATTATGCTGACCTTACTCAAGCGGACTCCACCCAATGAAATAGTACATTTCTTACGTGGTCCAGGATGGAATACCATCAATTTGGTTTTATTAAAATTCAACTCCAGACCATAATTCCGACAGAATAGATAAAATTTATCGACAAGAATTTGAAGACCCATTGGGGACTTTGAGATAAGGAGTGAATCGTCAGCAAAAAGAAGAATGGGAATGTTCTGGGCATTTAAAGTGCGGGCATCATTCTGACAGGAAAGCATATCCTGTACCATCTCATTAATAAAAAGGGAAAACAGAAATGGGGCTTAAACACAGCCCTGGCGAACTCCCCTGTGAATGGGGATTTTTCCGGTCAGCTCACCTTGATTGCCCTATCTCACTTGCGTGTATGTGTCTTCGTGCAACCGTTTTAAAATTTGAATTTTACTAACTGGGGTCCCTATTTTATACAACACTTCCCATCGTTTTTCTCGAAGGACCAAATCAAAAGCAGATTGCAAATCAACGAAAGCGACATAGAGAGGCTGCTTGGCAAGGGTTACATATTTCCAATTTAAAATGGCCAGCCTAAATACCTGATCCACCGTACTGATCTTGGGTCGGAACCCTACCTGGAGGGATGAAAGGATCTGCCGGTCAATGGCCCAGCTTGTTAATCTTCCTAGAAGTTGCTTTGCAAACATTTTTTGTAAGTTGTCTGTTAGACTAATCGGTCTATAGTTAGTTGGAAGGTTTACATTATCCTTTTTATAAATAGGACGAATTTTCGTCCCCTCCCACATAATCAGGATTTGACCCCCTTTTGCAATTTTGTTTGAAAGTAAATTTACATATCAGGTCCATATAACTGGTTTGGATCTATAAAGATCACCTGGGATCTTATCCGGTCCTGGAGCTTTACCTGGTTTAAGAGAGTTAATTGCATCAAGAGTTTCATCACTGGAAAAGTGGAAAAGATCCTCATAGTCATAGAAAACCTCTCCTAAAAAATCAATGGCAAGATTCACATCTAGTGATGACAAAAGGGCCATGTTTCGCATCATTGATATTGGTGGCCAGCAAAATACCAGACTAGGCATAAAGACGGTAAAAATGGTCCACCCAGCTTTCTGGTTGTATATAGTTCTTAATAATATTCCTGCCCCCTCTTTGTCATTTGGACAACAATTCCCAAAACAATGTATTACTGTTTGATTTTGAAGCATCCACTAATTCCTGCCAGATAGAATCTTCCCAGGTTTTTTTTGCTTGTAGAGTGGCCTCCTTATAAACACATCTAGATTTTTGTATCTCCCCCAGAGACCCAAACAAAATGGCTTTTTTTTGCCTAGAGTTTGCCCTGGAACAAGTTTCATCAAACCATCCATTGCTTGCCGAATCCCCACCACGCTGTCTTACCCCAACTTTTTTATAAAAAAAACTTTGCATTTTTAAGATCATAGTTCCGTGCAAACTAAGAAGAGGGATATCATTGGGATTCAGATCTTCATAGGCTGCCAGGTTATCGATAAACAATTGGTAAATCCCACAAAACAAATTAGAATTGGACATCACCTTTGGCCACCCTACCTTCGTAGAACGGTTATTCAGGCTAGGTAAAGGCACCACTGCATATTGATTATTGGAGGTCCTCCTGAAAAACCACCTAAAAGGGTAAGAAGCAAGGGAAAATGATCACTCATGCATCTCGAATCCACCCTCATATCCCTCAACAAGGGCCATAGTCTCACATCCACCAAAAAGTAGTCGAGTACACTTGTCGACCTACCACGTTTAAATGTGTGTGCAGTATTTATGTCAGAGGGCATACAACCATTACAGGCCCTGAGGCAATACTTTAAACATAAAGATGCCAACTGCACAGCCACTCGGGAATGCAAACAAGATCGATGGCTAGTTAACTGTGGAATACCCCATATTTCATCCTCCTCAACTGTTATACCACTAAGCAATACTGAGGGTTCAAAAGTACAATTCAAATCTCCTGCTATAATCGGTGTAGACGAGGATTGTAGAGTATCTAAATATTCTGATAATAATACTAAAATCTGGGTCTCACAACCTCGTGGGACTGATCGGGCATAAACATTAATAAGAACAATATTAAAATGTTGTTGAAACGAAATTTGCAACCCCATTAAATCAACACAATCAATATCTAAGATCTTATAATTACATTGCAATTTGTTATTTAGGAGAATTAAAAGCCCTCCTTTAGCACGGCCTATCGCCTTCTTCGATGATTGAGCAGGTGTATTAAATTAAAGGAAGCCATATATATTGATTGGGTCCTCTGCCCAGGTTTCCTGAAATAGGCGGATATCTTGAGTATTTATATATACAATCCAATCTGGATCCTCCAGTTCCTTGCAAGGCCAGCTACGTTCAGCTTTATATTTGGTGTTGCTAATGTAAACAAACTTAAATTGACCAGCGTGCATGACACAGATAGACAGTAAAAGAGCACACTTTAATTTTGGCCCAGTAAACTGAGTAGTGACTACTGAGAGGTGACAAAGAAAGAAAACTAAATCATCCATAGGGTCATCCTTAGAGTTTGTAATTAGCAATGGTATCTAAAAGCCATATTTATATCTTGGCAGATATGTTCATACTGTTAATTTCAATATAGCATCCATCTGCCGCAGTGACTGTTCTCACACCCAATTTAAATGTTAGAGTTTAGAATGATAAATCTCTGTGAAACCTCTGCCATCTACATAGCTTTTACACTGCTCTGTAGATGGGGTATTTGCTGAAAAGCAGCTGACGGAGACTTAGGACTTTGCTTTCCGTCAAAGTATCTATAGGGGTTAAACACCTGGCCAATAAAAGCAGAAAATAGAGCTGATGTACATTTTTTCTCCTCCATCTTTCATCATGAATCTCATGTAAGGCTTTGCTTGCCTGCTATGTGTTATGGATGACAAGCCACGACATCACCAACGTAATCAAACTTTCTTTTTTTATTTCCTCAAACTATCCTGTTCAGAAATGTGATGTTTTTATATTATGTTTATATCTTCCTACTACACACAATAGATTTTCAGTACATTTAATTTTAAATGATTACCTTTAGCCTTCATATTTATTATAAATAAAAACTTTTTTTATATTATATTTGTTTTCCTGCATGAATATTTGTTGGAATTTTGTCAGTAGGACAGAGGTGCACACCAAATAAGCAAAGTATATTATACATTTAAAGTACAGATAAACACTAATTTCTAAGGTGTTCTCAAGTTATCTTTTTAAACTTTTTATCAGCCAGAAAGTTACATGTGTATTGTATTTTTAAGGCACATTGTAGTACACCATACCTGCCACATTTTCTGCTGATGCTACCACACCATACATGAACATATGTTCAATGACAGAATCATTGAAATGAGTTCTCTAAAATGCATATCCCTTTGTCTTTCGTTCTCACCTTACCTTCATTCCACTCCTTTATTTAATCTCTTTATCCTTGAATTAAGACATGCCACAGTATTTAAAGGTATTTAAAAGGATACAAACAAAAGTATTATGATGGCTCAAAGTGATAACGGTATATGTTGTGTCTAGTATTCTAATCATAATTAACATAAAGGTTTAGATAGTTATGTGAAAAGGATAAATGAAACCATGTGGTTACAAATATACATTGAATTTATCTGTGAATCTCTTCATTATGTATATGATTTACACCAATAAATACCAATATTAAAGTAAATAAATTAAAACAAAAACAGTCTTAACAGTTTTACACTGCTAAATAATACTGCAGCATACGATTTCTAAAATAAACTATTCTTCCTCCTAAAGGGGCTTCTCTCACTCCATGAGCTGAAGGAACTCAGCACCTCAAATAACTATTGGGAGTGTCTTTTTTGAGGGGCTTTGGTGTAGGATCGGGCATCTGTGAGGGAGGTATAGGGAGAGATTGGGTGGGTGAAGTGGGTGTTTGGGAGGTACTAGGTGCTGGGATGGGTGTTGTGTTTTGTGATGGTTATTTGTATTGGTGAAAGGGTAAGTGTGTGCATGTGATGTGCTGGCATCAAGTGTGGTGGTGGTGTGTGATGGTTCTTTGGTAGTGGGTGAGGTTGTAGCTTTAGGTGAGTATTTGGGTGTAGGTGAAGGAGTTGGTTTGGATGAGGGTGTTTTTTGAGGGTTAGGGTGTGGGTTTGTGTAAAGGTATTTTTAGGTGTGTGCTTAGGTGAGGGTGTGTTTTTGAGTAAGGTGTTTTTGGCTGTTTGCTTAGTAGAGGGTGAGGGTGTTGGTATAGGTAGGTATTGGGATCTGGGTGTGGGATAGTGGTGATTACTGGTGGGTACCTGGCTGTATGTTAGCCTCTCTGTGTGTTGGAAGGGTCTGTTGTGGATGTTGTTGAGGTGGTGTTTTGTGTTGTGTTTGTGTGTGTGTTTAGTTTGATGTGTTGTGATGAGGTGGGCGTTTGTGTTTTTCTCTGTGTGTGTGGGGGTATATGGGTGTAATGCTGGGGTCTGGGATGTGTGTTATTTGCATAGAGGAGGTTAGTGGCAGAATGTTGGTAGAGGGAAGGGTTTGGAAAGAGGAGTGGTCCAGAGAACGAGGGGCAGTTGGGGGTGGGTGGGACCCACTGCTGTCTAAGGAGGCTCAACTCTGGCCTAAGCCTCTTTGTATTTGAGACACAGCAGAGCATTTGCTATCCAGGAATGCCACTAACTGGATCATTTGCTGTTTTGTTTCCTGGGTGGCACACAACAGTATAGTCTTCCCTGAAGGGAGGCTTCATAACTCATCCAAAGCCTCCTCAGAGAGCACTGCTGGGTGGACAGTGGCAGGAGCTCAAGTCACTGGTACAAAGGACAGTCGAGCCTTTTTGGGGACTGAGTGTTGGCGTACTGAATCTGGTGGTGGTAGACAGATAATTAAGTCCTCCATATTGTCTAGGGTCCACCAGCACTTGAAGGTGGTCGCAGGTGGAAGCTTTGGATTCAGATGATGATGTGGCCTCCTTTTCATAACCTTCAACCTCCATGTTACTAGGTCCTTCTCTCTCTCTGTGGTGGCCACTTCAGACTCCCAGGGGATGTACTGTTCGCCACCTTCTTGACCAATGTCTCTTTCTGTAGTAGAGGACGATACTTACTAGATGCTTACAAAAGAAAGAGAAGCAAGTTCGAAAATGAATTAAACATTTGTTTTGATTTTCTACGTTATTTTTAAAATTGGCTAGAATTGTTTATCATGGTTTACTCTGACTGATTATAACTCGGGTCCACCCATTTAAGCATATTTTGGTACAATAATCTTGTATTGGGCAGAAAGAATCTCATGTGTTCGGGCTGTGAGGTCGTTTTGATTGCTAGCAAACTACATTTCAAGTCTAAGCGTGCCTTTTCAAGACTTACAATACACCCTTTAGAAAGGGCCTACAAAACCTGAGTCCAGATAGTATGGTATAGAAAGATTTATACAATAACATTTATTGTCAAAATTATTTTTGGTACTTTAGATCAGTGGTTCCCAACCTTTTGACTTCTGTGGACCCCCACTTTATCAATGCTGGAACCCAGGGACCCCCACTGAATCATTATTGGATTCCGGGGACCCCCTCACTGAGTCATTACTGAAAGCTGGGGACCTAATCTGATAATGTTATATCATTTTCTAAGCAGTCGCGGACCCCCTAAGGAGGCTTCACGGACCCCAGGGGTCCCCGGACCACAGGTTGGGAACCACTGCTTTAGATAACCTATGGCCACATGTATGAACATTTTGAATTGCGATTTCCTAACTGCGATTCCATGCAAATCTCAATGAGAAAATCCCAATTCCAAATGTAAGAAACTACATTGAGTTTCTTTTGTGATTCCTGGTGGGTCGCAAATAGACTTAACTCATTGATATTAATGAGGTAGGTCGCAATTAGCGCCCCACTGGCAATTGCAAAAATCACAGGGATGGTGGCCTGCTGCAAACCACCATGTCTGTGATTGCTTTTAAATAAAGCAATCTATTTTTTTTAAACACAGTCCGTTTTCCTTAAAGGAAAACAGGCTGCATTTAAAAAGAAATATAATTTACATTTCAGTTTAATTTTTTTAGGAATAAGCAGCGGTCAGTGTGACCATTGCCTGCTCTTAAAAAACGTTTTCACATGCATTCACAAAGGGGAAGGAGTTCCTTCAGGACCGTTTCCCCTATGTGAATGGGTTAGCACCAATTTGCAATTGGTGCTAACTGCGATTGTTTTGCGACCGCTTTGACAGTCACAAAATAATCATGCATACCATTTAGATTCGGTATGAGGAAGGGACGACCTGAACACACCCCTTCCTCATACCGGATCTCAAAACCAAAATTGCGATTCGGTAACAAGTTACTGAATCGCAGTTTGGGCTTTGTATACCCCCCAAAAAAAATGTCTACTCACAAATGGGACAATTCTGTGAATCGGCCCCTTTGCAACTAGAAGAATGCTTTGTACATGTGGCCCCTAGCACCTAATTTCTTTACTGTAGGAGAAGCACTCCCATATACTAACACTAGTTAACTTCAGTCATCATAATGGAATGCAAGAAGGCCGATTTCATTTCTGACTCTATAAAAATTACATTTCTCTGTAAAGAAACAATTGGAAATTACAAAATAGCTTTCTTTCAGTTTTCTATGTCCAGCATAAACTTTCAGTGGTCAGGCTTCAACTGTCTTGCTGGGCATTGGTGTGATTTCTTATCACCCTTTGAAGAATATTAGTGCAGAACAGTGAAGAATATGGGCTTGGTGTTGAGAGGAGTTGAGCATGCTGCCAGTATGGGTGTTGTGGATCTGCTACCTGTCCCACTTGCCTTACAAATGTCAATTAGCAATGCACACACTAGGCCTCCCGTTAGGAAGGTGTCATAACATAGGCAGGACACACACCTATATAGGGCAGGAGAAAAGAACAAACATTGTGTTTCTGTAGCCAAAGGTACTTCTTATCTACCTGCAGGCAGCCACTGGCTGTGTGGAGTCTTAACTGTAAACTCACATCAGCCATGCTGTCCAGACACAAAAATAAAGATTTGCCCTGCTTGCATTTACTCCAGGAACTCATCAATAACTCCAAGGGTCACCTGCCGTACCTCATGTTTGACCTACAGCGACACCAATGTTGTCCTCTGACAAAACATGAGCACAAAATAGGCCTCTGATATGCAACTTTACTTGACTTACATTACGGTTGCCCTGCAGGCAGACCTCCTGACTAGATTAAAGTGGACACCCACTGAACTCTTCTCAGACTTCTGCACAACTTAATATTTTACCCTCACAGGTCCTCCGAAGGTCCTGGTTAGTAGTTAATGCCCTAAATTCTACTATCTCGAAGGAAAGATGAACGATGGACTTGAACTAATAACTGCTAAAATGTGAGCAAGTAAACCTCAGGTGCGAAATCTCTTTTGGACCAGGTGTTCAAAGCAGGGTCACCACTATATATTTGGCCACATGTTTCTGACTTTGTTTATGTTGAAATTAGAACTCTGCACACTTTAGCACTCCTAGCCAGTGCTAAAGTGCCTGCGCTCTATCCCTAAATGTTTGTTAAATTTCCATGCACCTGATTGGCAAATTTATTTTGCCTCTTAGTCTCTAGTATTTGATGCTATCTGTAGCCAAGGCCTGTAGAATAAATGCTAATAGTGGGCCTGCAACATTCATTGTGCCATCCTCTCAAGTAGCACTTTAAAACATCTTTCAGGCTTGCCACTTCAGCTTGTAGTGCAGTTTTAGACTGACATTTCAATCTGGCAATAAACCTTTCTGTAGGCCTAAACCTTCCTTTGTACATTTATGTCAACCCTAAGGTGAACCATGCCAGCTGATGGAGCAGGGTGCATTGTACTCAAAATGAGCACCTGTGTACTTCAGTTTTACATGTCCTGGCAGTGGAAAACATCTAAAATTGCTTTTCACTGTTGCAAGGCCAATCTCTCCCATTGTCTAACACTGAGTTATCTTATTACTCCTAATAAGTGATGACTTTGGATTGAGGCAGACAAAGATATCCTGCTAACACACAAATGAAATTTAATGTAAAATCCTCCTTAATGGTTGTAGGAAAGTACCATCTTGCCTGGCATGTTACCCCCATTTTCACTGTATGTATGTATGTTTTAGCCCTTGTGTCACTGGGATCCTGCTAGGCAGGACCCCAGTGCTCATGGTATGTGCCCTGTATGTATTCCCTGTGTGGTGCCTAACTGTATCACTGAGGCTCTGCTAACCAGAACCTCAGTGTTTATGCTCTCTCTGCTTTCTAAATTTGTCACTGCAGGCTAGTGACTAAATTTACCAATTCTCATTGGCACACTGGTACACCCATATAATTCTCTTGTATATGGTACTTAGGTACCCAGGGTATTGGGGTTCCAGAAGATCCCTATGGCTGCAGCATTTCTTTTGCCACCCAGAGGGAGCTTAGACAATTCTTAGACAGGCCTGCCACTGCAGCCTGAGTGAAATAACGTCCACGTTATTTCACAGCCATTTTTCACTGCACATAAGTAACTTATAAGTCACCTATATGTCTAACCTTCACCTGGTGAAGGTTGGGTGCCAAGCTACATAGTGTGGGGGCACCCTGGCACTAGCCAAGGTGCTGCCCCCACATTGTTCAGGGCAAATTCCCCGGACTTTATGAGTGCGGGGACACCATTACACGCGTGCACTATACACAGGTCACTACCTATGTACAGCGTCGCAATGGTAACTCCGAACATGGCCATCTAACATGTCTAAGATCATGGAATTGTCACCCCAATACCATTCTGGTATTGGGGAGACAATTCCATGATCCCCCGGGTCTCTAGCACAGAACCTGGGTGCTGCCAAACTGCCTTTCCGGGGTTTCCACTGCAGCTGTAGCTGCTGCCAACCCCTCAGACAGGTTTCTGCCTTCCTGGGGTCCAGGCAGCCCTGGCCCAGTAAGGCAGAACAAAGGATTCCCTCTGAGAGAGGGTGTTACACCCTCTCCCTTTGGAAATAGGTGTGAAGGGCTGGGGAGGAGTAGCCTCTCCCAGCCTCTGGAAATGCTTTGATGGGCACAGATGGTGCCCATCTCTGCAAAAGCCAGTCTACACCAGTTCAGGGATCCCCCAGCCCTGCTCTGGCGCAAAACTGGACCAAGGAAAGGGGAGTGACCACTCCCCTGACCAGTACCTCCCAGGGGAGGTGCCCAGAACTCCTCCAGTGTGTCCCAGACCTCTGCCATCTTGGATTCAGAGGTGTTGGGGGGACACTGGACTGCTCTGAGTGGCCAGTGCCATCAGGTGACGTCAGAGACCAACTCTGATAGACTCTTACCTTTCTTGGTAGCCAATCCTCCTTTCTTAGTAGCCAAACCTCCATTTCTGGCTATTTAGGGTCTCTACTCTGGGGTATTTTTCAGATATCGAATGCAAGAGCTCACCAGAGTTCCTCTCCACTTCCCTCTTCGACTTCTGCCAAGTATCGACCTCTCCAGGACGCCTGCAAAAAAGTAGCAAGACGACTACCAGCAACATTGTAGAGCATAATCCTGCCGGCTTTCTCGACTGTTTCCTGGTGGTGCATGCTCTGGGGGTCACCTGCCTTCACCCTGCACTTGAAGCCAAGAAGAAATCTCCCGTGGGTCGACTGAATCGTCCCCCTGCTAACGCAGACACCAAAAGACTGCATCACCGGTCCTCTGGGTCCCCTCTCATCCTGACGAGAGTGGTCCCTGGAACACAGGAACTCTATCCAAGTGACTCCCACAGTCCAGTGATCCTTCAGTCCAAGTTTGGTGGAGGTAAGTCCTTGCCTCCCTACACTAGACTGCAAACCTGTGTACTGCGTGATTTGCAGCTGCTCCGGCTCCTGTGCACTCCTCCAGGAGTTTCTTCATGCACAGCCCAGCCTGGGTCCCCAGCACTCTGTCAACAGTGCTCAACCCTCTGAGTTGGCCTCCGACATCGTGGGACCCTTCTTTGTGACTCTGAGCCAGCTCCAGTTCACAAATCTTCAAAGTGCCTGCTCTGGTACTTCTGCAGCTGCTGCCTGCTTCTGTGGTGGCTCTCTGAGTTGCTGAGTGCCCCCTCTGTCTCCTCCTCCAAGGGGCGACATCCTGGTCCTTCCTGGTCCCCAACAGTACCCAAAAACCTCTACCGTGACCCTTGCAGCTAGCAAGGCTTGTTTGTGGTATTTCTGTATGGGAATACTTCTGCAACCTTCAGCACACTGTGGGACATCTTCCATCCAAAGGAGAAGTTCCTAGCTCTCTTAGTTGTTGCAGAATCCTAAGCTTCTTCCATCCAGAGGCAGCTTTCTTGCACCTTCATCCAGGGTTTCCTCGGCTCCTGCCCCCCCGGACACTATCGCGACTCTTGGACTTGGTCCCCTTGCCTTACAGGTCCTCAGGTCCAGGCATCCATCTTCAGTTCTTTGCTGGTGTTTGTGGTTCTTGCAGAATCCCCCTATCACGACCATTGTGTCATTTTGGGGTAGTAGGTGTACTTTACTCCTACTTTTCAGGGCCTTGAAGTGGAGTATCTTGGACACCCTGACTGTTTTCTTACAGTCCCAACAACCCTCTACAAGCTCCCATATGTCTGGGGTCCATTTGTGATTCGCATTCTACTTTTGGAGTATATGGTTTGTGTTGCCCCTAGACCTATGTTCACCTATTGCATCCTATTGTAATTTTACACTGTTTGCATTACTTTTCTTACTCTTACTTACTTGTTTTGGGTTTGTGTACATATAACTTGTGTATATTACTTACCTTCTTACTGAGGGTACTCACTGAGATACTTGTGGCATATTGTCATAAAAATAAAGTACCTTTATTTTTAGTAACTCTGTGTATTGTGTTTTCTTATGATATTGTGCTGTATGATATAAGTGGTATAGTAGGTGCTTTGCATGTCTCCTAGTGCAGCCTAAGCTTTGCCATAGCTACCTTCTATCAGCCTAAGCTGCTAGAAACACCTCTATTCTACTAATAAGGGATAGCTGGACCTGGCATAGGGTGTAAGAACCACAAGGTATCCACTATAAGCCAGACCAGCCTCCTACAATGGTGAAATTGAATTTTACTTAAAAAGTCTGAGAATGAGACTTTTAGAACATTTGCATTTTGTTGTTCTAACCATTTGTGAATTCTTTCAGTGTCCTGGGTTATGTGACTGTGAAAAGCTCTGATTTTGGGGTTTGTGTATTCCTTACAGACAGAGTTAGAAAGAGTATGAAGTGTGGACATGATGGGTGTTAGAAATGGGGTTTCTGGTTAGCTAGGGTATGCACCTAAGCCAGGCAGAACCCATCCACTCTAGTCAGGGCAAGGGAGTTATACATCCAAGATAACCCCTGCTCACCCCCTTGATAGCTTGGCACGGGCAGTCAGGCCTATTCCAGAGGCAATGTGTAAAGCGTTTGCAAAACACACACAACACACGTAACGCACTATCCCCACCACAATGGAAACACAACACCAAGGTATAGGAAATTATACTGTATTGTACCCAACGCAATTATTAGACCACACATGATATCTCAGTAATATCCTGCTACCTTAGCAGTTGTCA
This sequence comes from Pleurodeles waltl, assembly GCF_031143425.1. Lineage (NCBI taxonomy): Eukaryota > Metazoa > Chordata > Amphibia > Caudata > Salamandridae > Pleurodeles > Pleurodeles waltl. The sequence goes on from NC_090439.1 coordinate 690,604,299, forward strand.
GAACGTTACACATTAGTTACTCTGAAGAACCAGCAGTAGTCACATTTAACACACAGGTTACTTACTAATCTGCAACAAAAGCAGTAGTCAGGAATCACATTACTACCCAAAAGCAATGGTCATAGAAATATCATACACACCCATATCAGGAACATTATAAAAGATATGGCAAGTCACACAAAAATATCAGTAGAGCATGTCCATAAAAGGAACATCAGCAAAACACATATGCAGCACATCATAAGACAAACAGGTTAGCATATAAATCCATAAAGTCCATGTTAAGAACATATGACATATGTATGTCCATTAAAATTACCTGGTTTTATGATGAAAGGCACTACCAACGTCAAGAAGAGCAAAATGTGCCCCCGGCGCTCTGTGCGCTCACTTTGGGGACCACTCTAAAGATTGGGGGGACAAGGGAGTGACACGCACACCCTCCAGTTTTATAACAGGCCCCTCCTAGGGCCCGCGATCTTTGGGGGCCCCCTGGTCCTCAACTGACCCTCTAGCGGCAGGGGCCAAAGCAAGCACAACAATTGGGGCCACAGATAGGGGGACCAGCAGTGGAGGGGGGCCCTGGAGAGGCTTCCGCCCTGCCCGCAGTCTCAAAGAGATTCATTGGGGAAGGGAGAGCCTCCAATGGGGCCTCCTTTCCTCCTTTCCCCCCTGTCCGTTCACAATGACAGCGAGGGACCAAGTGTGGCAGGGGTGTCTCCGATAGGCTTCCTCCCCCCTGCCCTGCTTCCCGATCCCGGCTGCGGCCCACCTGGGCCATAAGAGATAGCAGACAACAAGAGTGGGTGCCTGCTTGTGCCCGGGAGCATTCCTCATAGCGTGCTTCACCCCGGGGGCACAGTAGGAGCTCGCTCATTCCTTCCTTCACTCTGTTGGTGCCTCGAGTGTCCCAGGGACATCGCGCTTTCAATGCGCTCGTCATTTTGCTCAGACACCCGGGTTGCGGCGGTGATTCTGAAAATCGGCACACGCACTTCCCGAAGCACGCCACAAGTAAAATAAAAGTGCTCTCAAGGCGCTTGAAGATTATTGAAATAGAGCACTCCTCCTAGTACTCACACAAACTTCAGCGAAGCACCTTCCAGGCGCTATAAGGTAAAATGAAGCATTCCACGCGCTTTAAGTAGTTGCAGTGATTAGGGGCAGCAGCACCCTGTCCCTGGGAAACAAAATTAAGGAAAAAGGAGCACAGGTGGCAGTGCCCAGCAGCAGGCCAGCGCAAGGGGGATGCAGGCAGTTCCTTACAGTGACCAAGCAGGTCACAGGTCAGCACAGCAGCAGCAGCCCATGGCGGTTCCTGGTGAGTCCTTTCAGCGTTCTGTGTCCAGTTCCAAGATTTCTCCCAATTGTGGGGAAAATTCCCCTGTACTTATACTCGGTTTTACAGTGTGTTTACAAAGAAGGGGGAGAGGAGGTTCCAACACGCTACAACTGGTTCTGGGAGTAGCCCCTCTCTCCTCCAGCACAGGCTCCAAACATCAGTTCGGGGTAAACGACCCTAGTGTGTGAGGCCAGTGCACAGCCAGTTGGGGGTAAATGACCCTATTGTGTGAGGCCAGGGCACAGCCTTTAAAAATGCAGGTGTGCCCCACCTCTCCCTTCTCTCAGCCCAGCAAGACTATTCAGTAGGCAGATGCACCTCTGTGACACCAACACCCTCCCTGTGTACAGGCTGTCTGAAACGTATGCACAAAGCCCAACTGTCACTTTGCCCCGACGTGGACTGGTGTCAAGCTGCAAAACACCAGAGTCATAAGCACAGAGAAATGTTCACTTTCTAGAAGTGGCATTTCTGTAATAGAAATAAAAAATCCACTTACACCAGTAAGCAGCATTTCTCATTACCACTACAACCATACCAAACATGCCTACGCTACCCCTCATAAATCAGACAACACCGCCTAGACATAAGACAGGGCATTTCCAATGTAATCCTATGAGAAGGGAGCACTCACAAAAGTGAGAAACCAAATAGGCTGTGTGTCACTACTATGACAGGCCACACTACCTGGCACATGTCCTGTCTTCTACATACAGAGCATCCTGCCCATAGGGCCAGCTAGGGCCTACCTTAGGGGTGACTTACATATTGTAAAAGGGGAGTTCTGGGCCTGGAAAGTAAATTTAGATGCCAGGTCCCTGTGGCAGAAAGCTATGCACACAGGCCCTGCGCTATCAGGCCTGAAACAGGTTTGAAAGGCTACTTCAGTGGGTGGTGCAAGCAGCGCTGCAGGCCCACTAGTAGCATATAAGTTACAGGCCCTGGTAGAGATACCACTGTACAAGGGACTTACAGGTAAATTAAATATGACAAATAGGTATAAGCCAATCATACCAACTATAGGAGGGAGAGCACCTGCACTTTAGCACTGATCAGCAGTGATAAAGTGCTCAGTCCTAGAGCCAACAGCGACAGGTCAGAAAAAATAGGAGGAAGGAGGCAAAAAATCAGGGGAGGAACCTGTCACAATGGCCAGGTCCAACAATGGGCCATCCTACCAGGATGGCTGGGGCAGAGCTCTACCCTGCACACTTCAAAGAGTTTTATTTCCAGCACATACAAAGGAACCTGCCGCCAGCCTTTAGTCACTCCAGTCACTTTTGAGCCTTGACTGGGGAAGAGAACAGCTTTGTATAACCAGATGTGGGGCTGGGACATGGGTCCACCCACACATACAGGCTGGCACCAGGTATAATTATAGGAACCCCAGTACAACCCTTCAGATCACATCAGGAACTGGGAAAACTCAGAAGAAGAACTTCCCTGCTATTCTCCTGCTGGGAGTACTGCCCTGCTGTGTGAGAAAGGAAGATTGGATGAACTCCTTGAACCCAGGATCACTAAAGTGACTCCAAGGACCAGATACCTGGGCTCCTGTGTGACCTACAGGAACGCAACAATGTCCATATGCTTTAAACCCAGCTGCTGGCCTCTGATGGGCTGAGTTGTAACCCCCCCAATACTTCCCCCAGGTCCTGGACTCTTGGAAGTGGTGTTGGTGGTCCTGCTTATGCCTCACCCTACATGCTGGGAGTTAGAAGTGTTTTCTATAAATTCTGTTCTGAAAACTAAGAGGAGACAGGGACCTACTTGGAGCCCGATCCTCCGTAGGTGCATCACCTGTGGGATTGACCTCACCACAGCTTCAGTTAAGTTCTTCTCAGCAGCAGCAATTCCCTTTCAGCAGGACCTTTCGGCAAAGGTATGCAGGCTTGTGGGATGAGGATGTCAAGATACATTGTTATAAAGAGCAAAGAATTACAGCCTTTATCTGATTGATCATATAGTCCACATCTAACTGTCATCTTCTGTAGCACTGGAAAATCACTGGTGACTCTTGGATTGTGCAAGTCATATAACTAGTGATGTACAGAGCAAACAAGTGAGATATGTGCAGAGTGATGTGTTAGTAAGTATCTTGTTCTCAAAGTACATTCACAGAGTCATGGATGGATTCCAATGTGAGTGTTTCCATAAATGGCAAGTACGAATGTGGGTGCATGTCAAACCCCTAAGTTATTAACATGGTGTCAGCTGAATTATAGTTTTACATTTTATGTAGTCACGCATATTGTGCAAAAGAGAAGGGGGAGTGACCTTAAGGGGATTTTGGAATAAGAAAAGCATTGCTTTATCCTTATGTATATTTGTGCTATGTGAAGGCATATATGAATAATAAATGATTATTCGTTTTAAAGTATAAAAGCAAATTATTCTTTATTTTGTAACATTTTCTGTAATATCAATATGATGAACTACATTATAAACCACAATAAACAGCAAATAAACATTTCAATATGCCCGATCTGAAACATTTTTGCACCAAGTCACCAAGTATACCATCCAGATTTGTTAAACAAAAATACTTGCTTTTAATATAGAACATAATGCTTTTATTATTGTGTTTCATAGTTTATTAATAATTTATTTCTTTTGACAAACATATTCTTAACATTATAGATTATGTGACAACACAAAATAAACCACAAAACTGATTAAAAAATGTTTTCAGGAAATTGTTAATTTGACAATTGTAAAATATTTCTAAATTGTATTGGTTTAAGGGTGAAACAATGTAACAACAGATAAAAAAACATATACAGAGACAGAGGTAGGCTATATGCTTGAATAAGATTATTAAGGCAAAGTCACAGTTGTTTGGAGTCAATGTCAAGTGATGGGATATTTGTCCAAAGGCAAAAATGGTTAGCAATCTGTTCTAAAAGTACATTTTGGTTCTTCACTGAAGAAAATTAGTGTTTGCGCCTGTTGGTTGTGGTCTTGCTTCAGTCCTCTCCCAGTAGTATAGACTGATGTCTCCACAGATGTAGTCTCAGAGGTGATGATAGGAGTCTCCAAGGTTGGAGGGGCCTCCCTTTCTGTGGAGGGCCCGGTTGGTTGGAGATTGATCTAGGTCCACAGAAAGGGTTGGATGAGACCCTACTAGCCCTACAAATATCCTTCAACTCATCCTGCACCATCCCCAAAAGGGAGCATAAGATTGAATCTGATGTTCCATGAGGTAATTATGTTCCTTCTGCAACTGATTTTACTCCCCTAGGAGGTTGTTGCTTTTTTGGAGGAGAACTATGACCTGGCCTCTCTGATCTCTATGTCTGCACGGAAAATGTTCTTGCACATACTCATACAAAAACTGTAGGCATCAGGGGCCTCACTCTGCTGCGCCAACCCAGGCCTACTTCTACACTACCCTGTGACCGTGAAATAGTATGTATTATAACAGTGGGTCCTGGCTCAACTGTAGATGGTGTTGTAGTAGGAAATACAGGAGCCAGGACTAGAGTGCAAACTACCAAGATGGTGGTAAGTCTTTGTTCACAGGGAGAGTGATGCTACAACATAATGTTGAGGAGGAACACTAGAGGATGTTGATGGAGTGATTGGCTAAACAAGGCTCTACATGACAGCCTGACCAGACAAACCAGATGCATAAAGCTAATCTTCCTCACAATCAAGAACAGTAAAAGATGTCTGTCCACTGAAGGCTTCTACAGGAGTTGGACTGCTGGTAGGGAGATTTTCAGAGGACTCCTGGATTTCATATCTGGCTGCTTATCCTACAATTGTAATGGGAATAATAATTAATAAAATATGAAAGTAAGAGTTATCTAGCAAAACATTTGACACATGAGATTCTGGGTAGAACCATTTCTGCACACAGTGACCTGCAATTCTTTTGGATATTACCACACTCCATCCACAATAATAGAAGTGATTGATATGCATTGAGACTTGTAATACAGATAAAACAATAACCATGATTTTTTTGTAATGGAAGTATGTTATCTGCAAAAAATTCCACACATGGGCCCTCGGTCATGTTAGACACCAAGTAAAATTGTTAATTTGTAAAATAATTGTCACCTTCTTTTAAACATGTTTGTTGTTTAACCCTTTTAGTACAAAAAAATACATGCATTTATTTTTAACACAGGTGCAACATATCAGCTGTATGTGGTAACAAAAACCAATTGGCTGGCAAATATCTGACATATGTAATACTACTTACTACTAAGACCTAACCAAATGTAATTATTGTTTGTTATCTGTTGGACCTGAGACTTTCTGCAGGGCCATGCCCAGACCTTTTGCCTTTTTCTTCTACATTTTGCTGAGTTTGTTTTTGTTGGCTATAGGACCCTGGGCACTTTGCCACTACTGACCAGTGCTAAAGAGCATGGGCTTTCTACCTAAAAAATGATACCATTGGCTTATCCACAATTGTCATATTTATTATTGTGCCAACCACTTCAGTAGAGCCTGTGTGTGTGGTTTTAAATGGCAATGTTGACCTGGCAAGTTAACCCTCTTGGCAGGCCCAAACCTTCCTTTTTGAATACACATAAGTCACCCCTAAGGTAGGCCGTGGGCTGCCCCAAGGGCAGGATGTGGTGTATTTAAGAAGTTGGGTGTGTACTTTTAGGGTTTACATGCCCAGGTAGTGAAAGGCTCTTCAGTTGGTTTTCACCACTGCAAGGCCAATCTATTCCTTCAGGTTGCCTTATTATATTCTATAAGTGCAATTTCCAATTTGGAAGAATTGGAACCCCAAACTTGGTGTCCCTGGAATCACAATTTAAAATCACATCTAATGGTGATGTTAGATTTTAAATTGTATTTTGTGAAAAAAAACACTTTTAGTAAGTTGTTATTTTCTTACTTTTAGTTATCTAATACACTTCTGGACCCGAGGATACCCTGCCAGGAAGAACAACTTGTGTGCTGCTGAATGGACTGTCACTTTGCTGGATGCAGCTGGATGTTGCTGGACTGCTCTGCTGTGCATGCCCGGCTGCTTGCTGACCTCCTTGCCTGGGAGTGAGAAGGACTGGACCTGCATCTCTACATCCCCAGAACCAAAGTAAATCCCAGGGCTTGCTGGCTTGCCTCCTGTTCTGAAGTTTCAGGGACATCAAAGGCTTTACTCAATGCTGCTTCAGCTTTTGAACTCTGCCAACTGTGAGTCCTATCCTACCAAGTGGTGCCAATCCAAACCTGGGCCATTGGAAGTGAGCTATTCAGCTGTTTGAAGAAAAGTCCATGCATTGCTGTCACTACACTGATTGACACTGGCGCATCTCTCCATGACGGTGATGCATTTCAGTTGAAGACAAGGACATCACAATGCTGGCTGCATGGTTCAGAGTTGACGCATGACTCTCGGCACCAACTCATCACCTTCATTTCACCCGCTGCGTGGCTTGATGATGATGCAACACCTTCAATGCCAAGGGTTCACTGACAATGCATCTCTGACTGCGTGGATCACCTGCACATTGCCTCCTCTGCTCCTTGAATGAGGACTTCAATGTTGATGCAATCTTCATCCCAAAACATACGTTTTCAGCAGCACAAGGTTGGTCCCTGTATGCGCCCTGAACTCGATCGTGGTTGGCTTGACTTTTCAGATTTGAGCTAGTCTAGCATGACCAGATAGCCCCGGTTGCAGATTTAAGTTTTGAAGCACATTATTTGTAGATATTAAAATTATAATTCATATTTTAACTTCTACTTATTGAATTTTTGTTGTTTTGTCCAGTAAATTACGCTCTATTTTTCTAATCTGTGGTCCATCTTTGTGTGTGTTTTTTTTTACTGTTTTACTGTTTTAAGTGTTGCAGGAATACCTTGCACATTGCCTCTTAAGTTATGCCTGCCTGTTCTGTGACAAGCTACCACTGGGTAAACACGGGTTAATTTATGGTGTGTAACTGATTTACCCAGACTAGGCTCGTGGTCCCTACTTGGACAGGGTTCATACCTTTGCCAACTAAAGACCAAGGGCCAGATATAGCAACTTAAAAATTTGCGAGGTGCAAAGTGCGAGTCCATTCGACTCGCAATTTGCACCTCGCAAATTGGTATGAAGTACAGTGTCTCAGACACCGACTGCAACTCGCTATGGGGTCGCAATGACCCACCTCATGAATATTCATGAGGTGGGTCGCAAATTGCGGCCCCATAGCGAGTATAGGCACTCGCAAACATGGAGGCCTGCTGTCGTCAGCAGACCTCCATGTTCGTGACTGCTTTCAATAAAGCAGTTTTTTTTTTTTTAAGTGTAGCCCGTTTTCCTTAAAGGAAAACGAGCTGCACTTAAAAAAAAAAACGAAACCTTTAGGTTTCGGTATTTTTTCAGGGCAGGGAGTGGTCCCTGGGACCACTCCCTGCCCTGAAAAAATAATTTGTGGTACATTCACAAAGTGGAAGGGGTCCCATGGGGACCCCTTCCAATTTGCGAGTGGGTTACCATCCACTTGAAGTGGATGGTAACTGCGATACCATTTGCGACTGCGTACGCGGTCGCAAATGGTATTGCATACCACTCAGACTCGCAAATAGGAAGGTAACACCCCTTCCTATTTGCGATTCTGAAATGCATATTGCGAGTCGGTACCGACTCGCAATATGCATTTCTGCATTGGGAAACGCGTTTAGCGAGTCGCAAATGGCAATTTTTGCCGTTTGCGACTCGCTAAACGTTTCCTACATCTGGCCCCAAGTTTCTTACATTATCCATGTTAGTTAAAATCTCATAATCGCACCACCACCCTTAGTGTTATGCAACTGGAGTGGTTATAGATATTTCAATGCTGTCCTTCAGCCTGTCAACAATGACACCAAATGTACATTTAATAATACAAAATTAGCATAGCAAATTGATTCATAGTGGATTAGTAGGGGTGTGACAGTACCCATGACTTGCCAAGTATAGGCACAGTAAGGACTATCAGTGGTAGAGGTAGCAACCAAGGAGAGTATGGATAAAATAAATGCAATAGAAACTTTCATAAAACATTCTAAAGTGACACATTATTCTCTAATTAACCCTTTGGAACACGTAACATTTCTAATTTACTTACTGTTACACATATCTAATGCTGGAGTATGTAGAACATCTAGCATGACTAGGTAAAATAATTAGATTTGGAAACATGCCCAGCCATGGGCCATTATGTGAGATGCAATAATTTTCCACTAACTGTCTTTCCAGAAAATATGGCCCTCATTATGACCCTGGCGGTGTTGCACCGCCAGGGCCAACGGGGGCGGGAGCACCGCCGACAGGCCGGCGGTGCTCCCTTGGGCATTCTGACCGCGGCGCTTTGGCCGCGGACAGAAATGGAAAACCGGCGGTCTCCCGCCGGTTTTCCGTTGCCCATTTGAATCCCCCATGGCGGCGCAGCTCGCTGCGCCGCCATGGGGGATTCTGACACCCCCTACCGCCATCCTGTTCCTGGCGGTTCGCCCGCCAGGAACAGGATGGCGGTAGGGGGTGTCGCGGGGCCCCTGGGGGCCCCTGCAGTGCCTATGCCAATGGCATGGGCACTGCAGGGGCCCCCGTAAGAGGGCCACGCTAGTATTTCACTGTCTGCATAGCAGCACCCGTCGCACCTTCCCACTCCACCGGCTCGATTACGAGCCGGCATCCTCGAGGGAAGGGAGTTTTTCCCTGGGCTGGCGGGCGGTCTTTTGGCGACCGCCCGCCAGCCCAGGGAAAAACCTAGAATACCCTCGGCGGTCTTTCGACCGCGGAGCGGTATTTCGGAGGGGGAAGTCTGGCGGGCGGCCTCCGCCGCCCGCCAGACTTAGAATGACCCCCTATATGGTCTAAGGATAAGTCACAGGTGATATATTCATAGTTCAGGTTAAATAAACAGATTTATACCTACATGTAAACACACACAACCTCTCAGATGTCTATAGAAGACTAAAATAAACAGGAGTTAGGTTAAGAATAATGATAATGCAGAAAATGTCATTTTTTGTTGGTTTAGAGGTACCTGCGAATATACACTGGCCTGAGTTGTTGAGTCAATGAATGATTTGAACTTCTTACGTTACTTGAGGCACATAGATCAACATCTTATATCAATAGTTTGGTGAGATGATATCTCCAACTAAAACTTTACTGGTGAATAATGTAAGACTCAGGCCCTCATTATGACTTTGGCGGGCAGTGGAGGCCACCAGCCAAAGTCCCGCAGTGGGATGACCGCCTATGTGGATTCCCCTCGTGGTACCTATTACGAGTTTCCTGCTGGTCCGGCAGAAAAACACACCACAACTTTGACGCCGGCCCATGGACCTCCAGACTTGTAATGAGGCCCTTAATGTTGAAATGAAAGGTAAAATTTGATCCAGGATCCAAAATTACATTTTATGAAAAAAGTGCATTGAACATCTACACTGAGAAAAGTATTATTAGAATTATGTAGTGCTTGGCTGAATGAAATAAAGTGATTTAACTTACCTGTCTCCACTCCAACAGGGATTCCTGCAAAACCTTCAGTGTGCAGGATTCCATACACTTTCTCCTCCCAGTGTAAAAGGTTCATAGGCCTGAGAGATCTACAACCAGTCTGCTGGGTCTCAAGGTGGGCTTTTGAGACCAGGGAGTTCACTCTTCCCAACAAATCAGTCCAGCTCTTCTTCATTTCCTCCTGTAAGCGCTTGCTGTTAGAGACTGCATTCACTCTTGTGGCAATTCTATCCCCCATTTGCCTTTTCTGGGTAATAGTTTTATTCTGAAACAAGGGCATCAAATATCTGTCACTCTATCCTAATTATCTCATCAACTACAACAGTTAATTCTGTCTCTGAAAATATAGGGTTGCTTCTTCCAGCCATGGTGGGGCAACAAATATAAAATAGCAGGTAAAGTTAAGAGAAAAATAACTTTTATCTTTAGAAGCTAAGGCCCAAACTTGTAGTGTGTCTTGCAGCTTCAAAATGTGAAAGGCAAAGCATTGTTGTTTAGAAAGGGGTGTGTTGTATATAGGGGGTTATTACAACTTTGGAGGAGGTGTTAATCCGTCCCAAAAGTGACGGTAAAGTGACAGATATAACACTAGCCTTATTACGAGTCCATTATATCCTATGGAATTCGTAATACGGCTGGTGGTATATCCGTCACTTTACCGTCACTTTTGGGACGGATTAACACCTCCTCCAAAGTTGTAATAACCCCCATAGTGTTCTGTAGGTGTTAACATTATGGACATTCAGCTCAAGTGTATGTGTGGTATGCATCTGTCATTAAGTTGGATGGATATGGCAACTTTAATCATGTTCACAGTATCATTTCTCAGTCACAGCACCTGGGCAACATCACCTGAATGGCAGACACATATAAATCTGGCAATTTGTAAAACATTGCTGCAAAGCCCATGACTTATTATCACACAGCAGATGATTTTAAAGCTGACAACAGAGGAGAACAGATAAACCTCCATCAACTCTGACAGAGGTTCTCTCATTGAATATATAAATCAGGGTGGGGCTCTGCCAGCATGATTGACAGAATGAAACCCCTGTCACAGAGGACGTGTGGCCTAGATGGGATGCCAAGATCGAAAATGGGCCCTCTGTCTGCAATAGGTACCTCCAATTCCTGAATGGTTATCCCCATGTTCTGAAAAAGAAGAGCCCTCCCCCCTTGCCTAAACTTGCAACCCAAAGCCCATCTGTCAGTGAAGAGGCAAAGTACTGCACTTCCACGGGTGAAAAAATGGATAGACAGGTATCTGGACAACACACTTGGAAAAGGTGACCAACTTGCGTCAATGAATGCCAAACATTGATTCATGTGATGGATAGCGGGAGCTTAGGTAAATGTGGTATTTAATGTTTGGGTGATCATTCTGGATAAGCACTGGGAGAATTACTTGATTGGCAATTTGTCCAGCAACTTTTGATTCTTCTGAAATGTCATTACCTAGACAAGATGTAGGGCCTGATTTAGATCCTGCAGAGGGAGTTACTCAGTCACAAACGTGACAGATATCCTGTCCACTGTATTACAATGCCATTATAGCCTATCGTAAACGGGTGGACAGGCTATCTGTTACTTTTATGGCGGATTTATCCACCGCCATGATCTAAATTGGGTCCTAAGACTCTATTTGCTTTTTTTTCTTTGTTTAACAGGTGTGTCTCTTTTTTTAAAGAAATAATGCACATCCTAGCAAAACCACCCAGGAGAAAGACCAAGGTCTTTCCAGATGGTTATGAAGAGTTGGGGCATGGCTAAGCTTTGTTATTGTTGTAATAAAGGTACATGCTTCTAGTTCTCTGCGATTATTTAATGATGTGCAAGCCTATGATCTGCACTCTGACTTTAAGTGAACTATACTGCTTTCATTGACTATCAAATATTGTCATGTTTGTTCATTCCACAGGCCTTCTCTTCAGCTAGGACCCTCTATTGGACTCCTGTACTGTGGTTCAGCCCTGGCCCCAAGATGGCTAACATAAAAAAAATGGATTTGTATACAGTATTATTTTTTTAACATTTATTGTCAGTGTTATTGAACTGTATATACCCTCACCATTTTGGGTTCCAGCCTAGAATACCATCTCTAACTTGGACTTTTGTTGGCTGCTAAAGACTGCGTTAATATGTTAGTTCAGTTGTCAACTTCCTTCTATGACTGGTGTGCTGCACTCATGCTGCTGTATGAGTGTGTTGTTTGTCTTGCTGTAATGTTTTCCCTAATTCCCCTACCCACCCAATCTTTGAATCCCTAACACTCACCGCCCAGTTATGACATCTATAGTGAAGTGATTTATTTCCACTATCAACAGATCTTATACATTACGGGGCAAATATGGTATAAGCAACAGTAGATGTTACAGAGTGGGTCACAAAGAAAATATGAATTTGTCCCCTCAATCTCACTTACCATGGCAAAGGGAGATGATGATGTAATGCCTCCTGCAAAGTAATACATTTAAATGAGCTATTTTAAAAAATCACGTACCTGCTGGCACCTCTACCGCTATGCCAGGCACATGTTGGTCTCAATCTGTTACATCAGCCCAACAGTACATGACCTACCACTGGGTGCGGGAGCACCCATGCTACTCCACAGTTTCCTCAAGTGCTGGCTCCAGTCCCCCAGGCTACAGGACTTGCTGTGCCTGCCCCCTGTTGCCAACCTGCCAACATGCAGGGGTGGTGGTTCTGAAGGTGCTGCCAGTTCCTCCTCTGAAAAACAGTGTTGCATAGTGTAACAGTCAAGCAGCAAATTTTGGACTCCAAGCTGGGTGTGGTTTCCTGGGACCCACTGCCTGCCTTTGCCATGATTGGGTGGAGGAGGGACTATAGCAAAGAACGTTTCATAGTGAATCAATAGTATGCCAATGTGAAGAAACTAAAAGAGAAAATTGCAGACAGGTCTGTCCCAGAAAGGACAGGTGGTGTCATTGAAGACAATAGTACACTTACAGCGGCAAGTTGTCAAAAAAATTGTACATGAAAAATTATGAGAGCTAAAGAATTATTTAAATACTATTACTTGCATTGTATAAGCAACAACAAGCACCTTAGCAAAAATTGCACTGTTACTCACAAGGGTTGGGTTGAATTTCAGGTAGGTGCTGGACATCCAGGTTTAGATGATGTGCAAGCTAAACAACAATCAGTACAAACCTGTGACAGAGATTGTGTTTTAACTTAGAACTCTCAGTGCTCACTTTATTTTATGTCCCCAGGAAGTAAGGGTTTATTTCTATAGCCATTTATCAGTCAGTAAAATGAGTGTGTCTGCCAGTGCATGTAATTGTTTACTATACTAGAGACCTTAAGCATGCATTTGTTATGATGCTTGACTTATTTTTGAGGCACCACCTTTGATATTTCCCACTTCAGAGGAGATAGTACACATATAGGGTCACATGCATGTAGATGCAATTTTGCATTTACTAAATAGCGACTTCATAGAAATTGCAATTTAGGAAATGCAAAAGGCTATGTACCAAGATACCGATTTCCTAATAATCATTCATATAAAATTGGAATCGCTGTTAGGAAATCGTACACAAGGAATCCCTTGCCATTTGTGACAAAGAGCTGGTTTAACATTTCCCAAATAGTGATTTCCTATTAGGAAATCGCTAATTGGGAACTGCAAAACCAAGGATGGTTATAGGCAAATGGCCACCTGAAATGTACCCTAAAAGTAATGGTGCACATGTAGAGCATAAATATGCCCAAGGGGCGTGTGTGCTCTGTATTGCACTTTAAAAAAAGCATTTTCTGATGCTTTTTTAAAAATTGCACATGGTTACCATCGACTTGAAATCAATGGTAATTGCATTTCCTAAATGGTCATTTTTCATTTAGGCAATGCCTTGTACATGTGCTAAGAAATCGCAAATGGGAAATTCTTTTTTGCAATTTCGCTTTTAGGAAACCACGGGCCAGATGTATCATCATATCCAATAGCGATTAGCTGATTGAGATTTTTTTGCAAATCGCAATTAAGTAATCACTATTGGAATGTATGAAACTCCAGGAGTTTCATACTGGGATTCGCAAGGGCTCACAAATGGACCTACCTCATTAATATTCATGAGGTAGGTCGCAATTTGCGAGCTATTTCGAATGGCTACAATCACAGGGATAGTGGCCTGCTAGTCTCAGTAGACCACCATGCCTGTGATTGCTTTTCAATAAAGCAATCTTTTTTTTTTTAATGCAGCCTGTTTTTCCTAAAGGAAAACGTGATGCGTTTAAAAATGAAAACTGAGAAGTTTTCTTTTCAGTTTTTTAAGTTAGCCCGTGATCCATGGGACCACTGCCTGCTCCTAAAAATTGTTTTTGCATGCATTCACAAAGGGGGAGGGGTTCTCTTGGGGACCCCTTCCCTTGTGCGAATGGGTTGCCACAAATTGGTGGTAACTGCGATTGGTTTGCGACCACATTCATAAAACAATCATACATACCTCTGCAATTCGGTATTGGGAAGGGACGACGTCTCCTCCTAATACCGAATCGGTATGTAGTGGCAAATTCAATTTGCGATTCAGTAACAAGTTAACAAATCGCAGATTGGATTTGTTACATACCAAAATGCAGTTTTTGCAATCGCAAAACACGTTGATACATCTGGTCCCACATTTTGTGATACCCTAAAGGCCTTTGCACATAGGAAAAAGCTGTTTTGTATTTCTTAATGGGCCGAAATTGTGATTCACCCCATTAAGAAATGCAAAAGGCCTTTGTACAGCTGGCCCATTGCCTCTTTCCTGCCTTGCCATTCTCTGGTGGTGATCTAATTCCTGCTAGTGTTGCAAGCCAGCGTGTGCAGTAAAAAAATAAATATATATATTAGTGCTTTTTAAACATTCAATGTATGTCTCTTGAAAGTAATTTACTTTTTCAGTGAAAAAAATCTTCATCCAGAAGATACTCAGGGGGTCATTATGACTCCGGCGGTAGGTGATAATGTGGCTGTAGTCCCCCAACAGGCTGGCGGTACATACCGCCACATTATGACATTGGTGGGTTGGCTGCAGCCAACCCATCAATTTACCATTCCTACCGCCATGGCGGTAGCAGTCGCCAGACCAGAGATAAAAATCTCCAGCCCCGCGGATGCTATTGTACCGCCGGAGACATTTTGACCCTGCCTACCACCATGCTTTTTGTGGCGTTCGCAACGCCATGAAAACCATGGCAGTAGGCCCTACCCGTGAAAGGGAATTCCTTCCCTGTTACTGGTAGGAGGCTCACTCACCCCCAAACACTCTCCAGGCACCCCCACACCTCTCTCCATCCACTCTCCCCCCTTCCAATCCCACCCCCCCATACATGCACACTTTCAGACACCCACCACACATACACACACTCACTTACACTGGCATACATGCAGTCATTCACGCATGCATCCATTCATTCTCATACACATTCGTACACACAGTCACACTGACACGAAGACATGCATTCACATTTCCATGTGTACAGGCATTCTCACACATGCATACACCGACACAAACAACACCACACACACAGTTGCATTTATGCACACACTCACAGATACATACACGCAACCCCCCCTACACACACACAAATACACAGCTTACCTGCATCCAGGTGGTCTTCCGGCAGGGAACAGGACAGGGCGCTGCTACCCCCAACAGCACCCGCTAGCAGAACACTGCCAGGCCGTATCATGTGCCATAATACGGCTGGTGGACGTCTACTGGTGTGGTGCTACTGGTGGTAGCAGCATACCTTACCACCATCCGCCAGTATTGCTACAGCCTGATTTCCACCCTTCTTGTGGCGGAAGTCCGGCTGTAGTCATAATTTGGCAGGCGGATGGTAGCTGCGGTGACTGTCTTTTGGTGTCCGCCGCCACAGTGGTAGGCGGCATTTACCGCCAATGTTAACATGAGGGCCTTATTCAGATCATTTAATACAGGCCCCGAAAGCTCCCAGTAATAACTCAACCAAATGCCCATGGGATGCTCAACTTACCTTTCATTATTAAGAAACCCCAGCTAATCATGTGCACAGGTACAATTGTTATTAAGTGTAAAGTAGCCTCCTTTGCTGATTTTGTGTAAAAAAATGATTATTTTATAATCACTTGAATTTCAAGTTAAAGTAGAAGTTAATGATGTCACAAATGAGAAGTATCACATTTAGTATTAACTGTTCAGGACATCTTCAATCGCTGTCTAATCCGTGTTTACAGCTGTCGGTACACACAATTTATGATGGCGTTAAAGCTATTGGTTTATTCCAAAATAGTTTTTCTGGTTTATTTCGTGATTCGTCAAAATATCCTAGCAGGCTGCAGTACAACATATTCACAAGAGGGAGACTGTGCTTCGTTTGCTACAATTCATTTGAGAATATGGTTATTTCTATTGTTGATTTCCATAAATTAGGTACATCAGTGCAACAGGCCGATGTTTCATCCCCAGCGGATGGGGCCTGCTTCAAAACCATCCAAGGAAGAAAGCTCTCCTAATTTTTTTTTTGACAGTCTGAGGCGAAAAAACACTCAGGAACACAGCATTTAAACTGTATTGCATCTGTAAGCAATGTCAGCTTAACAGCTAGCAAGGATGAGTGTGCAACATAACATAGGCATGAATACAATTTGAGTTCCAGATTTGCTAACTTTTTGCGTTATGGTATCACCACCTTTGTGTGGCATCCCTGACGCAAAATGCGAATAAATATTTACAAAGCCACGCAAGGAGCGATTTGTGCTGCCTTGCTTGGCTTTGTAAACAAATTTAACACAATACAGTGGTTTGTGCTGCATTGCGTTACATTTAATTCGACGAGGCATTCCATGGGAGGAACATGGGCGTTCCTATGCATCCAAGTATGGATTTCAAATAATCGAGTGCAAGAAAGGCAAAAAAAAAATGCTCAGCTTGCCACAGCAGTAAGCAGCAGAGCCGTTAAGTGAAACATGGCTGTGCTCCAAATACGTGTTCAGTTTTACTTCTCTTAAGTAAATAAGCACGTAATTTATTTGTTTCTTTCTCATGGCTGAGCTGACAAACATTGCACTCCATCGCGTGAAGCACTGCACAGCTGGTGCAGCGCTTCAAGGCGTCTGAGAGTTCACTGACCAAATGGGGGATGCTTATTTAAATTGGTGAATCGATGCTGCATGACGGTTACGTTGTTCTATAGATTATACATTGGGTCGGGTGTGGTGGGAGAGCGGGTCGCTGGAACCTAATATGGCTGCCATCTAGGAAGTGGCCCACCTACGTTCTCCTTACAGTGACACATAAATATTATGGCCCTCATTACAACCTTGGCGGTTAATCCTGCTTACCGCCGTGCTGACGGCCGTCAAGATACCGTGGCCGCGGCGGAAATCCACTACAGGTTTTACGACCCACATCTCATAATCCGCCACAATACAGACACCCACACAAGTCTGCCACAACAAAGGTCAGTGATAAACTGGCGATAGCAAAACCTACACCGTCACGCCAACAGGAATATGCCCACACTATCACGACCCATGAATCATCGTAGTGGTCTTTCAACCGCGGTAATCCTTTGGTGATATACACCTCCACGCTCAAAATACACACACATTTACAAAACTCAACCACATTGGACAATTCAAAATACACACACCTCATACACATACACACGTACACACACTCACACCACTATAAAACACATACACACATTACCCACAACCCCTTACACCGAATTTTTTGGAAGAAGCAGATAGAGAGAGAATAGCAAACACAACACCAGCATCCAGCGGCACACAACACCATCACTTATTCAACATCCACACACCTCAAAGAGCACACACCAATCCAACACATCACAAGGCACAACAAACATCACCTCACACCTCACCCACACCACATTATGGCACCTCAAAGACACCCCAGGTTTTCTGAGGAGGAGCTCAGGGTCATGGTGGAGGAAATCATCCGGGTAGAGCCACAGCTGTTCGGATCACAGGTGCAGCACACATCCATCGCAAGGAAGATGGAGCTATGGTGGAGAATTGTCGACAGGGTCAACGCAGTGGGACAGCATCCAAGAACACGGGATGACATCAGGAAGAGGAGGAACGACTTATGGGTGAAGGTGCATTCCGTGGTATCCAGACACCAGGTAGCAGTATAGAGGACTGGTGGTGGACCCCCACCTCCTTCCCCACAACTAACAACATGGGAGGAGCAAGTCTTGGCGATCATGCATCCTGAGGGCCTCGCAGGAGTAGCAGGAGGACTGAACTCTGGTAAGTCATATCTTTACTACTATACCCTCCCCACCCTACCTGCATGCTATCACAAACTCCTAGCCCAACCCTCACACCCATCACCCCAACACCCCACAGATACCCCACTATCACAATCCACACATCCCAAAACCAAGGCCTCCATGTTACACCAATGCATGGACACCCATCACCAAAGCATGTCCAGTACAGATACTCACCCAGGCCCCAAAATCACCAATCACACAAGGGCAAAGACAATAAGCCAAGCACAGGAGTAGAGTGTAACTCACACATTGCACAAGATGGCACACACAGATACAATAACTATGCATTTACACCCCAACAGGACCCCTACCCAATGTCAGCAGACAGGAGGTGCCAGACATATCCAGTCCCCCCACAGAAGAAGCCCACAGTGACGACAGCAGCTCTGCACGCCTGGATCAAGATGACCAGCCTGGCCCATGAGGGACCTCTGGACAGTCAGTTCCCCTGCCACTGTCACAAACCACCACTGAACCTCCCCCTCAGGAAACACCACCACAGCACCCACCCAGTGGGCCCATCCCTCTGTCCCCAGAACACGTCAATCAGCAGTGTGTCCACCCCTACAGGGACCCCAGGCAAACCCACTAACCCAAGACAATCAGGGACCTGGGGTCAGTGGCAGAGGGCACACGGTCAGGGGACAGAGGCACAGGATAACAGGGAAGCCAGGAGGACTGCTGTGCAACAGGGGGAGGACAGGCCCAGAGAACCAACTCTCCACAAGGCACTCTCCAACATCATGGGAGCATACCACCATTCCTAGGACACAGCACGGTACTGGCCAAGTTTCAGGAGACCCAGCGGCTGCGTGAGGAACAGTACCTGGGGATCAGGGAGGACTTGAAGTCCATTAACACCACCCTGGTCACCATTGCATGGGTGCTGGCAGACATGGCCAACACCATGAGGGACACAGTGGCACACCAACGGGCCCCTGACACTAGCCTGAACGATGAACAGCCCTCCACCTCTGCCGGCGCTAGTGGATAGGAGGTCCCGCAACAGGACCAACAGGCCACCAGCACCCCAGCCCCTGCAGAAGGAGAACCAGCCTGAAAACGGTCCCTGAGATCCAGGATCAAGACAGAGAACATTTCCAGGACCCCCGCCAGGAAATAAGACTCTCCTGATTGTCACCCTTCTGTCCCACTATGTCACCCTGACAACCTTGAACTGCCATTCCTCCACTTCCTATGCCCCCTTGGACAATGCACCTGTGATACCAATAAACTGGACTCCACCATGGACATTCCTCCACCATCACCTCAGCCCATTGCACCACCCCCTCCACTTATCAGCACAGAAATAAACACCCTTGAATCACAAATCAATCTGGAGTCAGTCTGTACTTTCACACATGTGTTATTGCAATCTCTCAGAAAAATAGCAATGTCAATGTTCATTTTCACACACCAATGTTCAACAGTTGTTGGGCAGCAGTAAACATAGCAGAAGGCAGAAAGTGGAAATGGAAAGCCAAAGTGAACTATCAGGGTCCATACACAGAGGTGAAAAGGCAGAATCATGCAATGTCCTACTGCAGTCTGATATGAGAGGAGCAGTGCCAGTCTCTTATCTGTGTCTCACTGGAAGTATTGCATGATGATGTTGTTTCGGTTGTCTATATCTTCTTCTTCTGCTTCCTCTTCTTAACTGTCCACAGGCTCCACAGCTGCCACAAGACCAACATCAGGCCCATCCTCCTACAGAAAAGGCAACTGGCATCGCAAAGCCAGGTTGTGAAACATACAGCATGCCATGATGATCAGGCACACCTTCTTCAGTGAGTAGTATAGGGAACCACCTGTCAGATGGATGCACCGGAACCTGCCATCAGGAGGCCGAAAGTCGGCTCTATTATCCTCCTAGTTTGCCCATGTGCCTCATTGTAGTGTTCCTCTGCCCTTGTCCTGGTATACCTCACTGGGGCCAGTAGCCATGACAGGTTGGGGTAACCAGAGTCAACTGCAAATATCAAGGGACAACTGTTAGACACACTCCAACCCTTAGGGTCTCTCCCATGCCCAGACACCTATGTAAACTGTGTGGGAGGAACTTGGGCTCACCTATTAGCCACACCCGATGCATCTGGAGTTGCCCCATCACATCAGGGATGCTGCTATTCCTCAAAATGGAAGAGTCCTGCACAGAGCCAGGATACTTGCCATTCACATGGGAGATGTACTGGTCTGCCAAACACACCATCTGCACATTCATGGAATGGTAGCTTTTGCGGTTTCTGTACACCTATTCATTCCTGCGTGGGGGAACAAATGCCACATGTGTACCATCAATTGCATCAATGATGTTGGGGATATGTCCCAGGGCATATAGTCACTTTTCACTGTGGGCAAATCCTCCACCTGAGGGAAAACGATGTAGCTGCACATATGTTTCAGCAGGGCAGACAGTACTCTAGACAACACGTTAGAGAACATTGGCTGCAACATCCCTGATTCCATGGCCACTGTTGTTTGAAAAGACCCACTGGCCAGGAAATGGAGTACTGGCAGGACCTGCACTAGAGGGGGGATTCCTGTGGGATGGCGGAAAGCTGACATCAGGTCTAGCTCCAACTGGTCACACAGTTCATGGATTGTGGCACGATCAAGTCTGGAGGTGATAATGATGTGTCTGTCTTCCATTGTCGACATGTCTACCAGGGGTCTGTATGCCAGAGGATGACGCCATCTCATCATCTGCCCCAGCGGACGCGCCCTATGGAGGAGAAGGGTGATCAGAGGGTCATACACGACATAGGTTTCACAAGGGTGTTTTGAACAATTGTGATGTAATTGGTGTGTTGTGCTGTCTGTCCATATTCCTGTACAAAAGTGAGGTGACGCAGTTAGTTTCCCTGCCATGTGGCCCACTGAAATGGCGGCTGCCTGACCTGTAAGGAGGGACAAGGGGAAATGAGGTAACTGCGCTGGCGTTGTGCAGCGTCGCGGTAGGCGGACAAAGTCCGCGGTGCAATCCAGCATTGGTTATCATTGGCCTCTATGGGTTCCAGGAGCCAATGACGATGTACGCCGGCAGTCACAGTATGCACCGCCGCGGACGTGACCGCCATTTTATGTCTGCTCACTCACTTGATACCTGACCTTCAACAGGAGAGGACCTACACTGCAAGTGCTGCTGTGACCTGAGTCTGGAAGTGACAATGGCTACAGTGTCTGGGGAAAGGGCCCCTGCCTTCACCGCGGAGGAGTTGGACAACCTGGTGGCTGGGGTCCTACCCCAGTACACGCTACTCTACGGTCCTCCAGACAAACAGGTGGGTACACTGTGAGCATGATGGATGGGACATGAATGTATAGAGTGGCATGGATGGAAGATACGGGGGTGGGCAGAGGGCAGCATGTGAGGATAGTCAGTGTATGTGTTTCTGGGCCAGGGTGGGAAGTTGTGGGCAATGAGTAAGAAGAACCAGACGGGGTGTAAAATCCATCCCTACTTCACATTTCCTCTAGGTCAGCACCCACCAGAAGAAGGGTATTTGGCGTGGCATCGCCAAGGAAGTGCAGACCCTGGGGGTCTATCATAGACGGAGCACTAACTGCCGCAAAAGATGGGAGGACCTGTGCCGCTGGAGCAAGAAGATGGCGGAGGCCCAGCTGGGGATGGCCTCCCAACGTGGAAGGGGTGCCCGTCGCACCATGACCCCCCTGATGTACCGGATCCTGGCGGTGGCATATCCTGAGTTGGATGGGCGCTTGAGGGCATCACAGCAGCCACAAGGGGGTGAGTACAGTCTCATTCAGCTGACTCTTCGCCCTTTATGAGGTTTTTTGGGTGGGGGAAGTGGGCTGTAGGCCAGGGCAAACGTGCCAGGGTAGATCCATTGTTAGGCAGGCTCGGTGGCACTCCAACCCCATAAGTGGTAGTAGCCATCTACACCTAGTCAGGCTCCTGTGGGTTCCGGGTGTGCATCAAATGGGTCTAGGCACAGTCCCCCATGGGCATGTGATTTTCCCCTGACTGTTAGTGCATGGCCTAGTGCATAGAGCTGCTCCCTCTGTGTTGTGTCCGCCAACGGTGGTGTTGTTGCAGGCATTGACTATGTGTGTCTTCTGTCTTTCCTCCCCTTTTTGTTTCTTTGTGCATTAGCATCATCTGGCGAGGAGCATTTGCACCGGAGCAGGAGGGAGGTGCAACCAACATGGTCCAGAAGGGTGAATGTATGGAGTCTGAAGGCACCAGTGGGACGGAGGGCGAGGGGAGCTCCACGACGGGGGCAGGAGGAGACACCAGTGACTACTACTCCTACTCTGATGGGAGCTCCCTTGCGGTGGTAGGCACCTCTGTGCCCACTGCATCAACAGGTATAGCCGCCACACCCCCTGCCAGCACTGCTCTCCCAGCAGCCCCTCAGCATGTTTCTAGTGCCTGCTCACCCAGGAGGGTGGGCATCTCCTTCGTCCCAGGCACCTCGAGAGGCATTTGCAGCAAACAAATGCATACCTGGAGGGCATTCATTCTGGCGTGGCAGCCCAACAGAGAGCATTTCAGGCTCTGGCCTCAGCACTGATGGCAGCCATTGTCCCTGTGTCCAGCTTTCTCCCTCCAACTTCCACTACCCAGACCCAATCACCTCTACCTCAGCCTATCCCAAGCACACCATCAGACCAGCATGCACACTCATCAACACATAAGAGTGAACATGGCAAACATAAGCACCACACATCTGACCTCTTCCCTCCACCTTCCCCCGTCCAGATCCCAGCCCAGCACTTCAGCCATGAAATCCTCGAGCACTGTGGTCCCTGCAAGTCCAGTAACATCGCGGGCAGCACCCATCAGGGCTGCCAGTGTGCCACCTAGTGAGGCCAAGGATCACCCTATTCCGCCACCTGCCAAGCTGAAGAAGGGGACCACATGCTGTAGGAAAAAGCCGCACCAACCACCCAACAAGGCCTCCTCCAAGACAAAAGAGGAAAGTGCCAAGGCGCCAGCAGGCACTTCCAAGGTGGCGAAGGGACACAGCGCTAAAGGGAAGTCAGCTCAGGGCACGGAACCTCCGGGTGAGGGACTGGTGTCACCCCTTCTGCAAAACAGAACAGCAACCTGAATGTCAGTGGCCACCGCGACAACCACCGCTGCCTGCACTGCCACCTGCTCCTCCACCTGCACCGCCACCTGCACCACCACCTGCACCGCCACCTGCACGTCTGCTGCCTCTGCTACTGTCCCCAGCATCATCCCCAGTGGGCAGCCATCTCAAGCTGCAGGAGACGTCCTGCTGTATCCCTCCACAGGTGCTGACACATGCACCACGGCAGCCTCTCCGCCGCAGACACTGCCGCAACCACTGCCACCTGCCCCACGACGTGCTCAGCCAGTGCCACCACAGCCGACATGAACATCAGACCCAGTGGGCAGTCATCCCCAGCTGCAGGAGACGTCCTGGATCCTGCACACACAACATTCCTGGATCCTGCACACACTACATGAGGCAACACAACCAGCACTGGCAGTACCAGCATTTGGCAGGCAAAGTCGCCGCAGGATGGAGTGTGTCTCTGCCTCCATGGAGTATCATGCTACCTGTTCCCAGAAAATCTTGTGGCTCTGACACCCAGGTGAGGGAATGGGAACTGCCACAAACCATGTGCAGCACTCTGGGCACAAAGCCCCCTCCAGAACCAGTGGAGAAAAGCATCCACTAACCCAGTCCTTGGCAGGAAGAAGCACTCTGGGCACAAAGCCCCCTCCAGAACCAGGGGAGAAAAGCATCCACTAACCCAGTCCTTGGCAGAAAGAAGCACCCTGGGCACCAAGCCCCTCCAGAACCAGTGGAGAAAAGCATCCACTAACCCAGTCCTTGGCAGGAAGAAGCACTCTGGGCACCAAGCCCCCTCCAGAACCAGTGGAGAAAAGCATCCACCTACCCAGTCCTTGGCAGGAAGAAGCACTCTGGGCACCAAGCCCTCTCCAGAACCAATGGAGAAAAGCATCCACTTACCCAGTCCTTGGCAGGAAGGAGCACTCTGGGCACAAAGCCCCCTCCAGAACGAGTGGAGAACAGCATCTACTGGAGAGACTGTGGCCTTGCACTCCCAAGGATCAAGCAGTGGGCAAACCACCTTCTTGAGAGACTTGTGAGACTGTGGCTTTGCACTCCCCAGGACCAATCAGTGGGCAAACCACCCACTTGAGAGACTGTGGAATTGCACTCCCCAGGAGCAAGCAGTGGGCAAACCACCCACTTGAGAGATTTGTGAGACTGTGGCTTTGCACTCCCGAGGACCAATCATTGGGCAAACCACCCACTTGAGAGACTTGAGAGACTGTGGCATTGCACTCCCCAGGAGCAAGCAGTGGGCAAACCACCCACTTGAGAGACTTGTGAGACTGTGGCTTTGCACTCCCCAGGAACAAGCAGTGGGCATGGAACCCCCTCGTGGAGCACTGCCGTTGTCCCATCATGCGGCTGAGGTGCCCCTCTCCTCTTCCCCCCTGAGGTGCCTGGTTTTTTCCGACCTGATGCCCCTGCAGTGTTCTCTCCGTTTTGAGGCAATTATCATGTGTGGGCTTCGCCCATGCATTTTAGGACCTCTGATCCATGGACAATGAATGGAACACTATCCAGACTTGTGTAGTTGCTGTACATATTTGTATATATTGATCTTTTACAGACCTGTTGCCCTAGCTGGATTTTCGATGATTACACTTATTACAATCATTTCATTTGGTCCTTGTGTTCTTCCAGAGGGTTACGGGGTGTATATGTAATGTTGATGCATGTATTTGTGTGTATGGTATTGGGGGTGGGGGTGGGGGTGGGGGAGTTGCATGTGTGTGTCACTCTCTTTTTCCTCCCCCCTCCCCTGTGTGCTAGGTGCAGTACTCACTGTGGTCGGCGCTGCCGTCTTTGATGTTCCTGGTAGAAGAGGAGGTAAACCAACATTGGTAACACCTGTAGTTCAGGCTCCATGGCGTCCTGGTTCCTCGTTGGGTGTCGAGAGATGAGTGGTTTCTGTTCCAAGTACTGTTTCTGCCGTGCTTTTGTTGGCGTTGGTACCGCCCCGGAAAAGGCGGCGGATTGGTGCCTTGTAATACAGTACGCGGTACATTGTCTTCCGCCTGTCTGTTGGTGGTTACCGCCACGATGTTTGTTTCTACCGCCGTGGCGGTCGGTGTGTTAAAGTGCCTGTCTGTGTTGGCGGTTTCCTCCATGGTCGTGATTCCATTTTTTGCCGCCGGCCTGTTGGCGGTATTACCACTGCTTTAACACGGACCCCCAGGGTTATAATGAGGTCCAATGTCTTGAGCTGTATACTGGTTGTTACCTGGCATTAAGAATGAGCACAGTCACACACATCCTGCAAGAATTGTGTCTACAACTGTGTTAAAGGAGAAAAAGCTATAAAAAGGGAATGGTTGCAGGTCCAGACAAGGGACTAGTCCCCGACGCTCGCTCCTCCCTCCTTTTAAGGAGTTTGTAGCTCGAGCACAGGAAAAGCCCAGTAGTTACCATGGTATCATTGACCTCCTCTGGCTACTGGTGAGGGGGAAACGTGTGTTTCTGCAGTGTTTGTCTGTTAAAAGCCTCTACAGGAACCTTTACACAGTGCTGTCATCACTTAAAAAGAAAACTTCTAGATAGTAGCATTACAAAGATACACCTCTACATAGTATATCGTGTTCTGTTCTTCCCCATTCCATTTGAACAGTGTGACACGTCAATATTGCAATACAATGAAAATACAATAGAAATTTGTGAGTTGTACGTGCTCTTTTTCACTTCTCTTCAGGAAAAAAGTGTGGAATTTATTTGTTCCTTTCTCGTGATCGGAGCCGGCAAGCATTGCACTCCGTCACGAAGCACTGTGCCGCCGGTATAGCACTTCAAGGCGTCTGGGAGTTCACCTACCAAACGGGAGCTGCATATTTATAAACAGATGCATGTTTTAGTGTTACATGGAAATCACGGCGAAAGGTCACAGGAGTTAGAAACCCTTACCTACCCCAAAACAAAAGAATAGTACACCTACAAGTCGGCCGCTAAAGTTAACCAATAAATAAATAAAAAATATGTATTGTATTCATATAATCAGTTATTTATATGCAGTGTATAGCATGGGGAGGGTTCAAGTTAAGTTAGCAAGGCATAGTTGGGAGCCCAAAATAAAGTAGTCATGTGACTTGTGAATTTAATGTATTTTTTATATGTTGTGTATTGTAGCTGTTATCAACTTCCCAGTTGCCTTCAACTTCAATTTATTTTAATTTTTATGAATAGCCCAGTAGGATCACATGCGGAGTTACAAGACGCACTGTATTTTGTGCTGAAGTCTGGATATATCAAAATTCAGAAAAGAAAGTGCTCTGCAGTTTTCTAAGCCAGGGAACAAGGTTGCCCAAAGGTCAATGGAAACAAAGATAATTATTTGCCAATTTTGGACCACTTTTAATGCAGCATGTTTTCCTGCAGAAGGACATTGATTAATGTTAAAATGCAATTAATCACTTGCAACATAATGTGTTTTTTTTACATTCTGAGCTTTTAAGCAGCACACTGGCCAGGTCAGAGCTGACGCACAGGTGGCAAAAAGGGACATAAAGCTATGGTATGTTACACTTATTTACATTGCGTGCCTTTTCGCACATCCTTTTCAATAGTTCTAGCCTTCCCCCAGCATTTCTATTAGTCATCCAGCAACTCTGATGGTGGAGTAGTGCAAGTGTTATTCTAATTAGTATGGCAAAATAAAATTAGGATGGTAATTGGCAATATTGGAAATACTTTAGTTATTTGTAGGGCCACTGGAATTATGTGGCAGGAAAAGACCAAATTATGAGCAGGGTTGACCAATTTATGTGTCAAGAAAAGTCTGGTTACATATTTACAATGCCAATAGCTCTAACTCAAGCAAATGCGAGACCCATGCTTGTTATTTCCTTGTAACAGCATGCCCGTGCAGATTTTAAGAAGGTGTCTGACTTCTTGGTGTTGTGGGTACCATGTTCAAAGGTTGGTTTTCTTTTATATTTCATTTTATGCTTTCACTTTCTCACTGTTACGTTTGATTTGATTTACCCATATTTTCATGCAACAGGGGAGCCTGTATGAATGATTAAGGGTTGCTGGGCTCCAATTAACTTTATTTTACCCACCTGTTTACTGACAGTGATAGCGCGTCCAATCCTTATAAATTACTTATACTTGGACACGCCGGAGGTCGGTGAACCTTTTGACCAAGTTGGGTTCTCCTCACCCGAGAATAGTCGGATACCTCAAATCAATAATTAATAATCCCTTATAATTAATAACCAATACTCAATTAGTAATCAAACAACAACTTAGGAATCAATAGTAATCAGTAATTTGACACACCATGACCTTTCAGTCATGAATAACCACACCTGTTTATTAAAAGTTAATGAGTTTATTTCCCTATATTAACAAAGCTAACACAATATAAGTAGGTCTCAAAATCAAATGATATATCTATACGAACATTACTAGCTGTCCATAGCGACGGAAGAAACGCAATCTACGCAAGATTTGGATTATAATGCACTCGGTTATAGCAATACAAATCACTAGTATAAGTAACTGAATTTGACTAATTGCATACATCGGTCAGCATAACAAGATTTCAATTTAGCATGGTGCATCAAATGAATACCTCAACTAACTTCTGATTAGCATTGGCATGTGTGGCTTCATGCAAAACGAATTTAGTCAACACAAATTTAGAAAACTTGTAGCTTAGGCTCTGTAAAAATAAGCAGTTGGTACCTAAGAAGGAAAACACAATGCATAATACAATTATCCTTTCATAATTACCAAATACAATCAGCATTCAAGAAAAATCTTCATCCCTCAGGTACTGGTTCGATCAGCATGGGGCAGATTTCAAATGGGCAAAGATAAAGCAAATTTTCTTGCGGCAGCAAGGAAAATTGGGGCAAAAGTTATGATATGGGCAAGACGGGGTAAAGTTAAAGTTAAAGTCTCTAGGGTGAGAATTCTTAAAGTATCTCTCTGCGACAGAGAAAAGGCATCAAAATGTTTTTTTAAATGGCGTCTTAAATCTGGCTTCAAAATGGCATCAAAGAAAATGGCTGACTTCTCTTCGTCCAATGGTTTTAAGTAAGAAACGTTCCAAATTCTTCAGGGTCTTCCAATGGAGGGTCCATAGGGTGGCTTCTTTTTGACCAATAAATAGTGTCTTTCTCTTAGCACTCACTTTTGCATAAGGTGTCCTTGGAGTTTTGGAACACAAGTAGCAACAAAGTTTGCCAATTATTTCTGAATCAGTGTCTTTATTGTCTGCACCTGCAGAAACTGACCTTGCTTCAAAGGGGATGAAACTTGCCTAGCACGAAACCTTGAGATAAGTGTATTAGTCATTCTACTGGAAAAATACAGCCTTTATGTTTTTGTTAATACAAGTGAAAACCACGCAGTTAAATTTGAGACCAGGCAACTAGGCCAAACCCTCTGCTAAATTTAAGCTAAGCATATAACAGTTTCAACAAGAAAATCATAGAATACATTTGCAATTATGACAGATTACTACATTGTCGATTCTTCATGATTAATTGAGCTCGTTTATAATAATGTCGAACTACTCCGTAGGCAAATTTTCTACATACATTATTTTTCTTTTGCTAAAATCACATTGCTTTATACGATTTTGTTACATGATATATAAGCGTTTGTTAGCCTTTCTTTTTCTGCGTCATCAATCCCTCCTCTGATGACTAATTATGTCATCACATCAAATCTTCCATCACAAATGTTATTTCATTAAAATTCTGTTTTAGTAATTTGGCATTTCAGTCAATTCCCTCTTCCTTTTTGTTCCCTTTGATTTTTCCCTGTATATTTCTACTATTTTATTTTGTTCCTTCTCTTCTCTTCTCCTTTTGCTTCTTGATTTCAATATTTTAATAGTTTTCCATATTCCCCCAATACCTATTAAGCAAATTAATATTATTAATATTCCTTTTACTATTTTCAGTAATATTCCGTTCCAAATGTTGCCTAGCCAATTTCCCACGGAAGCAAATCCTTTCCTAACCTTTTCCCATACCCCTGGTTCTTTCAATTCTTTCAAATCTGCACTCTCGTTAGTTAAATTTGTAAGCATTTTCCTAATTTGCCCACTGTTGTTTGGTATATAAGAACAACAGTGACGTGCACTAAGCATTTTGCAAACGCCACCATTCTTTGCTAAAAGAATGTCTAAAGCAAGCTGATTTTGAAGAGTCATAGCTCTTTCTGCAGCAAGTTCAGCATCAATCAGGATCATGGCTCCTGAGAATTCTGTCAGCATGTTGTCCACAATAGTAGACAACTTTCGTATAATGATTGAATTCAATATAACTCCTATGGAAGGAATCATTGCTCCAAATATATCTCCTACCACACCAGAAGCTGTCTCCCTTTTCTGAATACGATGTAATTCAGACAGCTTTGGAAATTTCTTTAAGTCGTCCAGTTGAAAAATCTTTGGAAATACTATTCCCAAATAACATCTCCCATACCATCCTTTTGGAAGACGATAATAGGCATTGAGTCCACAAATATAATATACTCCTGGAGTAGCTGGATCTAGGCCATTTAACATGAACGTCCATTTAGCCTGAAGCAAAAACACATGTTTACATTCACTCGTTCCTACAAAGATTGTGTCATAATATGATTTAGGTCTATATATACAAAGCTTCCCTACGTGTATTGCATCTAAAGCTAATTTCCCTTGTGGCTTTATTGCGGCAAAAGCATAGTTAGCTACAGATGTCCTTTTATGTAATTCCTTTTCTAATTTCTCCTTTACCACTTTCCTCCTATCTTCAGTGTGATCTAAAAAGCTTTTCTCTACTGGTGAAAGCAAGCATGTAAGGTTTTCTCTATGAGCTTGAGCTGTGGGAAAAGGTGATAATGGTTCAAAGAAACCTCTAACTATTTTTATATAATAATCTCTTGCTACTTTACTCAAGTACTCTATTATGGGGACATATGAAAATATGACTTCATGATTGGAATAGAAGTATTGAATATAGTCCTGGCCATAAAATCTGGTTAGTAATGAGCTACATGTTATTCCATACGTAAGAGGCATGCTATGATATGTCACTCCTTCTATTACTGAGGTAGGTATTTGTGTGCATACATAACAATATTTTGCATCCATTGTCTCAACATACTCATTCAGCAAGCAATAGAAGACATTAGAGGAGAGTTCCTTCTTGCCATGCAAATATTTCTCGTCTTGTTCGATTTTCTGCAAAGGAGTTAGTTCAGTAGTAGTTTTAAAGGTAGATGCATCATTCATGTCTCTTTCATTCCCTCCATGCATTCCAAGAATTATTGGCATAATTATTAGTACACATTTAGTTATTATACCTATACACATGTATTTACAATATTTCATTTTATGTCCTTGTATAGTACTGCCTGGCATGATCTATATAGAATCAGAAAGTTGAAGACACTTTATCAAATCAGATTTGCAGATATATATAAAGGTTGAACGAGGTCAAAGTTCACACGGTTTTCTTTAGCAGCTTAGTCTCTTATCGGTTTAGCAGCTTTGTCTCAAAATCTTTTTCAAAGTCAATCAGGTTATCAATGTCTTATTCGGTAATGTTCATGAAGTTTCACTTTTCAAGTACCAAAGTGTCGTTCTGCTTCTTCGTTTTCAAGACTGAGAGATAGAAATTCGTCTGACCAATCGTTAGTGGCTGTGTATGCCCATTCTGGACCAGAATATCTTCTGCTCGGTATTGTTTTCCTTTTCAATTTTGCATCTCCTTTCGATTCTCTTTCACTTATGCCCTGTTCTTTGGCTGTGTCTTTTTCTTCATTCGATGTTGTTATTGCGATAGACAATTCTTTTCTTTTCTCCTTCAATTTTGGCCCTTCTTCTTTTAATGTTTCTTTAGTCTTTGGTTTTACTGGTGATATGCTTGGTCTCCGTTTCGCGCTGCTTTCACCTGATGGACCTGCAATCGGTTCTGGAAGAATTTTAACAATTTCGCTCTGCTCTGTCTTGTCTCCTTCCACTAAGAGGTCAATCAGGTTTTCTCCTTCTTTTTCTGTATCATCTGCTTCTGGGAAAGCCCTCCTCTTATTATGCTCTCCAGCTTCTTCACCTGAGATAGGATCCTTGTCACCTCCAGGATCTTTGTCACTTCCTGAGCTTTCTTCTCTGTTGTCCTCAAAAGGATCGACTGCGTCTTTCTCAGAGAATATTTCTTCTGCCTCTATTTCTTCTCGTTCGCTTTCAGGCTCTCTTCGTTCTGTCTCAGTTCCTGGTACTTTCCTGTCAGTTGTTGGTAATTTCAGCACTTCAATTTCCTCTTCTGTGGGACACGTCACCCTTTTTGTGTGACTGGCGTGAATCCAGTTGGGAACTCCCGCACATTTCACAGCGGTGGTAGTTGTCAGAATCACTTGAAAAGGTCCTTTCCAACGGGGTTCCAGACACGACTTCCTCACGTGCTTCTTTATCACGACCCAGTCACCTGCTTTCAGGGTGTGTCCTTGACCTTGGATCGGTGGCAAGGTGGTTGCCTACACCTGGTGGGAAAAAGAGCGGACCACATCAGCCAGACCTTTGCAGTAGTCCAATACCATATCATCTGTAATATTTACAAGAGCATTTGCAGGAACTGCTGGAAGTCTCATGGCTCTGCCCATGAGGATTTCATGCGGGGATAGTCCAGTTTTTCTATCAGGTGTTTTTCTCATTGACATTAACACCAAGGGCAATGCGTCAGGCCATTTCAAGTTTGTGGATGCGCATATTTTTGCAATCCTTGATTTCAGCGTGCCATTCATTTGCTCCACTAGTCCTGATGCTTCAGGGCGGTAGCTACAATGCAACTTTTGTAGAATGTTCAGTGCTGCACACAATAGTTTTATTACTTAGTTATTGAAGTGACCTCCCCTATCTGATTCTAAAGAGATCGGGAATCCAAAACATGGTATTAGTTCTCTCAAGAGTAGTTTCGCAACTGTAAGGCTGTCATTTCTGCGTGTAGGGTATGCTTCAATCCAGTGACTAAAAATGCACACAATCACCTACACATATTTCAAGCCTGCATGCGTAGGCATCTTAATGAAATCCATTTGCATCCTGCTAAATGGCCCACCTGCTCTTCCAATATGGCTCAAATTTACTACTGTTCCCTTCCCTGCGTTTATTTGTTGGCAAATGACGCAACAATGGCAAACTGCTTCAGCAACTTGGCGGAATTATGTATTAAACCAATCAATTTTAAATAAATAATCTAATCATGGCATCTCTTCCAAGGTGGGCTTGTCCATGGTGTAACCTGGCTAATTGCGTCAAAAGACTGTCTGGCAAAACCAATCTCCCTTCACTTGAAACCCACAAATCATCTGGTTTCTTTACGCATTGTAATTTACTCCGTGAGGTTTTTCATCCTTACTAACATTATTTTGTAGGAACTTTAATTCTTCTATTGTGTCTACGACTTTTAGAGCAAAGGCTTCACTTGGTTCAAGTTCTGGCTCATTTATCAAGTTCTATTCATCTCTGAGCAATATACAGTTCAATGCGCAAAACCTTGCGACTTGATCTGCATATCCATTTCCCAAAGAAACTAAGTCCTGTGATTTCGAGTGTGCACTGCATTTTACCACTGCCACTTCTCCTGACAACTGGATAGCGTGTAACAATTCTCTTATTCTTTCACCATTTTTCACTGGTGATTCTGAAGAGGTCATGAAGCCTCTTTGTGACCACAACTATCCAAAATCATGCACTATTCCAAATCCGTACTGACTGTCAGTGTCAATGGTGACTTTCATTAATGCGGAAAGTTGGCAAGCTCTAGTAAGGGCTACTAGTTCCGCTACCTGTGCAGAGTAAACTCCCTGAAGCCAAGATGCTTCCAGAACACCAGTTATCGTACATACAGCATATCCTGCTTTCAATATTCCTAGTGCATCTCTGAAACATGAACCATCAACAAAAATAATTTGATAATTTTCTTCCAATCGAGTGTCTTTGATATCAGGTCTTGGTTTAGTACAAAATTCAGTCACCTGAAGACAGTCGTGCTCGATGTCTTCGGCGTTCTCCATTTCAACATTTTCACTGGGAAACAAAGTTGCTGGATTCAACGTAGTGCACCTTTTCAGCTGCACATTGGGTGATCCCAAAATTATTGTCTCGTACCTTGAAAGCCTAGCACCTGTCATGTGCTGTGTTCGGGAACGTGTCAAAAGTATTTCGACTGAGTGAGGGACCATAACTGTTAAAGGATGTCCCATCACTATTCCTTCACTCTGATTTAGGCTTATACCAACTGCTGCTACAGCACGCAAGCATCCTGGTAAGGTTGCTGCGACTGGATCCAAAGTAGCTGAAAAATATGCTACTTGTCTGTTTACGCCACCATGGGCTTGAGTCAAGACAGACAAGGAACATGCATCACGTTCATGACAAAACAATGTGAACGGCTTTGTGTAATCAGGCATAGCTAAAGCTGGAGCTCTGCACATGTATTCCTTTAATTCAATAGAAGCATCCATTTCATCTCTTTTCAACACTATTTCATCCTGCGCATCATTCCGGGTCAGTTTCAGTAAAGGTTTGGCTAGAGTTGAGAAATTGGGAATCCATTGGCGATAGTAGCTCACCATTCCCAAAAACTTTCTCACCTCTTTTCTCGTTCTGGGTGGACTCAATTGAAGTATACTCGTTATCCTCTCTTTCATGATTCTTCTCAACCCTTTCTCTATTTGGTGACCCAAATATTTCACTTTCTTCTGGCAGAATTCTAATTTTGGGAGACACTTTGTGTCCATTCCTTCCCAAATGGTTCAATAGGGCAACAGTGTCAACCGTACAGTCATTTTCTGTTTTGGATGCAATCAGTAAATCGTCAATATACTGTACTAAAGTTGATTCGAACTGTAATTCCAATGATTCCAAATCTTTCTTTAGAATCTGATTGAATATTGATGGTGACTCTGAAAATCCTTGAGGAATTCAAAACCAACTGTAGACTCTGTCCAGGAATTTGAAGCAAAAGAGAAATTGTCTGTCCTCATGAAGAGGCACAGAAAAGAATGCCTGTGACAAGTCGATGACTGAGAACCACTCTGCATCACAGGGAATTTGAAACATTATCACAGCTGGATTTGGTACTACGGGACAGCATTTGACTATTATGTCATTTATTTTTCTCAAATCTTGAACAATTCAGACTTTTCCACTTGGTTTTATTAGTCCCATGATTGCTGAATTACATGGACTACTTAGTACTTCTTTCAGTACTCCCTGTTTCACAAATTCGTCAATGAGTTGGGCAACTTTCATGGGCGTATCTTGTGGCATATGATGTTGTGGGGTCTGTGGAAAATCTGCATTAGGTTTTACAGTCACTTTCACTGGTTCTGCTCCTTTGACATAATCCTACTTCTTTCCCTGTCATATCCCACACTTCTTTTTCAACTGTTTCCTGTAACTCAGCTGGAATATCTGCTTCAGTGAGCATAGGATAAAGAGTAATCAGGGGATACTCTTCATCGACAGTTTCAACTTCATCTTCTCCTAAACTGTCCTCTTCTTCCTCATCACTGTTTGTCTGAATTTTAATTCCATTGTTTGAGCACATAATCGAGCACCCCAATTTGCACAATAAATCTCTCCCTAATAGGGATATCGGACTTGAGTCACACACCACAAATTTATTTGACCCTTGAAAGTTACCAATTTTAACTTACACTGGATCTGTAATTGGGTTTGTCAGATACCTATTTGCTATTCCCACTACTTGAACTGTTCTCCCTGAAAGTGGCAAATTTGGTACTTCGATACTTCTGACTGTAGAGCGTGTAGCTCCTGTGTCAACCAAGAATGAAACGCTGTGACCCATAACTCTTCCTTCCACATATGGTCCCTTTTGATCAACTTCCAAAGATGCTGCAAGCATACAATTTCCCTCTTTATCTGAACTTTCGCTCTCCCATACATTGTTTATTCCATTCTCACTGTGTAACGGGAATTGGTGGACTGGTTCATTTTGATTCATTCCTTGACCCGTGACCTGTTGAGGAAGCATTACTTGTTGCTGATTCATTGGTGCTAAGGGTATTTGCATTTGCTGATTACGTACCATAGGAAACTGCTGTTGCGTTAGCTGCAACTGCGCCATTTGTACACTGGGCATTTGCACCTGCTGTTGTTGTATAGGTTGTAGACCCTGTATCTGATTTACATTATTTTGGAAATTTGGGTTTGGACCTCTCAATTTTGTTCCTCTCACATTTTTAAATGCATTGACATCATTGTTTTGCTGACCTACACCTTCCTGCTCCAACATTGGGCACTCCCATTTCCAATGCCCGACGATTCCGCACGTGTGACATGGCATCACCTTCTTCATTGCCTGTGTACCATTAGGAATCGCGACAGTATTTAATTTAGGACCATTATTCACAAAACCTCCTCGGCCTCTGCTTCTCATCTGTGGCTGAAACATTGCATTTCCCTGCTGTTGCTGCTGCGGCAACTGTTGCTGGAAACCTTGCAAACCTGTCTGAGCTGCTCTAATCTGCATCACCATCACTTTTTTTATCCTTTTCTGCTTTTTCTCAATTTCATCAATGCAGTATTTTGCATAGTTCAACACTTCATCGATCGATTTTGACTGCCAACAAATCAAATGCATTTTAATCATCTGGCTGATTTCGGGTCTCAATACTTCCACAAATCTGAACACAAAATAGCATGTCCTTTGCCTCAATCATTTCCGCGCCACTGTAATTTTTAAATGCTTTCAACAATCTCTCATAGTATGCATGTATCGACTCTTTAACTTCTTGTGCTGTTCTGTCAATTCTCTGCCAATCTAAATTTTTCTACGCAACTTTTGTTTTCAAATGCTCAATCACCTTATAGTATAAACTCATTACCGTAGGCGATGGTGCACCTGTGTCCCTATCTCTTTCTGGTTCACTTGTTGCCCAACCTACAGCACTTTTACAATCTTCCCACAAATCTGCCGGAACTACAATTTCGAATAAGGTATTCAGGTCTTCCCAAAGACATTTTGCGAGTTTCACAAATCTGTCTGTTTGTTGATACCATTCGATCGGTTTCTCTCTTAACTTGGGGAAATCATCCATAAAGGATTGAATATCACACCTGTGCCATGGTACATGGACAAGTTTTCCCCCTGCTGTTTTTCTAATTGGTAGCATGGTTATCAGATCATCATTCTGTTGTACTTTATCATTCCGATCTGGGATACTTTGTTTCTTCTTATCCTTTTTCTTAACCCACCTGCTCTCCCACTTGTCTAAACACCTCCAAACCTGCGCGCTTTGCAGTATTTCTTTAAGGTGTGTTTTCATTCCTGCAGACCTCATGTGTTCAAAATCTTTTGTTTCAAAGTCTAACCTGTAACTTCTGCTCAAGTGTTTGGTTTTACCTATGTCTACTTTGTATCTGTCTGCAATTTCTTGTCATCTCTTATGTATGCTGCTTACTTCTCTTGTAATTCTAGGGCACATGTATCTCAGCTCTTCTTCTGTGTATGATTCTAACCTATTCAGACCCATCGTTCCCTCTACTAGTTCATCTGCTTCCATGCCCAATCTTATTTAATTCAAATATTCTTCTCCTTTCCCGCTGGGTGTACTCTGTGGGGAGTTCAGGCAGTTCAACCATTGTGTTAACTGTTGTGCGTTTAGTCCCATTAATGTGGCATTTACGTCTACTGCTACTGATGGTTTCTGTAACATTTCTGTTTTTGAAGTCAGCGGTACTATTAGTGGTGGACTTGACCTTACCACAGTTGACGGAGCACAAATTGGAATTGGACTAAATTCCAACAAAGACCCAGATCTATTTGACAGTGTTCCTACCGGAGTCGTTTCTTGAGTATTTTCTATGCATCTCCTCCCTGTCTGATTTTGTGTCATTAACCCTTGATCGCATACACTTGGCTTTGCCTGTATATACAATGGTACTGGCGGACCTACAGTGATAGGCAAAGATATTGCGTCCTGATTCTGTCTCTTCCCCAAATTGTATGGCATGTTCATACCCACATTATGGTTCATCATTGCTGGCATGTCTAACTGGGTTTCTATTCTTTGAATGTATTTTGGCACTTCTTGCATCTGCTTTTGAGGCATCAAAATTTGTGTTGATTCAGTTTGAATCAATGTCGGTCTTTGGTAATTCTGTCCTCCCTGCACCATTAAATTAGAGGTCATTTCCAAATTATGCTCATCATAACAGTGTCTTTGAACTTGTGGCTGATAATCATTGACAGGTTTCAGTTTAGCCACGTCAGGATATATTCTCTGATCTTGTGGTATTTCTGGCGTAAAAGGCATAACGGGACTACTTTGCCTCTGCAATGTTCTCAGATTCGGGGTTACAGTACCCTGTATTGGTTCTGGAGGGGCAGTACTAGTGCTTGGGCCATTTTCATTTTCCACATATGGTGGTGGACGATCATTTAGCAGTTGCAGAATGAACTCCTCATCGTCTGATTCGTCTGACCTTTTCGAGTTTCTATTGTTTTCTCTATCTCTGGACTGACTCATGTTTGTTTTATGAGTAGATTTCTTTCCTTCCATCCCTGCTTCGTCAGTAATTGCTGGAAACAAATTATTTAATTCCCTGCAATACGTCTGATCTCCAAACCTTTTGGGTACTATCCCATCTAGCATCCGCTAGTGTCTTTTCCACTTTTCTCACTCTTGGTTCAAATTTCTTTTGTAATTGCCTTCTAGCCATTTGTTCCCAAATTGCTAATGCTCCAAACTGTGCTGGTCTTGGAGGTACTTTCATGTCATATAGCGCAAATCTCAGATTCTCCAATATTCTTAGGTTAAACGTCCCATGGATGGGAAACGCTACACTTCCATGTTTTTCTGTTAATTTACACCATTGCTTTAACCAAAGACATGGTGCGACACCCTTTTCTTCAATCATGATGTAAGCTGGTGTACCCTCAGGCGGTGTCTCTTCTCCTACATTTGCTTTATTATATACATCTACCCTTAAGGCACTCTTAAGTTCTTTGAAAAATTTCATTTTTCTGTCTTTTATTTTCTCAAAAAAAATGTAATGAATAAGTGACTTTAATTCCCGGAATACTCTTCACTTGCCTTTCCCCACCAATCTTGCTTCACGGACTGCGTCCAATCCGTGCGCGACCCTTCTCACCAACCAACCTATCCCAGCGCAGCTCCTAGTGACGTCACACTCACACACTGCGGCTGACAAAGGTCTTGCGGCTTGTCCTCCTTCATTCAGCTTCACTCAAAGCTAATTTCTGCAATATATCGCGAGCACTAACCAAAAGAAGAAAACAAATCTGTTGGTTTACTACAGGAAGGGTAATACAATCGCTTCAGAAACCCTAGGGATTTTTCACTAGCTCCGGCAGTTATTCCATCTTTCTCGGTTTCCCACTTTCGCAAGCAAAATTTGACCTGCAAACTTTACTCTCAACTGATCAATGAACTATTCTAGCGTGCCTTAGAATTCGTCAAATCTCAAAGTCTAAAATTTTCTTTAATTCCTCAATATTCATACTGACTCGTTGATCACGCCCGATCAACCTATTAAACCGAACAGATTACAACATCAATCAAGTGTCTCATACACTTTTCAACATACTCCGGAGTCTCTTGACCTCGCAGGGCCCGTCTCAACATCAACAACCACGTGGACAATTTTTCCTGCACAAAGCACTACACACATATGAAGTTCGACGACTTCCCTACTCTCACACTTTGGAGTATCACTCCTCTAAAATTTTAATTGGAGTTCGTAACCCCCTAGAATCCTCACAAACTTCACAATTCATCTGCAGCATAAGCTGTGCAAGCGTGAAACCCTAACTTCACTTATACTGTCACTAGAAACGCCGAAAACATTCTCACACCTCCATTTCCTCCATTCGCAAGCTCCGAGATTCCGGGAAAGTCATTGGGGATTTAGGGCATCATCATCTATCCAACTTGTTTTATCAAAGAAAATTCTAACTTGAATCCGTCTATTGTTCGGATGGGGTCCCAAAGGGCTAAACCATCAATCTCTGCTACCATCTACTGATAGCGCGTCCAGTCCTTATAAATTACTTATACTTGGACACGCCGAAGGTCGGTGAACCTTTTGACCAAGTTGGGTTCTCCTCACCCGAGAATAGTCGGATCCCTCAAATCAATAATTAATAATCCCTTATAATTAATAACCAATACTCAATTAGTAATCAAACAACAACTTAGGAATCAATAGTAATCAGTAATTTGACACACCATGACCTTTCAGTCATGAATAACCACACCTGTTTATTAAAAGTTACTGAGTTTATTTCCCTATATTAACAAAGCTAACACAATATAAGTAAGTCTCAAAATCAAATGATATACGTATACGAACATTACTAGCTGTCCATAGCGACGGAAGAAACGCAAGCTACAATTTGGATTATAATGCACTCGGTTATAGCAATGCAAATCACTAGTATAAGTAACTGAATTTGACTAATTGCATACATCGATCAGCATAACAAGATTTCAATTTAGCATGGTGCATCAAATGAATACCTCAACTAACCTCTGATTAGCATTGGCATGTGGGGCTTCATGCAAAACGAATTTAGTCAACACAAATTTAGAAAACTTCTAGCTAAGACTTTCTAAAAATAAGCCGTTGGTACCTAAGAAGGAAAACACAATGCATAATACAATTATCCTTTCATAATTCCCAAATACAATCAGCATTCAAGGAAAATCTTCGTCCCTCAGGTACCGGTTCGATCAGCATGGGGCAGATTTCAAAGGGGCAAAGATAAAGCAAATTTCCTTGCGGCAGCAAGGAAAATTGGGGCAAAAGTTATCATATGGGCAAGACAGGGTAAAGTTAAAATCTCTAGGGTGAGAATTCTTAAAGTATCTCTCTGCAACAGAGAAAAGGCATCAAAATGTCTTTTGAAATGGCGTCTTGAATCTGGCTTCAAAATGGCATCAAAGAAAATGGCTGACTTCTCTTTGTCCGATGGGTTTAAGTAAGAAACGTTCCAAATTCTTCAGGGTCTTCCATTGGAGGGTCCATAGGGTGGCTTCTTTTTGACCAATGAATAGTGTCTTTCTCTTAGCACTCACTTTTGCATAAGGTGTCCTTGGAGTTTTGGAACACAGGTAGCAACAAAGTTTGCCAATTATTTCTGTATCAGTGTCTTTATTGTCTGCACCTGCAGAAACTGACCTTGCTTCAAACGGGATGAAACTTGCCTAGCACGAAACCTTGAGATAAGTGTATTAGTCATTCTACTGGAAAAATACAGCCTTTACGTTTAAAATAAGTTTTTTGTTAATACAAGTGAAAACCACACAGTTAAATTTGAGACCAGGCAACTAGGCCAAAGCCTCTGCTAAATTTAAGCTAAGCATATAACAGTTTCAACAAGAAAATCATAGAATACATTTGCAATTATGACGGATTACTAC
Source organism: Pleurodeles waltl (assembly GCF_031143425.1). NCBI lineage: Eukaryota > Metazoa > Chordata > Amphibia > Caudata > Salamandridae > Pleurodeles > Pleurodeles waltl. The sequence goes on from NC_090439.1 coordinate 690,644,872, forward strand.
ATTGTCGATTCTTTATGATTAATTGAGCTCATTTATAATAATGGCGAACTACTCCGTAGGCACATTTTCTACACACATTATTATTCTTTTGCTAAAATCACATTGCTTTATACGATTTTGTTACATGATATATAAGCGTTTGTTAGCCTTTCTTTTTCTGCGTCATCAACAGCTCGTTCAAGTGATGATTAGTGCTCACCACCACCCCCGGATATGCCCCCCATGCAGGCTATTTCTAAAAGCTAACAGCTTGTCTGCACATGGATCATGCTGAGCAACAGAACCCCTGCGAGTTTTGTCCAAGAACCCATGCATAGGCTCTATTACACTAGGAAGGAACTTACAGCTTTTAATACTATAGGCAAGAATGTGCGCTGTACATCTTTTGATTTAACTACCTGCTCTACACCCTCCATTCTCCTGTGTCAAGACTGTGAATTTCACACAGACAAGAGGGCTACGGACAAGACTGGTACACCATTGATTAGTTCCTTGCACTGTGCTATCCAGTACATCACAATTAAAATAAATATGCTGAGCCCTAGTCAATTCTAGATCCCTTGACTAACACAAATACGAAATTTCTGACTTCATGGAAACATACGCCTTAGATATCATGTTTATTACTGAAACCTGGACAGACTGTCTTCAGGCCTGGATATAATCTCTGCTACACCACCAGGATACCTGACACATAGGGTGGACAGACCAGACAGAAGGGGTGGTGGAATTGCGATCACTTTTTGGTCCCAAATGAAGGCTATTTTTCCAACTGTCCAGCTCACACATTGTGAAGCCCTCTTTCAGAATTGAGTTGTCTAAATCTCAAGCCTTTAATGGGTTACTTGTGTATCGTCCACCAGGTCCCAGACATATCTTTCTCCAAGAGCTAAGCACTATCTTAGAATCTACTACAACAGCAAAGGACTTCACCTTACTGGAAGCTTTAAGTTTTTATCTGGAAGATTTCTTGGATAAAGACAGTAAATTATTACTTGATATGATGGCCAGTCTTGATCTCTCACAGGTCGTAAAAGGCCCTACTCATTATGCAGGGCATTGTCTTAATGGCATTTGTACAGGTAACATTTCTTGGACGGATATCAGTACTCTTCCACTTACATAGTTCGATCACTATGCACTGAGGTTTCACTTAACCCATTCTCAACTTTCCCAACTAGGTAAGGTTCCACCTAAGGAACATTATTCTCGTCCTTGGCACAAGATTCAGGCGGACCAATTTAATCAGGTACTGTCTCGATCTTTGCACTTGGTTACAGAGGATATTAATTCTTCTGTAGACAATTATTCATCCTGTCTGACTTTATCAGCCAACACTCGGGCCCCTCACAAAGATGTCTTATGTTGAAAGACAGAAAAATATGACTCCTTGGTTTACTGAGGATATTAGAATGCAAAAACAAAAATGCAGAAGGCAGGAATGTAAATGGAGGAAAGATTATTTAGTGCCAAAAAAGGAAAGGGCAAAACCAGATCTGTCTGTCTACAAAGCACTGATAATAGGGGAAACATCCAGATATTTTACACAAAAATTGATACTGCAAAGAATTCTGTAAAATAACTATTTCAAACTGTAAAGAAACCGACCTCTATAACAGCAGAAAATCCCAGTCACAGTAGTCAATCATTTTGCAACACTCTTGCAGGCTGCTTTCAAAATAAAGTAAAAGAAGTCTATGACAGGTTTTCCACCACTGAGATTTAATCGAGGAATCAGCTTCTTCTCTCACAAAGTCTGAGATTTTTCTCAAATTTGCCAACCTCCTCAGAGCAGGTGGCCAACCTGGCACCCAAAATCATTGCTTTGCATCCCATACCCATCTTCCACCCTATGCTGCTACTGGATATTTTCCCATTCAGTGGAAGATAGCCTCAGTATTGCCACTCATAAAAACACCTCTCCCAGCCCCTCTGACCTGGACTGTTATAAGCCCATTTCTCTCCCACCACTGCCAGCAAAGATTGTGGAGAAGATTATAAATACTTAGCTGACCACCTTTATACAGGACAACAATCTTCTGGACCCTACGCAATATGAGTTCAGAAGTGGCACAGCATTGAGACAGCCTTGACCAGGGCAACAGAGGAGATCAGAGATACTTTGGACAAGGGAGGTAAAGCAGCCCTCATCCTACTCAACCTCTCAGCAGCGGACATGGCCAATAATGAACCTCTGGCAGGTCGAACACATATCATTGGAATAAGAGGAGCGGCCATTGCCCTACTAAAATCGTTTTTGTCTGATCAAAAACAATCCATATTTTTAGATGAAAATACACCTCTGATCCCTTCTCTCTTCCTTGTGGAGTTACACAAAGCTCTTTGTTGACACCGACACTGTTCATTGTTTCTGTATCTAATCTGGAAAGTTGATCAGACAGTTTGCATTCTCATTTACATTGCATTGTACACCAATGACACACAAATTGTTGTCTCTTTGACTATAAACGAGCTTCATACAGACTTGAGATTCCAGGGCTACATGTGAGCAGTGAATGAATAGATGGCCAATAACTGCTTGAAGTTAAATTCAAGTAAGACAGAGGTTATCTCATTTGGGAATCCAGTGTTCCAGAGTTAGGAACCCTTCCAACCTGAGTCAGGAAAGCATGTAATCTCAGAGTGTTCAGTGATGATAAACTTACTTACAATGAGCATGTGAACTCTGTCATTTCGTTTATCTTTTACACACTTAGGACAATCAAAAAGATCTTACCTTTCCTTCTTCCCAATGTGCAGAAAACAGTAGTTACTGCCTCAAAACTATGAACAATCTGCTTGCCTTTAGGAAACCCTTAAAAACGTGAATAATCAATTCATTATGAACTTCATTATAGGGCATTTGCCATTTCACTTCTGTTAATAGGCTGCTTTCTTTGAGCTTTGGGTCTCAGGTTTCCTATTGAGCTAGCACCACGACACCTCAGGATAATCATGCGCTCTAGAAAAAAATTTAACATAACATAACAAAAGCAATTCTCCTTGTACCACCACCATCCTTGCACCATGGTAAGAGCAGAAGTGTGCCAAATCTTATCAGATATGCAGATTTCTGCTTTCTCTCTTTCACGCAATTCAGCATAGCAAGTTGACTTGCTACACTGGGTTGCTTGAAAAGACAGTAAATCTGGCCCTAAATATTGAGGGGCATATTTCTAAGAGGCTTGCACCATCGAAGCTTCAATCTTTTTGAGGCTTCAGCTGTGCAAGCCTCCCAACCATATCTTTGAGGCCATGCAAAGCCACTGCACGTGGCCTTGTGTGGCCTCATAGATATGGAGTAAGATAAAGCAGCTCAAGCTGCTGCTTTGCCTTTCTCTGCACCAGGGAGACATTCCATACTGTGGTAAATCAGTACATGCCTACAGACCTGTTTCAGACAGGAGACTAGATTTTGTAATCCCAAAATAGCTTGACATCTCCTTCACTTTAATGTAAAGTAAAGGGAAAAATCTGTTCCCTCAGTTTTATTTTAAAAATTTCCCTCTTCCAAAGTTCAAAATGTTGACCTGTATGTACATCATCCTGCATTCAAGAATGTATTTCCTTTGAAAAGCACAAGGGACTGTGTAACATATTAAAAATATGCTCAGGCGCTCATTATGAGTTTGGCTGTCCGAGGACCGCCACGGTGGAGGTGGTGGTTGCACTGCCACAGGCTTAGCAGGGAAGACAGTCATATTATGACAATGGCAGTGTTCCCAACGGGATACAGCCAATACACCGCCAGTACCCACAGTTTGGATGGACAGCAGCGGATTCCCACTGAGCATATTACGAGGTTGCACACTGCCAGGATTTCCGGCGCAGTCGGACCACCACCAAAGCCCTGGTGGAAACGAACACTATAAAAGGAGACACTCACCTTCAGGAACACAGACACGCCTGGAGCCATCATGGAACTTGAACTTGAAGTCTTCCCACTATTCCTGATTGCCCTATGACTCCAGAACCAGCAACGGCACTGAAGACAACAACTGTAAGTACACCCACCTAGTACACACTGGAGGGAAAGGCATTAGTATACACCCACACACAACACACACATCTTGGATGGCTAGCGGCGGCCACACAAGCTCAAACAAACACCCTTCCCAACCCACAAACATACACACACAAACTACACACACCATGGTCAACATACACGTGCCATCCACACACCACCCCGAACTCATATCACCGCCAATGTCTAACCTAAACATACACAACACCACAGACTCACAGACAACATCACTACCGTGAATACACAAAGGCATTGTCAAGGAACAACACTGCACACCTCCACATGAAAACACATACCGACAGCAACACGTAACAACCACATGCAACCAATTTATACCAGAATACTGCCACACAACGTGTCAGATGTCACACCACATCCACGCAACACACAACACACATGACAAATCCATAACCACACACATGCACAGACCCACAAGAACCACACAATGCCACAAAACACCATCACAACACATCATATCAAGTATAATGCACAAGGAAACCACACAACACATGCTGCAACACAATCACATCACATACACAAAACTAACACAAACCAAATCTCACAAATACAACACATCGATTACGAAGTAAAGGCAGGACAAGTATGTCTTCGTTGGTCCATATATATTGGACATGTATATGAAAAAAAAAATCACTATGTTCAAAATGGGCCAACTGGCCAGTCCAAACAGTCCAAGTGCCACCAGGCACATATGGCCCTTGTGAATGCCCCAACTTGACTCCTGACTACTACAAAGTGGCTTCCGTGTGGTAGTGACATCAAGGGGTCAGGCAGGCATCTCAGAGGGGATGGGGTGGTGGTTGAGAAGGGGTTTTGGGTTTGGGAAAGGGTCCTTGGGTTTGCCCTTGAGTTTGGGGGAGTGCTTGGGTTTGGCTTTTGCCTTAGTCGGAGGCTCTTTAGGTTTGTCCTTGGGAGGGGGAGCTTGGGTTTAGGAGGGGGTCCTTGGGTTTGCCCTTGAGTTTTTTGGGGGGGGGCTTGGGTTTGGCTTTTGTCTTAGTCAGAGGCTCTTTAGGTTTGTCCTTGGGAGGGGGAGCTTGGGTTTGGGGGGATTGATCTTTTGGCAGGGGAGGGCATGGGCAACAGCAGGGACAACAAGGGAGAACTGGGAGATTGAAGGGATGGGGTCCGAGAGGGACGCAGTGTGCTTTAGGGAATCACATGGTGGGAGAGTGTAGGGCAGAGGGAAAAGCATTTGTGAGTGGAGGGAGGCGGAGTTGTTGTGAGGTGTGCCTGTGTAGGTGTCTTGGGTGCAGGTGCATGGGTGGAAGGCATGTTTGTGCTGGGTGTCTGTTGGGTGTGTGAGTATGGGTGTATAGGTGTCTTGGGAGGGGGGAGGAGGGGCAGGGAGATGCCATGGTGGATGGGTGACTGTCTGTTGTGGTGGTGCCTGCAGATAAGGTGGATGTGCCGCATGTGGGGGTGTTGGTGTTGGTGGTTGTGGTGAGTACGCATGTGATGGATGTGGTGGATTTAGGTTGGTCTGGAAGTGTGGTGACTGTGGGTATGATGGGACAGGGGCTGGATCAGGGAGTGTTGGTGTCGTGCCAGCGGTGTGAGTGGTGTAGTGTCTGTGAACAAAGGGGTGGTGGGGAGGCCAGTGTAGGGAATGGATATTGTGTGTGCAGGTGTGCTTTGTCTGTGTGCATGCTGGTGGTAGGTCTCGTGGTGGCTGTGTTTGTCACTGTGAACCGTGTCTGTTGAGGTGGATAAATGGCAGTCTTACTGTGTGTTCTGGATGGGTGTGAGGAGAGGGTTATGGGATTGAGCAGAGGTAGCTGGAGGGGGATGGAAATAAAAGGGACACTAGCTGCCATCAGCGGGGAGGCCAGAGCCTGAAAGGATCTCTGCAGGCCAGCCACAGCACTGTGAATGCCTTCCGGAACGCATTTCTCTGCTGTACCTGAGCTGCCAGTCCCTGGATGGCATTCACAATGGTTGACTGACCCACAGAGATGGACCTCAGGAGGTCAATAGCCTCCTCACTGAGGGCAGCTTGGCTGAGTGGGGCTTAGGTGCCTGCGGTGAAGGAATGCCCAACTTCCTAGGTGAGCGGGCACGGGCAACTGGGTGGGTAGTAACAGGGAGGGGGTGCTGATAAGGGGGTGGCAGACAAAGATGGTGCTAGGCTGGTCTCAGATGGGTCTGCCACCGCCATCGGAGGAGGAATCTGTAGATAATGCAGATGATCCCGTCTCCCCGTGGCACTCCCCTTACCCTCTGTCCCACTGGTCGCCTCGACTCCTGGTGTTATGGTGGCCGCTGGTGTCAGCCTCCTGGGTCCCTTGGGGTCCCTTGGGCTGCTGCTCACCCACTCGCAGAGTTCTCTTCTCCTTAGCCTGATTATGCTAATGCACACAAAGACAGAGGAGGAGAGGGATTGAAGGAGAGACAGAAAGATACGGTGGAAAAGGATCAATACCTGCCAATATTAGCACAGATCAATATGTACATCTCTCCAATTAAATTATGGCATGCTATGCCATTACAATGAAACAGCATTTCAGAAAATACACATTGTGAATTGCAATATGCAATGCTCATAAAGCAGCTATTGTGAGAACATTTTAACTTAGTGAATTGGTCAAGGCTTAAACACTGTATAGCAGCATTGTGATTGCCAGGGTGATGTCATGCATTACATTTAAACAATAGGGTTAGACTCCAGGTACCTCCCAGGGGACATACCACATCTACTACCATAACATAGTTGGAAATGCTAGACCACACAATGATAGCTGCTACAATAGATTTTGCTGTGTCATTTGCCCACATAGAGTCACATGTGGCAGAATGCCAGGGTTGTTTCCTTACACATATCCTACACTCTTAGGTCAACATATGTCAGCATGGCAAGGAATCATGTCCACAATACTGTCCCATTGAGCCCATCCATGTTGAGGACCCCAGATGCCACCCCTACAAACAGTCCATGGATGCTATTGTGCAAGATAGAGATAACCTTAGTCAGAGTGGGAGACACATACTGATGTGATAGCACTTACACCTCAGGTACATTGATGCAGTTGAAGTAAGCTGGTCCAGCACAATGTGTACAGTGTCAATTGAGCCCATCCATGTGCCATGCTCACCCTACGATCAGAATTGTACATTGCATTTACCCTGACATCACTGTATTTCCATACATAACTGATTCAGAGCCTGGCAAAGTGACTGATACCCATTGTCGATGTGCATCTACCATTGATCACATGCACTTCTGCCCACAAGCAAGCCATCCTATCCCAAATAAGGCCTACCATGTGGGTGGTGGGAGCCTGTACTTACCTGGTTGTGGCTGCCGTGCTGCCCTCAAGTGCCCATCTACCTCAGGGTAGGCCCTGCCAAAATGCGGGCCAATATGCAACCCTCCCTCATTGGGAGGACGTCCCAAGCTGTACCCAGTGTCTCAGGTCCTCCCACCACTTTCTGCAGTGGGTGCTCCGCTGGCCTTCAGACCACCAGGGTCTGCACTTGCTTGGCAATGGCACGCCATATCCCCTGCTTCTGATGGGCACTGACCTGCATAGATGACACAGAGAGAAGGAAAAAGTAATGTAGCGGGGCAACATATCAGCAGCAGTGGACTACTCACATCATGCACATCACATGCCCACGCTAATGTGTCTTCATGGCACAGACGCATGTACTACATGGCCTCTGCATGCATCCACTCCCAAGTGTGGTGTGGAAATACCTTACAGCCTCACACACCCCTATCACACAGGCCAGTATAATTGGGCTCACCTGCTCCTCTAGTGCCCCATACAGATGTCCATTTAGGGGTAGGACACTGTCCACAAGCTTCTCCACCTCCTCCTGGGCGAAGGCTGGTGTCCTATCTCTTGCAGGATGTGGCATGGTTGCTCCCAGAGACAGTACACAGCAGCTCACATAGTGGAGGTCTTGCTTGCACGAGTGTCAGGAGTCAAGTGAGCTAGTCAGTAGAAAATGGCACTTACGGCCGCTATGTACATGACCACCACCATCGGCGGTCATCATCATTGGCTCCAGTCCCCCATAGGCAGCAATGTTATCCAATGAGGAGTTGCATGGCAGTTGACACTGCCTACCATCAAGATGACATATGCCGGCAGAATTAGCTCACTTCCATCTGTTCAGTGAACTCAGGACAGGCGGTTGACATTTTAGGCACACATGATGGTTTGTAAAAAAAAAAATAAGTGTGTCATGCTAGATATATCTACCGAATGCAGTGTAGGCCTATGTTCAGCCATCATGGCTGGGCCCATAAATGAGGATATCATGCCATAGTGGTGCACGATGGGTGGGTGTCAAATCCAGGGCATGACCAGTGGCTCGGTACCTCATAGGCGGTGTAGCCACATTAGGCAGTGGTATTTGTACATACGTGGGACATGCCGGACAAATATGCAGCTTTTACATGGACCACTGGACATGTGATGTGTGTGACATGCTATTCTACAGGCCCTGTAACAGGCAGCCAGGTTGGTTTCCATGATCCCTCTACATGGTCATAATGGTAAGTGGTGACTATTGGGGATTGTCACAAGTGTTTGTTGTGTGCAACAAGGATCTTGTTAGCTAGCATGTTTTGAGTCGTCATCAAGTTGTAAATTCTCTCCTCTCATTTCTAGATACCCGGTTTGGAGGAGAATGAGACATGCACCAGTGTACCGCCTCCTAGTGAACCTTTAAATCCTAGAGGAGCGAAACATCATCCAGACCTATCGTCTGAATCATAACACCATAATGGAACTATGTACCCAGTTGGAGCCAGATCTATTGCCTGCTATACGTAATCCCTATGCCATCCCTCCCACAGTACAGGTCTTGTCTGTGCTACACTTCCTTGCCTCTGGCTCTTTCCAGATTACAGTGGGTTTGGCACCAGGGATGCCACAGCCCATGTTCAGTCTGTCTACTTTACTGAAACACATGGACAGCTACATCAGTGTCCCGCAATTTGTGAATTTGCATACTGTTAAGGCTGACTGCTATCATATTGTATGTATCCCTCATGTGATTGGGGCCAAAGATGGCACCCACATTGCTATGCCCCTCCCCCCAGGGCCAATGAGCAAGTCTATAGGAACAGGAAAAACTACTACTCAAATAAAGTACAAGTGGTGTGTTTTGCGGACTGGTACATCTCCCAAGTGACAACCAAGTATCCAGGACCTGTGCATGACTGCTTCATTCTGAGGAACAGCAATGTCTCACACATGATGGCACAACTATAGAGAGAGAGTGTGGCTCATTGGTATGTTTGCAATAGGATGTTTGTCACTGTAAGGCCAACTGTCATCTCATTCTGCTTGTGCTTCTATTGGTATTGTGACAGGTCTTACCTTTGTGCACACAAGTGACTCGGGCTGTCCAAACTCTCACTGTCTGCTGGCACCAGTGAGGTACCCTACCACGGATGGGGACAACCATTTCAATGAGGCCCACGGCATGATGAAGTGTGTCATAGAAATAACTTTTGGGCTCCTGAAGGCTAGATTCAGGTGCTTCCACGTCTCTGGAGGTTCCCTCCTCTACACTCCCCTAAAGGTATGCCTGATCATAGTTGCTTGCTGCATGCTACACAATCTGGCCCTGGTGTCAGATTCTATTACTGGCTAATGAGGAGGAAGCAGCTAGACCAGTGGCTGATGAAGGGGACATGAAAGTGATGAGGAGACTGATGAGGAGGGTGCAGCTGAATCTAGGACTGAGCTGATCACTCATCACTTCCAGTAATATACAGGTATGTTGTGTGTGTATTGTCAGGTGTATTATTTCCAAATTGCCTTATGACAGCGCTGCTCATGGTCAGGTACATCATTGAAGATGTTCATTGTATCTATTCTTTGGTGTGACTTGTGGTGGGAGACAGATAGCCTATCAAGAGCTGTGTTACTGATAAAATTTCACTGACGTGTGGTGAATGCAGATGTGTAGGTTGACATTTCCTATATATAGGCATGTGGTGTGTCATTTCTCCTGCAAGCTCCTGTGCAGATGTTTTCCCAAATGAAGATTGTGTAGTGTGTCTCACTCCCTATCAAAACTGTTGGCTGTGTCATTTATGGACAGAAAGTAGTAGGTGTAGTTATTTACCCATTTTAGCAGTGATCTACTGCATAACAGTCATGAGATTCCTGATCTTGTGTGTGTGACATTGTCTTCTGTTGTCCCCTGTGTAGCTGCAAGTCCACACTGTGCACGACAACAATGTACTGCATATGTGCTGTGTCTCCCACCAGGCCTATTATCCTTATGTGAGCCCCTGTTTTGGTCTATTTGCAGGTTGGAATTGTGGATCCATTCCTGTGTATGGCTGGGCTAGTGGCTCCCTTGCAACTGGAATTTGGACCTTGTCTGGTGTAGGGTGTCACCTGCAGGGAATGGCTCCCTCTGCTGTCCATGTGACAGATTTGTGGTGAAGGGGAATTACCACATATTACATTTTGCTAAGATTGACACTTGCGCATGTTACAATAAAGACACAAAGACAGTTCTCGTTTTTTGTGGTGTTTATTGTGCAGAAAGTGTGGAAGAGTTGATGAGTGGGGTCATTTTTGGAGTAATCATCAGAGTAGTTGGCCTAGCTGTAGCCAGTACAGGTCCAGTATCCAAGAGCCATGTGAAAATGGAGTAATGACATTGAACAGCCAACACGGTCACTTCCTGGCAGTTGGTTTGGTCATGGAATCTGCTCCTGCAGGACGTCTGGCTGGACGATCACATTTCTGGGGGGTTCCTCAGCTGCAGAGGGTGGAGTGCCAGTGGCCTGTGGTTCCTCTGGCAGGGCCTCCATTCCACTAGCTGAGGCTGATGTTGATGGCTCAGTTATTATCTGGCTAGAGGAATGTGCCTTCTTATGGATGGAGGTATCACGCAGGATGGTTGTTAGCTCCTTGACACCCCTGCAATGGAGGCCATGGTGGCATTGTGTGCCTGCCACTGCTGCATGGCCTCCTGGTGATATTGCCTCTGCAGCCTTTGGTTTTCCTCCACAATGGTGAGTATTTGGTCTATCTTGCCCTGGGATTGCTGGTGTGCTCCGAGGACGTGGGAGATGCTTTCCTTCCAGTCGGGTCACGGTGTGCACACTCCCAGTTACCCTAGGACCTTCCTGATCTTGGGTGTGAGGGGTCGACTCAGGTCCATGTAAGGTGGGGCACACTGCTTATTGACCAGTCTTTGGGACACAGGTTTGGGGAGCAGGGTTTGGCTGAGATGTAGATGGCAGAGGTTGGGGGTTGGATGTTGGCAGGGTGTGGCTGGGAGCGGTTACCTTACCAGGTGTCCCAGATGGGCCAGGTAAGTCATATATGTTCAGACATCCTGTGGTGTTGTCATCACTGGGCCCTTCATCCTGAGGAGGGCTAGCTGTCTCTGGCTTCCTCTCCATGTTAGCAATGACAGGGGTACCTGTGAATTAAGTGGGAGAGTATCACATGATAGAGATGTAAATGTTGGTCTCTGTGTCTGATGCGTACAGAGGCTTAAATTGATTGCCAGTTATGGCAATGACAGATGTAGCACTTCGGACATTGTTTGTGGGAAATGTATAGTGAAATGGGTAGCATGTTCCATTGAGGGTTGCTGTATGAAGATTTTATTTCTGTCATTGCCATGTATAGGTCCTCAGTCATAGCATCCTGCTGCTGTTGCAGGTGCGATAGTTGTACATGCAGGTGTTGCACTGTGATGTAGACAGATCAGTTTTTCATGTGGTTGTGCAGATGCATTGTGGGATTCGTAGTGATAGTGTTTGGCACTGCTATCCATGCAGTGGCCAGGGACTGTCTGGCCATTGTGGCTGGGTGGTGGGATGGCATGCAGGGGAAGAGCTTTAGGTGATGGTGTGAGATGTGTAGTGAAAATTGGGTGACTTGGGGAGTGATAGGGTGGTGGGGTAGCATGCTATAGGGACAAATTAGTGCTAAGGGCGTGTGGGTACAGTACCTGTGTCCAGTCCTCCAGGTATTCCAGTCAGGCCCTTAGGATGCAGGATGTCCAAGACCTTCTCCCACAAAGCGAATTCTGGGGGAGGAGGTGGGGGGTGACCGCAGGTCCTCATCACAGTAATTTGGTGCCTGGATGCCATGTAATGCACCTTCCCGTAGGTCATTCCACTTCTTCCGGATGTCCTCACTTGTGCACTGAGTTGACCCCGTCAACGATTGTAGAAAAATAGCCTTTTTTTTAGCTTAGTTACCCCCACTTTAGGCCTGTTTGGCAGTGTCTGTGACTGTGTCTGCTGAGATCCTACTAACCAGGAACCCAGTAGTTATGCTTGCTCCCTTGAATTTGGTTGGTACATACTGTTAACACAGTATTTCACCCACAATTGGCATAGTGGTGCCCCCTCCCTAGTATATGGTACCTAGGTACCCAGGGCGTTGGGGTCCCAGGGGATACCCATGGGCTGCCTCATATATTATGCCACCCATAGAGAGCCCATGGAAAGGCTTCTGCAGGACTGCCATTGCAGATTGTGTGAAAGTGTGCATCTGCAGGACTGCCATTTACACTGCACCAGGTAACTTATAAGCCACCCTATGGCAGGCCCTCCAGCCCTAAGGGCAGGGTGCAAAGTACATATGTGTGTGAGGGCACTCCTGCACTGGGACCATTTTCCCAGACTTCGTGAGTGCGGGGACACCATTTTAAGCGTGACTGGACGTAGGTCACTACCTATGTCCAGCTTCATAATGACAACTCCGAACGTAGGCATGTTTGGTATCTAACATGTAGAAATCATACCCCCATGCTTTTGCAAGCATTTGTTGTATGATCCTATGTAGTCTGAAGGCTCCTTAGCAGACCCCCAGTACTGCCACTAAAGCCTTCTGAGGTTTTCCAGGTAGAGCCCCAGCTGTTACCACCTCACAGACAGATTTCTGCCCTCATGTTGCTTGAAAAGCTCGAGCCCAGGAAGGCAGAACAAAGGATTTCCTTTGGGAGAGGGGTGTTACACCCTCTCCCTTTGACAATAGGTGTTACAGACTTGGGAGGGGTATCCTCCCCAAGCCAATGGAAATGCTTTGAAGGGCACATTTGGTGTCCACCTTGCATAATCCAGTCTACACTGGTTCAGGGACCTCCAGTCCCTGCTCTGGCGTGAAATTGGACAAAGGAAAGGGGAGTGACTACTCCCCTGTCCATCGGTGATCAGAGCTCCTCCAGAGGATCCCTGGGTTTTGCCATCTTGGATTCAATGTTGGCAGGGAACTCTGGGAGCATCTGAGTGGCCAGTGCCAGCAGGTGACGTCAGACTCCTCCCCCAATAGGTGCTTACCTGGTAGCTGACCAATCCCCCTTTCCGAGCTATTTAGGGTCTTTCTTTTCGGTGGTTCTTTAGACACAGATTGCAAGACTCCAGGTGAAATCCTCTGCATTCTCCACTTCAACTTCTTACAGAAGAACCTGCATCTGGACCCTCCAGGAACTCTACAAACTGCAACAAAGAAGCAAGACACCTTCTGCAACATAGTATCTTCAGCTGCTACCAGCAACTGCAACTGTTTCCTGGCTGTGCATCCTTTGAGGACAGCCCGTCTTCAGCCTGCACCAGAAGATTGAAGTACTCTCCCTTGGGGTGAAGTAGTCACTCCCGTCCTTCCCGCTGAGCTGCATGAATCCTGCATCAAGGGTGGTAGACTGAAGTGGTCCAGACGGTCCTAACTTTCTACTGTTCAACTTTGGTGGAGGTAAGAGCCTGTCTTCCCACACAAGACAATACCCCCATGCACTGCGTACTTAGCAGTTGCCCAGGCTTGTTGGCATCCTTCCATGAAGTTCTTCATGCATCATGCAGCTCCGGCACCCAGCACTCTATCCTGTGACGCACAACTTCCTGATTGGTTCTCCAGTGGCGTTGGAGCCTTTTTTCTCATTCTGCATGGGGCTCTTTTGCACCTTCCTTTTCCCCTTGCTGTGGAACTCCTGTGCATGCTGCCTGGACTTCTGTGGTCTCTCTGAGTTGCTGAGGGCCCACTCTAACTCCCCCTCCTACGTAGAGTCCACCTGGTATTTCCTGGTCCTTCGGCTGCGCCATTATCTGCTAAGCGCAAGCTTTGCGTGTGCCAAGCCTTATTGGCAGGCTCCAGTGACGCAAACCAGACTGCAATCATCCTTCAAACATGGGACATCATTTGCACCAACCAGGAACCTGACTCCATTTTCTTGGGTGCAGTAATGACTGTTCTTCCTCACCGGTGGTTCTTCTTTTGCACCTTTATCTGGGTTAGCAGGGGCTCCTATTCTCCCTGGACTCCTCTGTGCTTCTTGGACTTGGTCCCCTTCTTCCACAGGTCCAGAAATCCACTATTGGTGTCTTGCAGTCTTTTCTGGTTCTTGCATAATCTTCCTTTTCGTTTCTGTGTGTGTTCTGGGAAAGTTACTGTAATTTACTCCTGCCCTCCTGGGTATAACTTACCTTTGGTGTTTCTAATACTCCCGACGCCCCTCTACACACTACAATTATCTAGGTGGGAAACTGACATTCACATTCCACTTTCTTAGTATATGGTTTGTGTTCCCCCTAGGCCCATTTCTGCTTATTGTAATTTTCAGTATTTGCACTGGTTTCTAACAGTTTTTAAACCTATTTCTGCATACTAGTGTATATAATATGTGTATTACTTACCTCCTAAAGGAGTACAGTCTCTACGGCATTTTTGGTATTTGTGTCACCAAAATAAAGTACCTTTATTTTTGTCACACTGAGCATTTTCTTTCATGTGTGTGAGTATTGTGTGACTACAGTAGTATTGCATGAGCTTTGCATGTCTCCTAGATTAGCCTTGGCTGCTCAGCTACAGCTACTTCTAGAGAACCTGGCTTTTAGACACTGCGTACATTTCACTAATAAGGGATGACTGGACCTAGTATAAGGTGTAAGTACCTTATGTATCCACTACAAACCAGGCCAGTCTCCTACAACGATTCTCTGCCATAACTCCATTGTCCTGGCTATGGATGTTTGTTGGACCAATGCTCCAAGCAGTTGTGGCTCTACCCTGATGACCTCATCTACGATGACCCTCAAATTATCATCTGTGAAGTGTGGATGTTTCTGACAGTACATGGTGGTTGTGTTGTGAGTGAGGGTGTGTGTTGTGTGCAAGGGTGCCATGTACGGTGCTTGGTGGGGTGGGAGGGCTTGGTTGTGTGTGCTGGTTGTTTGTGGTTTTTGTGTGCTGTGACGATGTGTGTATTGTGTCAATGTTGCAGTTTTGTGGTGTCTGCTGAGTTTTGTGTGTGATAGTGCTTATGTTGCACATGTATAGGCGGTCATTCTGACCGCGGCGGGCGGCGGTTGCCGTCCGCCATGCGGTTACTGCCGAATGACCGCCCAGCGGTCAAAAGACCGCGGCGGCCATTCCAACTTTCCCGCTGGGCCGGCGGGCGACCGCCAAAAGGCCGCCCGCCGGCCCAGCGGGAAAGCCCCTGCAACGAGGAAGCCGGCTCCGAATGGAGCCGGCGGAGTTGCAGGGGTGCGACGGGTGCAGTGGCACCCGTCACGATTTTCACTGTCTGCTAAGCAGACAGTGAAAATCTGTATGGGGCCCTGTGAGGGGGCCCCACGACACCCGTTCCCGCCATCCTGGTTCTGGCGGTGAAGACAGCCAGAAACAGGCTGGTGGGAAGGGGGTCGGAATCCCCATGGCGGCGCTGCAGAGGATTCCCTGGGCCAGGGGAAAACCGTCGGGAAACCGCTGGTTCCCCTTTTCTGAGCGCAACTCTACCGCCACGGTCAGAATAGCCCAGGAAGCACCGCCAGCCTGTTGGCGGTGCTTCCGCTGCCCTCCGCCCTGGCGGTCATGGACCGCCGCGGTCAGAATGACCGCCATAGTGTCTTTAGTTTGTTCGGTCTTCACTGTTGGTGTATTTTGTTTTGGTTGCAAGGGGTTGTGGGTGGGGGTGTTTTATAGTGATGTCTGTTGGTGTGTCTAATGTGTGTATGCGTGTATGTGTGTCAGGTGTAGGGTATTTGATTTTTCCAATGTGGTGTTGTGATCCTGTAGAGGTGTGTTTTTGGCCGTGGCGGTTCATACCACCAATGGTTTTCCACTGTACAATGACCACTGTACTGATTTGTGATTGTGATGGAGAAATGGATGACGATATTTGTTCAGCATGGCCGTGCAGGTGGTGGGACCGCCTCAATTCATGACTCAGTCATGCTGGCAGTGTCAGATTTGTGGCTGTTTTTCGGTGGAATACTTTGTGGACTCTTAATACGGCAGACGGGATGCCGCCAACACTGGCAGTCTTTTGGGACCCGCAACCATTCCAGTCTTGCTGTAAGATCACCAAACTCATAATGAGGGCCTCAATCATCAAAATGTTTGGCAGTTTCAGTTGAATTCTGTGCACAAAACACTTCTTTTTCACTACTTTTGTAATAGCACTGGCAAAACCAAAACCAATATGGCAGACTTTGTTTCAATGAAGTGCATTTGTTTCCTATTTTTAAATAATAGGAAAAGCTGTGATTACAATGTGTCTCACTTTTCCATGCCACAATCCTTATATCACAAGAGCAAGCCATGGCCTGGAAGTAGCAAAAATACTCACCCTTAAATTTAACAAAAAAGCTATCCTAACCACCTTGCTTTGAAAACATTAACCCCATAAGTGCTGAGGGTTATGTCCCCGACTACTGAGACATTTTAATGTCTTTCTGTGGACAGCTTTCTCACACTTCTGAACAAAATGATACTCAACATCAGTGGGTATTCCTTGAGGCAGAATTTGGGAAGGTCCCAAAGCCATTATCATGGAAAAGCCTTCAAAAGTTCTTTGTCATGGGCCTTGTTTGAGATGGATAGCTGTTTTATCTTGTTATTATACATGGGATTCTGTGATACCTGCATAAACGTCAGTCACTAATTCCTTTAGAATCAATGACTTCTGATGCAGCAAGTCATCACTAATAATGAGAAGATGTCAGAAAACCACTGTTATAAGGTTTTTTACAATCAAGTTCTGACATGACAATGACAGTGTTTGGACAAAATATATGAAAAATGTTGTTCTACAAAAATATTGTATCCACAAAATCGAAACTTCAGAAATATTGTGGACAGGAATATTGAAGGTAAAATTATAATTTTTAGTGTTGTTTTTAATATCATCATATTTATTATCGATATGAAGAGTATTGTTATATATAATATTGATTTTTAGTGTTAATCAGTATGTGAAGTATTGTAGCTTTTTATTTTATGTGTTTTTTTATTTTTTTATTTGTGTTTTTAGTATGACCTTTTTTATTTATTAAATTGTTTCAAATTGTTTTTTTAATTGTGTTAATATTTATGCTACTTATTATATTTTATTTTTAATAGCAATATGTTGGAGTTTTGGGGAATAGGAGTGGGGAGATTTAAAAAAATATATATTTAAATTTTAAAATCTAAGTTATTAATTTTAACGGTTTGAAAACTAATAGTTTTGCATTGTAAACTGCATGATATTATACTAATGTTTATATATTTTTAAATTTGGTGTTACTTAAGATATATTTTATTGTTTTCTATGGAAAATACATATTACAAATAATTTAAATAATTTCAACTTTTTTTAAAATAGTATGTTTTTAATTGTTTGTAGTGCTAAAGTTAAATATATGACATTATTTTTAGGAAATGTTTATAACTGTATGAAAACAATCATTAAACAAACATTAATTTATATCAAAATGTAAAGCAAGTTTGAACTTTAAAGGTTTAAAAATAATTCTTAAAAATATAATTAATTTGATTTTTTGAATTTGTGCAATTTTATTTTTTTCATGTTTATGAATGGCAGTAAATATTTTGAACAATATTTTTATACAATTGTTCTTACAAAAGATATTCTTAACTTTATATTTTAAAGAAATGTGGAAAAGTGAAGTATTGATTGTGTATGTAATAATATTTATTTTGTAACATAGGAGGTAAAATATTTTATTTTGAAGTGGAGATTGTAAATTTGAAATCTTCAAAAATCCTCAAATTGGCATATCTTGGACTGGAAATAGTAAATGTATCCCTTTTAGAGTTCCAAAACCTTCCCCCAAATTGGTTTACGGTGGAGTGGGACTAGTAATTGTTACCCCTTTAAAGTCTAACACTTACCCCAAATTGGATATGTTTGTGTGGGAAAATTAAATTTCATCTGTTAAGTGCTGCACACCTTTCCCCAAATTAGTTATGTTAGAGTGAGAATAGAAATGTCACCGCTTTAGTGTCCTACCGCTTCCCTAAATTGGCTTAGATTGGAGTGGGAATATTAAATGTTACCACTTTAGTGGCTAACGCCTTCCTGCAAGTTGATTTAGATTAGAGTGGGAATAGTAAAAGCCACTTCTTTAGTGTCCAACACCTGTCCACAAATTGGTTATGGTAAAGTTGGAATAGTAAATGTCACCTCTTTAGTGTCCAACCTCTTTCCCAAATTGGATTAGATTGGAGTTGGATTAGTAAATATCACTCCTTCATTGTCCAGCACCTTTGCCAAATTGATTTTGGTTGGAGTTAGAATAGTAAATATCACCCTTTTGGTGTCCAACACCTTTTAAAAGTTGGTTTACACTGGAGTGGGAATAGTACCTTTCCCAAGTTGGTTTAGATTGGAATAGGAATAGTAAATATTGCCCATTTAGAGTCCAGCACCTTATCTCAAATTGGATTAGGTTTGCATGGGTATAGTAGCTGTTACCGCTTTAAAATCTAACTCCTTCCCCAAGATTGGATGTGTTTGTGTGAAGATAGTATATTTCACATCTCTAGTGCCTAACACCTTCCCCCAAATTGGTTATGTTATAGTGGGAACAGTAAATGTCACCACTTTAGTGTCCAGCCCCTCCCCAAGTTGGTGAAGATCGGAGCAGGAACAGTAAATGTCATTACTTTAGTGCCCAACACCTTCCCTAACTTGTTTTAGACTGAAAATTACTACACAGTGGTTGATGCTAACAATATCGCACATCTGAAACGAAGAGCAAAAAAGTTCATATAGAGAATGTAGAGTCCTGGGGAGGGTGCCAACCTGGTATAGATAACCAACCACCATGGGTATCAGATGCACAGAACACAGAAAGAATACGAAGATGCCTCCTATGTCGCATGCTGTATATACAACAGTGTCCGGAGATGTCCCTTATTACACAGGGATATGGCGTCCTTGAAGATGTAAGGCCTGTATGGATCACGGCATCCAGAATTTATGGGATGGCACGTGTAAGGGCCCTGATAAGCCCACACCTTACCTCTCGCGGGTCCTGAGAGGCAGGGAGGAATCAACAAAATGCGGCGTGCGCGTGGTAACGCTGCCAGGTAGCGAAGCTGACCGGCAAGAGGTAAGGTGTGGGCTTATCAGGGCCCTTACACATGCCATCCCATAAATTTCGGATGCCGTGATCCATACAGGCCTTACATCTTCAAAGACCGCCATCTCCCGGCGTAATAAGGGACATCTCTGGACACTGTTGTCTTCAACCATCCTCTTGCCTTGAGAAAGTCCGTGTGGACGAAACACTTGTTGACTGTTTCTGAACTCTTTCAAACAGGAGGATATGAATATCTCTGAACATTGATTTGATTGTTCTCAGTACAAAGGAATAAAGAAATCTGCAACTTTTTTCATTGTGGACTTATTATTCGGAATGCCCTGGTTCTGTCTTGTTCTCACTTTGTTTTAGACTGAAGTGGGAATAGTAAGGGGCATATTTATAGGTCCCTAGCGCCACCTTGCACCACATTAATGTAATTTATTCTGATGTTAATGTGGCCCAATGTAGCCAAAATCCCCACGCTGTATTTACAGGGTGGCGCAATGCATGCATTGCGTCACCCTGTAACTCTTTGCGCTACATTATGCCTGCGCCACGCATGTGTAGCACATCTACTTGTTCTACTTTGCAGTTTAGCCTGCACAAGACCCAAATTAAAATGCCACCGGATGGGCGTCCATTCCTAGATGCGGTGGCCAGCCTATCAAACCCCAAAAACCCATTGGTGTATATCCCTTCAGCAGCCCATGGTTCTTGAAAGCAGCAGATGTCATGTAAACTAACAAATTGTAGCCACTCATTGTCGTCCACTTTGCTAGCCAAGCCTGCATATATTCAAGGATAGAATTCTCAAACAACCCTCTCTTCGGGTTATTAAAGGGGGAGATATAGGTGGGTGTGCGTACAAGGGGAGTAGGAGAAGACAGAGGAGGTTTCTTCACTGTTCAATCAATTTATACTCTAGCAGAAGCTCCAGAATCGCCAGCCAATACAGCTGCTACCCATGGCCAATCCTCACAATTCTTCCCTTTTTTCCTCTTATCGTGGCTGGGGATCCTGATTTGTCTGCAGTTCTTGTGAGTGTTGATGGTCAGTGTTTTTCGCACTCTGCTGCCCTCGGATATAGTTCCCTTCTTTTTTCACCATAATGCCGATTTGTGCTTAGAAGGGCTACCAGCCCTTGACACGTCTGGACTGCTTCCACGCCACTCAACTCAGCCGGTTTCCTCCTGGTTGAAGTTAGGACATGGCAGCAATCAACCCCCACTATGTGGAAGCAGTCCGCTTGACTAAGGATTAGTCTGAGCTGTGGGGCATGAAAGGGCAGGATCGCCTTTAGAGGTGGTAGAATAGGTATACCTCCTTCCATAATCAAACTGCTGTTGCTTGCTTCCCAGCTTTCCTAATCTTACGTCACTGGAAGAAAAAACTCTCAGCTCTGGTACAGCACAGATGAGACTTAATAACTGTGACCTATTTAGAGGTTGATTTGAACCAACACCTGGGAAGAGATCAACAAACTCCAGACAGTGCCCGCTGTATCTGCTCCCTGGCACGACACCAGGAACGGCAGCAGTACTATCATAATATAAATCGCAAACATCCAGGTTGTCTCTGCGTCTAGGTCCTGCGGCCATTGTAAGATGCAAGGCATCCGGGTTCAAGCCAGGAAGCACCCTCAGTTCTTTCGGTATGCATGGGTCTTCCTGCTCAGTTTGAGCTGCCACCTTTCCTGGGTGCAGGGCAGGGGTCTACCGGTCTTAACTACTCTCCGTGGGCCCTCCCTCGCCACCTTTCTTTTTCCTTCATGGAGCCTTTCTTCTTGTTCCTGGGCAGCCTTGCCTTCAACGTATGTTCTTGGCAGTGCTCCTTCCACTATGCTCCCCCACTTTGATTATCCTCACAATGTTGGAGTGGGGAGGATCGTGAAGGGTCTGCTTCACCTCAGCATCCAGCAGCCTGCCAGGAGGCATTATCAGGTGGGAGAGCAGCTGGATTTCAGGTATTTATATTCTCCCCACTTGACACACTGTTAGAACTAGCAACTGAGATTGCCCCTCTAACTGCATGATTCTTAGAGTTAGAGAACAGCCATTTGAGAGAGTAAACTGGGAATGGTGTAGCCCTCTTTCAGTTTTTTTTGGGCATTTCGTAGGATATGGGGGGTTAGTCCGGTTGTAGCTAACACACTAGAAAGACTGAGGAAGTGGATCCTGATTCATCCCATCTGTTCTTCCACCCGGGACTCATGTCTGTAATATCATAGTTTGCAGTGACTCTATGTGCTCAGTACCCCCGAAGAATTTCTCTAATAATGCGAGAATCGAAGCTAGAACATTATTTAATGCAATCATAGACTCGGAGATTACAAAACTTTCCAAGGACTCTGGAGGTACAGGATTAATCCTTTGGTGCTGGCAAGCAGAAGTGTGCTGGTATACTGAATCAGTAAGCAAAACCCCCCACTGGGGGAGGAGCTGTTGTTCTTAAATTTAAAGTCTGATGCAGCCTCCGCCGAGGCCGCGGAGCTGCCTCCAGATGGCAGTAAAACTTTGGATGGCTCGCAGGATCCAATTGTATTCCTGGTGGATACTGGGTTACAGAGTATGTAATCCAGAAACATCAGGGAGCTTTCATTGAGGTAATCACTCTTTCCACTTTGGATGACCGCCCAGATTGTCAGATTCATTCCATGATGGCATCAGTTCACCAGTGGGGCAATTATGGCTTTGGGGGCCCTGACAGCGTTTTGCTGGCTGCCCTCCACACTCCACAGTGCTCCATCCCCCCTTTGGCCCTTGCATTCCCATGTCTCTGCGTCAGTGCGCCAACACATCCTCTCCGTCTCAGGGCATCCTCTCCATCCCAGTGCATCCTCTCCGTCTCAGTGCGTCCTTTCCGATGAGCGTGTCCCCTCCGTCTCTCAGTAAGGGGGTTCATCGGAATACAATAATTTTTTCTCCTAGGTGGATCAGCAGCTCCCCAAAAATTGGGTATTTCCTAAGAGCATAACAATCTCAACACACCCAAGGAGGCATCAAAATCTATTCATATTTTAATTAACATTTGTTGAGATGGTTTACATTTTTTATATTTTTGTTATATGCTATATTTCCCATTCTGTTCTAGGAGGAGATAGTCTTTTAATTAGTTTCATTTAGTAGTCACTTGCTACAGTTACTGCTACTGTCTATTGTGTAGCCAATTTGTGTTATTTTGAGTCTATTTTCCTGAACCAGGTCGCTTTAAGGTGCTGCTTTTTGTCAGAACAAGTAAGTCATTTTTTAAGGATTATTTAAGGGGTATGAGGTTAGGAGGTATTTAGGAGGAATGTTTCAAAGTTGGTTATAGTGTTGTTTGTGGGTTTGTGCTACATTTAAATGTATTATTGCTAGTGTTTTACATTAGTTTATCATTTTGAAATGTTTATATATTATTTTAGTAAAGTATAAGTATGTTATGTTAAATTAAGTTACTATATGTTGATGATTAAATGTAATGTATATGAATATTTGGGAATAGAATGTGTTGTGCAGGTAGGTTTTTAACATTTATTTTACAGGTTTTTTTTCTATGAATTCCTTCAATGGGCATTTGGAGGTTAGTTTATTTTTTTTAGGAAATCATTTTTGATTTATTATAAACCAACAGTTTTTACTTAGATTTCCTTTTTTGGGTTTCCCGGAGTGGTTCTTTTTCTAACACACTTTTTCAGGCTTTTGATAGAACCTAGAGACCTTGGATTTTTTTGTGGGATTTCAATGAGATTCTTTACGTTTCATTTTCTTTTGGGCTTTTTGGATTTATTTGCTTCCTTTTTCGTAGAGTAACATTGCACTTGAAAATAATTGTTCCACATATGTAATACAATATTATATTTATCACTAAAAAAGGATTTGTATGTTGCTTTAATGTTTATGATAGTGTTTGCAGACTTTAGTTGGATTATACTTATTTTATAATTGATTTTGGCTACCATTTCTAAGTAGTCAACTCCTTTTTGTTATTTATGAAGAGTTTGATTTTAAACTTTCTTTGCTAAGCTTAAGGCCAATTTGACTTACAGATTGCTCTTTTCTGAGTTCTTGGTAGCTTTGCTCCTTCTGTAATGCTTGTATACATTGTACAATGTAGGTTGAGTTCTGCCTAATGTGGATTGAAAGGCATTGTGTCATCCTTCCTCTGTGTTTTTTTTGGCTTCCCGTGCCAGGGTGCTGTCCTAGACATTCCACCACGGTATCTGGAATTTGGCTTCTGTGTCCTGAGCATTGCAGTCTGTCAATCCCAGTGCATTTTAAATAGTCCATTAGGGGACTAAAGGTCCTATTACGAGCCTGGCATTCTCAAAACCACTTGTCACTGCATGATTTCTACTGGGTTGACCGGCAGAAACCTTGGTTTCTGATGATGAGCCCAGTGAAAAACATGTAATAAGGCAGGTAGGGAGACCGCCAGCTCCACAGCTGTCTCCTCACCACTTGTCTGGCGGTCGGGTTTTCCGACCGCCAAACTCATAATCAGGCCCTGAGTGTGTCTTCATTTTGTTGGTAGAAAGGGCTTTCTATCAGTAAGTAATAGTGGTTGGCCACCTCTTTGACAGAGACATAGGGGAAGATTTAGATGTTAACGGGAACAGTCCTGCCATCAACTTTTTGACTAAAAACCTATCTACTGCGGTGGTCTGCGCACTGTATTTGATATTGGTAGTCCCATAGACGTAAGTCTGCATTCGAGCTGCTATCTCTGTCAAGAAACGCCACAGGCGTCAACAGTGAGAAAGGGAAATGTGGATGCTGGCCGCACCCCAGCCACACATCCTGCCGTGCAGATTTGGATGCGCCTTACCACCAAGACAAAAGTGTTGGTCCGATCCCCATGTCTGAGTTGGCAGATTCGGAGGAATGGGTGAAAATTCACTTTTTTTCCCCATTCCACCTCCGTCTTCGACTGAACACAATCAGACAATAGTTGCTGTCACTGCTGCCACTCACCCATTGAGAAAACATGCAACCTCAACCAAGGATGCTTCGGTAGGGATGCCACATTGCCAGGGTACGTTGGGTGGTCAGGACCACTGCAGGAATATATATGTTACAGTAATTTTAAAAAATTACTGTGATATGCATATGTGGGGTACACGATGGTGTCACACATGACTGGGGACACACTGGCACAACACTAATATTGCACACATACGCAACTGTCATTGTGGTGTCATCACTAATTGCAAAATGAATGCTGGCACCACAATGCTGGAAATGATGGTATACTGACACTGTATAACGATGTCCATGTGTGCTCATGACAAGGGGGCCTATACAGATAGGATTGTGCAATCTGTTGTGCATGTGAGTCTGTATCTGTATGGGAGTGTGTGTGGCTTGGCTGGAGGGAGCTGGAGTGGGTGGTGTGGTTCAGTCTGTATGTGTGTCACTTGCATATGAGACCAATGTATTGAGTATGTTGTGTTGCCATCTGACACTTTTAGGTGAGTGTTGTTATGTGTGTGTAGTTGTGCTTGTGTGTATTTGTTTTTGCTGTTGTAGTTGTGTCTTGTCTGGGTGCAGTATCAGGGGTGTGTTTATGTTGTGGCATGGATGTATGTCAATGTGTTTTCCGCATGTATGCGTTGTGTTGTGTTGGAATGGCAATGGGTTATTGTGTGAATGTGTGTTGTGTAGTGAGTAGTGCTGGAGGACACACATAGCTAAAGGACAGTGTGTCGCTGACCTCTCTTCCATAGCCCCGGCCATTGTACAAAGTCTATTGGGTCCCACTGCCGTACTCCTCCATCAGCAATGCGTCGCCAGTCAATCCGCTTGCAGAGCTGTGACATCTAAATACCGCAGATAAAACACTGTTGACTTGACTGTCTTTTCGGGTCTGCCAACCGGCACGGCTTGGCAGTAATACTGCCAAGATCTAAATCAGTACCTTGGGCTAGTGCTATTATGTTTTGGATTTTGAAGGTAAATTGGCTGTTAGTGAAATATTCTATACTTAGGGCCTCATTATGAGTTTCGTGGTCGGACCGCCACACTACCTTGTTGGTGGTCCTGAAAAGACCACCATGCCAGCGGTCTTCCAGACCACCATATTACGAGTCGTTACAGGCAATACTGCAGACCGCAAAACCAGTGGTGTGTTGGCCAAGATATAGGCAGACCTCCAGAGCCATTAGCACTGCAGTCAACAACAAAGATTATTACTAGTACACAGTCACCATGACGATCCGTTCGTGGTGGTCATTCAATAGCAGTGAGGTCCACAGTGGTTTGCAGTCAGCAAATTTACACACAACTGCATACTGGATAACCACCTTGCTATTCAGCGCCTCGTAACTTTGGAGGCACTATATAACGCATACCTTCGTCCCACTGCTCATGTTAACCGCTGTGCTACTCAACACCTGAACTCACTCTCTGAGATTCCCTGAGGCCCCAGGAGGTGGCCCTTGTGGTACTGAAAATTCTGGACCCGTGTTATAAACGTCGTCGTATCACAACGATTTTGGTATCAGCAGACCGAGAATGATTAGAATAGTATGCACAAGCATTGTATTCATATTCGGGTAACGAAATCACCCGAATATCAGAGTTTCCGTCCTGAACCCTCGTGTTCCATTTAAACGACAGACATTTTATGATTGCCCTCACATAGGCCAATGTCTAGTGCTGAAAACGAGTCTGAAGGACACGTACATCTTTGCTGACTCCTCTGTGACCTGGGCAAGCTGACTCCACTGCCTGAAGCCAAACCTGTTCGGCCAGTTTCTTTCCCAGTGGCCGAATGAGATTAGTATCAAGGCACAACACATCATAAAACCTTTCATCACACACAAACCATGCCTAATCTTACACGCACCTGTTTCTTTCTTTATGACTTGCTTTACAAGGAGGAGGTGCCTGTTTATATTGGGGGTCCGTCGATATCTGATGAAAGTACTGAGCCTTGCCGGGTAATTGATTGAGGGCTGGACAAACTGAAATATGGGCTTGTCATCATAACCCTGCTATTTCTTTGTAGTGAAAATATGTGAATGGTCAACTGTAAAATAAGGAATGTTTGCCTAAAGCATAATATTTTGTATAAAAGAGAGGGTTAGCTTTGCAAGAGGAGCAGTCTCCTGAGAATATACACCATGTTGTACTTCTAGGATACCTGTTACTGGCTGCAGCCAATAAACAAGATCTTTGAATTCACCAAGAAGACTCTGTGTTTCTGTAGTCTGAAACAGGAAGGACTCGAAGTCTTAGGGTGTGTTCCCTGGCACCACTGGGTTCTGAAAAACCCAGTACTTCACCCTATTCATCTGTTGCATCTGGTAACTGTGAAGGCACTATATAGGGCATAGCTTTGCGATGCTGCATGGGTTAACCACCTAGCCACTCAGCCCCTGGACTCACTCGCCCAGATTCCCTCGGGCCCTAGAAGGTGGCCCTAATCATCTGTTGAACCTGTTAAGCGCGGAGGCGCTATATAATGCATTGCTTTATCCCGCTGCATGGGTTAACTACCTTGCTACTCAGTTCCCGTACTCACTCTGCCAGATTCCCTCAAGCCCCAGGAGGTGGCCGTAATCATCTCTTGCACCTGGTAACTGTGGAGATGCTATATAGCGCATAGCTTCATCCCGCTATGCGAGCCGCGCCCATGTGAAGCCTGGGCCAAGGGCAGGCCCATACTGCACCCATTAGCGACAAGAAGAGGCATGGCCACCCCCCTTGCTCATTGTTTTTCCTTGCCATTCGAATTACATTGTGGAAGGCAAAATTGCCTAAAGTGGGTTCAGTAGTCTATTGGGGAAAGTATTGCTGCAGGTGACGGGGCCAACGGGGGCTCCTGTAGACTAGTACTTGATATTGGAGACTGGGAGTAGAGAGAGAGAGTCGAGAAAAAGTGAAGATCTTGGTATTTGAGTACCTTAAACCATGACTCTCTGGATACATAATTGCTAAGTTGTTATCTTTCTGTTTAACTTTAAGTTTGTGTGCACCCTTCTAGCAATGGGGCTGTTTTTTATGCTTTTAACTGTTCAGAATAGGTTTACAATTTAATTTATTCTGCAAATATAGTGCCGATTTTGCTATTGTTGGTTTTTAATGCACGTTTTATGTATTTGATTAATATTTTCAATCGCTTGTATTCCTATTTATATCTTGTTACAGAAAACCCAGGTCAGGGTTGCATGGAGCGTTATTGATCATTAGATCCTGTTGATGGGAGCGAACACATTCTAGGATGGGCAAGTGGAATGCAGTAGACAAACCACAGGGTGTCAAGGGCCTAGACAAATGACTTAGGCATTCTGCAGAGAATTATATATTAAGTGAAATGGTCAAATTAATTGAAAAAGTGGAGGGCATTATAGCTCCAAAGAAAGCTGGTGCTCAAGCTATTCAAGGGGCAAAGTGGACTTCCTAGAAGGACATTAATGCATATTTTGATAAGGCTTGCACTGGTGGAGTGCAGAAGTTTAACAAAAAAAGGAAATGTACTAGCCCTCTGGTATGTTAAATTCTGGAGAGTATAAACAACTAACCCCTACGGAAGTCCCTGTTTCTGTGCAAAATCTCCCGCCCATGTCCCCGACTGTTGACATTACATACCCACATTGTTTTGCGGTTTTAGAATTATTGGAACCTACAGGAATTAATACTGAGCAGCTTGACCCAATTGTAAGTGAGAAGGGGAAGTTACTAGCATACATTTAAACTCACTGAGGGAAGAGGTTGCCTTTCTACGTGATTACACAGGTAGGTTGGCTAAGTGCTAAATGTGATACTAGAGAGACTGTCAGTTATGATGGAAAATATCAGCAGTACTAAAAAGGCAAAAATGAGCAAATCTAATCCTAATGTGAATATCCTTAGCCCTCCTCCCAGGCTGCGGGGAGGGGTGCACCACATCAGGGGCTTCCCTCCAGAGTTGAATCGTCTAATAGCACCGTTAGAAATGGCAGAGGCACTCAGGGTGCTAAGGCAAACCCATCAAAGATTAATGATCCGGGGGGGTTATGCATCTCAAAAGCATAGTCATTTAATTCCCCACAGGATTTCTAAAACTCCCCAATACAATAGGGCCAGTGTCAAGTCATGCAACATTTCTATGGTAAATGTCCCTAAAATTCCAAATGAGCAAGATTGAGTGAAGAATTATCACACATTTGAAACGTCATACTAGGGGCTGTAGGTCCATAATTAGGGAACATCTATTGTGTGCCCCAAGATATAGTGACTGCCACACTCATTATGATTTCATATGATTTTGATAAGCCTAAAGTTAAAAGATCCAATTCTAATTTGCTACCATAGGAGCTGAGATTCGGAGTAGATTTAGAAACAAAAACTAGACTCAAGCTCCATGCATCGAAATCCTAGCTAGACCCAAGGCTGTAGAGACCCTGATAAAGCGGTCCGTAGTAATAATTTACCTATATTTGGACGCCCTTTAGGCCGATGAATCTTTTGACTAAGTGGGACTCTCCGTACTCTATATCGATCAATTGCATCAAATCAATAATCAATAACGAACATAAGCAATACCTTGATCAACATAACACTTAACAATTAATCCAGAATACATTTCGGCGAACCCTGACCTTTCAGTCAGGAATAACCACACCAGTTTATTCAAAGTTAGTGAATTTATTTCCCTATATTAACAAAGCTAGCACAATATAAATGTGTCTCAACACCAAATGATAAACGTAAATGAACATTAATAGCTGTCCATAGCGGCGAAACAAGTGCAATCTATGTAGCATTTGAATCACAAGGCATTCGATAATGGCAATGCAAATCACTAATACGATAATCTGTAATGAACTAATTGCATACATTTAGTCAGCATAACAAGGTCTCAAATTGCATCGTGCAACAAAAGAATCCTCATCTAACCTCAAATTAGCATCGGCATGTGGGGCTTCATGCGAAAACAATTTAGCAACATTAATTTAGAAAACTCCTAACTAGGGCTCTTATTAAAATCAGCAGTTGGTCACCAAAAAGAAACACAATGCAATTTTACAATTTCCTTTCATATTTACCAATTACGATCAGCAATCAAGGAAGTCTTCGTCTCACAGGTACCGTTTCTCGGTCTGCATGGGTAGTGTTTCGATCGGCATGGGACGGGGCAAAGGGGCAGAGTTGGACGGGGCAATTGCCTCACGGCGGCAAAATAAAACTACTACTTCATGCAAAGGGACAGTTCGAAGTTAAAGTCTCTAGGGCCAGAAACATTTAAATCTCTTTCTCTCGATTAGAGAAAGCATCAAAGTCTCTTTCAAAATGGCGTCGCAGCAAAGTGGGCCATAATAGCTGCAAAGTCTACAAAATGGCGGGATGTCCAATAATGGCTGTAATGGCTGCAATGGCTACTTTCTTCTCGTGCACCTGGTTTAAATAGACAATAGTTCAAATCCAGTAGGGTCTTCCATTGGAGGGTTCATAGGTTAGCTTCAAATTGTCCAATCAAAAACAACAGTTCTCAAGCTTTTACTTAAGCATACATTATCCTTGGAGACGGGTACGCAAGTTGCAACATTTTATACCAATTAACTCACTTTCAGAGCTTCCATTGTCCGCACCTGCAGATCGACCTTGGAGTGAAGAGAAAATATGCCAGGCTGGCACGAAACCTTAAGATAAGCATGTGAACGATCTCAGTGGAAAAGTACAGCTTCAAGCAGAAATACACGTTTAATAGCACATTGGAAAAATACGAGCATCTAAACCGTGAGACCAGGCAACTAGGCCAAAGCCTACACTAAAGTTATGCTAAGCTAAAGCATTTCAAACAAGAAAATCGTAGCACACGTTTACGATTATGTCGGATTAGTGCAATTCTAATACACCACGTTATATAAAGCACGCTTATAAATGTTGGCAAACTACTCTGAGGGCACATTTTGTCCCCGTACAATCTTTATTAGTTCGGTTAAAGTCACACATGATTATTTCACACTACGTTTATGCGCTAATAAATGTAAAACCTTCATTTTCTGCTTCATCAATCCCTCCTCTGATGACTACTTGTCATCACACCAAATCATGCCCACAAATTTTATTCCATTAAAATTCTGTCAGTTCTCTTTTCCTTTTAGTTCCCCTAGTTTTCGCCTTGTATTCTTCTGCCATTCTCTTCATTATTTTCTCTTCCTTCTTTCTTCTGATTCTTTCCATAATCATTATTATTCCCCTTTTTATTCCCCAAATTCCAAATATGCAAATTATTACTATTAATATTCCCTGTATTATCTTTAGCAATATTCCATTCCAAATTCCCCCAATCCAATGTCCCACTGAAGCAAGTCCTTTTCCAACCTTCTCCCACACTCCTGGTTCTTTCAGTTCCTTCAAATCTGCACTCTCTTTTGTTAGATTAGCAAGCATAGTTTTAATTTTCACACTGTTGTCGGGAATATACGTATAACAGTGGCGCGCACCAAGCATTTTGCAAACGCCGCCATCCTTTGCTAAAAGAATGTCTAAAGCAAGCCTGTTTTGAAGAGTCATAGCTCTTTCCGCTGCAAGTTCAGCATCTATCAGGATTATAGCACCTGAAAACTTTGTCAACATGTTATCCACTATAGTAGACAACTTTCTTATTTTGATGGAATTCAACACAACTCCCAATGAAGGAATCATGGCTGCAAATATATCTCCTACCACAGCAGCTGCGGTCTCTCTTTTCTGGATACGATGGGATCCAGATGTCTTTGGAATCATCGATAGGTCATCCAGTTGATAAACTTTTGGGAACACTATACCCAAATAACATCTCCCCCACCATCCCTTTGGAAGACGATAATAGGCATTATACCCACAAATGTAATATACACCTGGTATGACAGGGTCAAGTCCGTTCATCATGAATGTCCATTTGGCCTTAAAGATAAACGTATGTTTACACTCACTCGCTCCTACAAAAATGTTATCATAATAAGATTCACCTCGATATATACAAAATTTCCCTACATGCCAAGCATCTAAAGCTATTCTCCCTTGTGTCTTTATTGCGGCAAAATCATAATTGTCTACTGAAGTCCTCTTATGTAGCTCTTTTTCTAATTTCGCCTTCATTTCTGCCCTTCTATCATCTGTGCGATCTAAAAAGCTTATTTCTACTGCAGAGAGCGAGCAGGTAAGGTTTTCCCTATGAGCGTGAGCCGTTTCAAAAGGTTGCATTGGCTCGAAAAATTCCCTCATTATTTTAGCATCCCAATCTTTAGCAATCTGGCTTAGCTGCGCTATTATAGGAACATATGCAAAGGTAACATCATAATTTGAATAAAAATACTGTATGTTAGTTTGACCATAAAATCTAGACATTACTATACTACATGTAATCCCGTATGTAAGAGGCATGTGGTGATAGGTCACCCCTTCCTTTACTGATGTCGGTATCTGTGTACACACATAACAATCTCTCGCATCCATAGTCTCAACATATTCTGTTAGCAAGCGATAGAAAACATTATACGAAAGTTCTTTCTTATCATGCAAGAGCCTCTCATCTAATTCTAGTCTTTTCAATGCGGTTAGTTCAGTGACAGTAACAGGAGCAAAAGTAGAAGCATCAATTTTCTCATTCTCACCCTTTCCATGCGTTGTAAGCACTATTGCCATTATTATTAGTACACGTGCAATTACCAAGCCTATACACACATATTTACAATATTTCTTTCTACTATTTTGCGTCATGATCTGTATAGAATCAGAGAGCTGGAAGCACCTGTAAAAGAAACTATTTAGCAATTTAGTTACAAAGCTGAACGAGCGCAATGTTCACACAGTTTTCTCCAAGAGGCCAGTCACTTATCGGTTAGCAGCATTTGTCTCAATTCGGAAATAACTCAGTCTTTTATCAGTTCAGCAAGTGTCTCATCCGGTTTAGCAATGTCTCAGCTGGTTGTTTGTATCACGTTAGATTGTAACAAGCAATGTCATTTATCACCCTTTCAATCAACACTGTCCATAAAACTTTTCTTTTCTATTGGTATCTCTTCTTCTTCGTTCTCGAGGCTTAGAGATACAAATTCGTCAGTCCAATCGTCATTGGCTACATATGCCCATTCAGGACCGGAATACCTTCTGTTCGGTATCCTTTTCCTTTTCAATTTTGCTTCTCTTTTCGATTCTGCTTCGCTGGTACTTTCCACTTTTGTCAAGTCCTTTTCTTCACTCGGGGATGGTACCACGACAGGCACTTCCTTTCTTTTCTCTTTCACTTTTGGCCTTCCTCCGTCGTTCAAACTTTCTTCAGTCCTTTGTTTTACTGGTGATATACTTAGTCTCCTCTTTGCACCATGTCCATTTGTTGGACCTGCGACCTTTTCTGTAGGAGTTTGAACCTTTTCGTTCTGTTCTGCCTTGTCCCCTCCTTCTGGGGAATCGATCACGTTCTCTTTTTCTTTTTCTGTATCGTCTGCTTCTGGGAAAGCCCTCCTCTGATCAGGCTCTCCTGCTTTTTCACCTCTTTCGAGCCCTTCGTCACCGTTACTTTCGTCAGGCTCTTTATCACTTTCAGCTGCTTCAGGTTCCTTGTCACCTTCAGCTGCTTCAGGCTCTTTGCTACCCTCAGCTGCTTCAGGCTCTTTGTCACCTTCAGCTGCTTCGTTGCTGTCTGAACTTTCTCCTTGGTCTCCCCCAAGCAAGTTGGTCTCTTCGTCCTCAGAGAATATCTCTCTCTCTCCCGTTCCTGCCTGTTCGCTTTCAGTTCGGTTTTGCTTTGTCTCAGCACTCAGCACTGTTTTGTCAGGCACTGGCAGTTTCAGCGCTTCAACTTCCTCATCTGTGGGACACAACACCTTCTTTGTGTGACTGGCGTGAATCCAGTTGGGAACCCCCGCACACTTCACAGCAGTAGTTGTCGTCAGGATCACTTGGAAAGGGCCTTTCCAACGGGGTTCCAGACACGACTTTCTCACGTGCTTCATTACCACGACCCAGTCACCTGCTTTCAGTGTGTGTCCTGGACCTTGGATCGGTGGCAAGGTGGTCGCTTCCACCTGGTGAGAGAAAGAGCGAACCACGTCAGCTAGACCCTTACAGTAGTCTAACACCATATCATCTGTAATATTCAAAAGCGCGTTTGCGGGAACTGCAGGAAGTCTCATAGCCCTGCCCATGAGAATTTCGTGCGGAGACAATCCAGTCTTTCTATCAGGGGTGTTTCTCATTGACATTAGCACCAAGGGCAATGCGTCAGGCCATTTCAAATTTGTCGATGCACATATTTTCGCCATTCTTGATTTCAGTGTACCATTCATCTGCTCCACCAGTCCTGATGCTTCAGGGCGATAGCTACAATGCAGTTTTTGCTCAATGTTCAGCGCTTCGCAAAGTAACTTTATCACCTCGTTATTGAAGTGACTTCCCCTATCTGATTCTAAAGAGATCGGGAATCCGAAACGTGGTATCAACTCTCTCAGCAATAGCTTTGCAACTGTAAGGCTGTCATTTCTACGTGTGGGGTATGCCTCAATCCAGTGACTAAAAATGCACACAATCACCAACACATACTTCAGACCTCCATGCACAGGCATCTCAATGAAGTCCATCTGCATTCGACTAAATGGTCCACTGGCTCTGCCAATGTGGCTCACGCTCACAACTGTTCCCTTTCCTGGGTTCATCTGCTGGCAAGTGACACATCGATGGCAAACTGCTTCTGCAGCTTGACGAAATCTGGGGTTAAACCAATCAGTTTTGAACAATCTTATCATGGCATCTCTCCCTAGGTGAGCTTGCCCATGATAGAACCGCGCAAGCTGTGATAAGAGACTATTTGGCAAAACAAATTTTCCCTCATTTGAAACCCATAACTCATCTGGTCTTTTTATACATTGTGATTTAATCCAGGAATCTCTTTCATCCTCCCTGACATTATTCTGTAATGCTTTTAGTTCATCTATTGTATCTACAACCTTCAAGGCAAATGCTTCAGCTGGTTCGAGTTCTGGTTCACTTATCGAATTCCATTCATCTCTGAGTAATATACAATTCAAGGCACAAAATCTTGCGACTTGATCCGCATACGCATTTCCCAGAGAAACATAGTCTTGTCCTTTCGTATGAGCACTACACTTTACCACTGCAACTTCGGATGGCATTTGAATGGCGTGTAACAATTCCCTTATCCTTTCCCCATTCTTCACTGGGGATCCTGAAGAAG
Organism: Pleurodeles waltl; assembly: GCF_031143425.1. NCBI lineage: Eukaryota > Metazoa > Chordata > Amphibia > Caudata > Salamandridae > Pleurodeles > Pleurodeles waltl. Next base: position 690,679,359 of record NC_090439.1, read on the forward strand.
TCAGGAAACCTCTCTGTGACCATAGTTGTCCAAAGTCATGCACAATCCCAAACCCGTACTGACTATCAGTATAAATGGTGACTTTCATCAATGCAGACAGTTGACATGCTCTTGTGAGGGCTACAAGTTCTGCTACTTGTGCAGAATAGACTCCTTGAAGCCATCCCGCTTCCAAAACACCTGTTACAGTGCATACAGCATATCCTGCTTTCAAAATTCCCATCCCATCTCTTAGACATGAACCATCAACGAAAACAATTTGGTCATTTTCATCAAGCTTAGTATCCTTAATGTCAGGTCGAGGTTTTGTGCAAAATTCAGTCACCTGAAGGCAGTCATGCTCGACGTCTTCAGCGTTCTCAATTTCAGCATTTTCTCCAGGAAGCAAGGTTGCTGGATTCAGCGTAGTGCACCTTTTCAGCTGCACATTCGGTGAGCCCAGTATTATCGTTTCATACCTTGTGAGTCTTGCTCCAGTCATGTGTTGCGTTCGGGAGCGGGTCAAAAGTATCTCAACTGAGTGAGGGACCATGACTGTTACTGGGTGTCCCATCACTATTCCTTCACTCTGAGTGAGGCTGATACCAACTGCTGCTACGGCGCGCAAACACCCTGGAAGTGCTGCTGCGACCGGATCCAAAGTAGCTGAAAAATATGCTACTGGTCTGTTTACGCCACCATGGGCTTGGGTCAAGACAGACAAAGAACATGCATCACGTTCATGACAAAACAATGTGAAGGGCTTTGTGTAATCAGGCATACCTAATGCTGGAGCCCTACACATGCATTCCTTCAATTCAACAAAAGCATCCATCTCATCTCCTTTCAGCTCAATCTGATCCAAGGCATCCTTCTGGGTCAACTTCAGTAAAGGCTTTGCTAGAGTTGAGAAGTTGGGAATCCACTGGCGACAGTAGCCCACCATTCCCAAAAACTTCCTCACCTCCCTCCTTGTCTTTGGTGGACTCATTTGAAGTACGCTTGTTATTCTTTCCTTCATTATTCTCCGTGACCCTTTCTCTATCTGGTGGCCCAAGTATTTCACTTTCTTCTGACAGAACTGTAATTTGGAAGGAGACACCTTGTGTCCATTCCTTCCCAAATGGTTCAACAGAGCAATGGTATCGGCTGTGCAGCCACTTTCTGTCTTTGATGCAATCAATAAGTCATCAATGTACTGTACTAGAGTTGACTCGAATGGCAATTCTAATGCTTCCAAATCTTTCTTTAGAATCTGATTGAAGATTGACGGTGACTCAGAAAACCCTTGAGGAATTCGACACCAACTGTATACTCTGTCTAGGAATTTGAAACAAAAGAGGAATTGGCTGTCCTCATGAAGAGGCACAGAAAAGAATGCTTGTGACAAGTCGATGACTGAGAACCACTCGGCATCGCAAGGGACTTGAAACATTATCACAGCTGGATTCGGTACTACTGGGCAGCATTTGACTATGATGTCATTTATTTTCCTCAAGTCCTGCACAAGTCGGACCTTTCCACTTGGCTTTATTAGTCCCATTATTGGTGAATTACATGGACTGCTTAACACTTCTCGCAGTACTCCCTGTTTTACAAATTCGTCAATGAGTTGGGCAACTTTCATGAGGGTGTCTTGTGCCATGTGGTATTGTGGGGTCTGGGGAAAGATTGCATTGGGCTTTACAGTCACTTTCACTGGTTCCACTCCTTTCATCAATCCCACCTCTTTCCCTGTCATATCCCACACTTCCTTTCCGACTGTTTCCCGTAATTCGGCTGGGATATCTTCTTCAGTTATCATCGGGAAAAGACAAATCAGAGGATAGTCCTCATCGACAGTTTCCATCTCATCCCCCTCTACGCTGTCCTCTTCTTCCCCATCACTGCTCGTCTGGATGGTTATTCCTTCGTTCGAACACATGATCGAACAACCCAATTTGCACAATAGGTCTCTTCCTAACAGTGCTATCGGGCTTGAGTCACATACCACAAACTGATGCACCCCTTGATAGTTACCGATGCTGACTGGTACCGGATCTGTAATCGGGTTTGTCAGGTGCCTGTTTGCTACTCCCACCACTTGAACTGTACTCCCTGAGAGTGGCAGATTTGGTACTTCACTGCTCTTAACTGTTGAACGTGTGGCTCCCGTGTCAACCAAGAATGAGACACGATGACCCATTACTCTTCCCTCCACGTACGGACCCTTTTGATCAACTTCCAAGGATGCTGCAAGCACACAATCTCCTTCTTCTTCTGAACTTTCACTCTCCCATATATTGTTTATTCCACTCTCACTGTGTAATGGGAACTGTTGTACGGTGCCATTTGTACTCATTACCTGACCCGAGACCAGTGGAGGAACCATCACTTGCTGCTGACTCATTGGTGCCAAAGGTATTTGCATTTGCTGATTAGGTACCATGGGTAACTGCTGTTGCATTGGCTGCATTTGCGTCATCTGCATACGAGGCATCTGCATCTGCTGCGGCTGCATAGGTTGTAATCCCTGTAACTGATTTACGGTCTGAAAATTTGGGTTTGGACCTCTCATTTTCGGTCCCCTCATTGTCTGAAATGCATTGACATCATTTTTTTGCTGACCAACACCTGCACCTGCACCTGCACCTGCACCTTCCTGCACCACCATCGGGCACTCGCGTTTCCAATGACCGACAATTCCGCGCACGTGACACGGCATCACCTTCTTCATTGCCTGCACACCAGTCACAACAGTGTTCAAATCCGGGCCATTATTCGCAAAACCTCCTCTGCCTCTGCCTCTGGCCTGTGGCTGAAACGCCATATTTCCCTGCAACTGCGGCTGCGGTTGCGGTACCTGTTGTTGGAACCCTTGCAACCCTTGCAAACCATGCAGACCTGTCTGAGCTGCCTTAAGCTGCATCATCATCACCTTCTCTTTCAACCTTTTCTGTTTCACCTCAATTTCGTCGCTACAGTATTTCGCATAATTCAACACCTCATCAATAGGTTTCGACTGCCAACAAATCAAATGCGACTTTATCATCTGACATTTCTGGTCTCAGCCCTTCCACAAATCTAAACACAAAATGAAGCATGTCCTTCGCCTCTATTGTCTCCGTGCCACTGTAGTTCTTGAACGCCTTCAACAACCTCTCATAGTAACTATGAATCGACTCTTTAGCCTCTTGGGCCGTTCGATCGATCTTCTGCCAATCCACATTTTTCGCGGCAACCTTCGTCTTCAGGTGCTCAATCACCTTATAGTACAGGCTCATCACCATAGGTGATGGTGCACCCGTCTCCCTGTCTCTCTCTGGTTCACTTGTCGGCCAACCTACAGCTCTTTTGCAATCCTCCCACAAATCTGCCGGAACCACAATCTCAAAGAGAGTGTTTAGGTCTTCCCAAAGACATTTTGCAAGCTTCACAAACCTGTCAGTCTGTTGATACCATTCAATCGGTTTCTCTCTCAGTTTGGGAAAATCATCCGTAAAAGACTGAATGTCACTTCTGTGCCAGGGTACATGTATTAATTTTCCCCCTGCTGTCTCCCTCATTGGTAACATCGTCACTGTATCACTACTCTGTGGTCTTTTCTCATTGTGCTCTGTAGCACTGTCCCTCCTCTTTTCCTTTCTCTTTACCCACCTGCTTTCCCACTTGTCTAAACACCTCCACACTTGTGCACTCTGCAGCAATTCTCTAAGGTGCGCCTTCATGCCTGCTGACCTCATGTGTTCAAAATCTGTGGCCCCAAAATCCAACCTGTAGCTTCTGCTCAAGTGTTTTGTCTTGTCTATGTCAACCCCGTTTTTGTCAGCTATTTCCTGCAAACTTTTATGTACCTTATTCACTTCTTTCGTGATCCTTGGGCATAGGTATCTCAGCTCTTCTTCCGTGTAGGACTCTAACCTATTCACACCCATAGTCCCTTCCACCAATTCTTGTGCTTCCATGTTCAACCTCATCCTATTCATATAATCTTCTCCCTTCCCACTGTCTGAGCTTTGTGTGGAATTCAAACTGTTGAACCACTGTGTCAGCTGTTGCGCATTCAACCCAATAAGTGTAGCATTTACATCGACTGCCATTGATGGTTGCGGCAACTTTTCAGTGTTCGATGTTAAAGGTATTATCAGTGGGGGGCTCGACCTCACCAGTGTTGACTGAGCACATATGGGACTAAACTCCATCAAGGACCCAGATCCAGTTGGCTGAGCCGCTATCAGAGTTATCCCTGGAGTGTTTTCTATGCACCTTCTTTCTGTCCCATTCTGCAGCATCGATCCTTGACTGCTCATACCTAAGTTAGGCTGACTATACAAAGGTACTGGTGGGCCTACAGTAATGGGTAGTGATATCGCATCTGGGTTTTGTCCATTTCCCATGTTCTGAGGCACGTTCATTCCCACACTATGGGTCATTATTGCCGGCATGCCCATCTGGCTCCCCGTCATTTGAGCATGTGCTGTTCCCCCCTGCATCTGCTTTTGAGGCATCAAAAACTGGGTTGATTCAGCTTGTGCCATGGTTGGGTTGTGACCATTCTGTCCTCCCATTGCGGCTGGATCTAAAATCATTCCCGTACTATTGTCGCTGCTGTAATACCTTGGGACCTGCTGCTGATAATTTTCTGCTGGTTTCAACATGGGCACATCTGGATATATTCTCCTAACCTGCGGTATCTGCGGGGTGAACGGTAGACTCGGGTCCTTAGATCCCAATGATGCTCCTGAACTCTGGGTTTCACTGTTCTGTACCGGTGCCGGAGGGGCAGAACTGGTACTTGGACCTCGTCCACTCTCCGCATAAGGTGGTGGACGGTCGTTCAGCAATTGCATTATTAGCTCCTCATCCTCTAACTCCTCTTCTCTTCTCAACTTTTCCTCGTCCTCTCTATCCTTGGAACACCTCCTGTTTGTCTTACAGGTAGCTTTCTTACCTGTCTCCTCTTCTTCCTTAGTAATTGCGGGAAACAATTTTATCCCCTGCAATACATCTGACCTCCACACCTTCTGTGCATTATCCCACCTAGCGTCCGCTAGTGTCTTTTCTACCTTTCTCATTCTGGTCTCGAACTTCTTTTGCTGTTGCTGTCTAGCCATTAGTTCCCAAATTGCTAGAGCCTCAAACTGTGCTGGCCTTGGAGGTACCTTCATGTCGTACATCGTGAATCTCAAATTCTCTAGGATCCTTATATTGAACGTCCCATGTATCGGGAACGCTACGCTCCCATGTTTCTCTGTCAGTTTGTGCCATTGCTTTAGCCAAAGGCACGGAGCTACCCCCTTCTCTTCCATTACAATGTAAGCTGGTGTGCCCTCGGGCGGCGTCTCCTCTCCTACGCTCGCTTTAATGTAAGACTCCCCCTTCATCGCACTCCTAAATGCTTTAAAAAATTTCATTTTCTCGTCTTTTATTTCACAAAGTTTGTAATCAATAGGTGACTTTAATTCCCGGAATACTCTTCGCCTGCCTTTCCCCTTCCAATCGAGCCCCACGGACTGCGTCCAATCCGTGCGTGACCCTTCTCTGCAACCAACCTATCCCAGCGCGGGTCCTAGTGACGTCACACTCACACACACTGCGGCTGACAAAGCCTCGCGGCTAGTCCTCCTTCACCCAGCTCCTCTCGTAACAACTTCTGGCATGTATCGCAAGCTACCAAAAATAAAACAGATCTGTCAGTTTACTACAGGAAGGGTAACACAATCGCTTCAGGACCTTAGGGATTTTTCACTAGCCTCGGCAGTTATTCCATCTTTCTCGGTCCCCACGTTCGCAAGCAAATCTGACCCGCAGACCTACTCTCAACTTGTCAATGATCTATTCTAGTGCACTTAGAATTTTGTCAAAGCCCGAAGTCGAAGGTTCTTTCACTCCCTAACACACGTACCAACTCGTTGACCACGCCCGATCAACCTACTAAACCGCCCAGACCACAACATAAAACAACATACTCCGGAGTCTCTTGACCTCGCAGGGCCCGTCTCAACAACAACAACCACGTGGACCTTTTTATGCACGAAGCGCCACACGCACATGAAGTTCGACGACTTCCCTACTCTCACCCTCGGAGTCGCACCTCCGCTATTTCTATGAAGTTCGACGACTTCTCAACCCCTACACTCGGAGTCGCACCTCCGCTATCCTCTAAAAAGAAAAATCCTCGCAACCTTTTCACACAATCTGCGGCAATAAGCTGTGCAAGCACAAAACCCTAACTTCTCTCAAACCGTCACTAGTTCCGCCAACGCTGATTCCACACCTCCATTCTCTCCATTCGCAAGCTCCGAGATCCTGGGAAAGTCGCGGTGGACCTAGCCCATCATCATTCTGTCAATCTGTTTTACCCAAGAAAAATCTAATTCAACTTCTCAAGTGGGGTCTCAAAATGCGTGCTCGTTAATTCAACACCATGTACTCTAAGAGTACAGGGTCCCAAAAGACAAAACCGTCCTCTGCTACCATCTACTGATAAAGCGGTCCGTAGTAATAATTTACCTATATTTGGACGCTCTTTAGGCCGATGAATCTTTTGACTAAGTGGGACTCTCCGTACTCTATATCGATCAATTGCATCAAATCAATAATCAATAACGAACATAAGCAATACCTTGATCAACATAACACTTAACAATTAATCCAGAATACATTTCGGCGAACCCTGACCTTTCAGTCAGGAATAACCACACCAGTTTATTCAAAGGTAGTGAATTTATTTCCCTATATTAACAAAGCTAGCACAATATAAATGTGTCTCAACACCAAATGATAAACGTAAATGAACATTAATAGCTGTCCATAGCGGCGAAACAAGTGCAATCTATGTAGCATTTGAATCACAAGGCATTCGATAATGGCAATGCAAATCACTAATACGATAATCTGTAATGAACTAATTGCATACATTTAGTCAGCATAACAAGGTCTCAAATTGCATCGTGCAACAAAAGAATCCTCATCTAACCTCAAATTAGCATCGGCATGTGGGGCTTCATGCGAAAACAATTTAGCAACATTAATTTAGAAAACTCCTAACTAGGGCTCTTATCAAAATCAGCAGTTGATCACCTAAAAGAAACACAATGCAATTTTACAATTTCCTTTCATATTTACCAATTACGATCAGCAATCAAGGAAGACTTCGTCTCACAGGTACCGTTTCTCGGTCTGCATGGGTACCGTTTCGATCGGCATGGAACGGGGCAAAGGGGCAGGGTTGGACGGGGCAATTGCCTCACGGCGGCAAAATAAAACTACTACTTCATGCAAAGGGACAGTTCGAAGTTAAAGTCTCTAGGGCCAGAATCATTTAAATCTCTTTCTCTCGATTAGAGAAAGCATCAAAGTCTCTTTCAAAATGGCGTCGCAGCAAAGTGGGCCATAATAGCTGCAAAGTCTACAAAATGGCGGGATGTCCAATAATGGCTGTAATGGCTGCAATGGCTACTTTCTTCTCGTGCACCTGGTTTAAATAGACAATAGTTCAAATCCAGTAGGGTCTTCCATTCATAGGTTAGCTTCAAATTGTCCAATCAATAACAACAGTTCTCAAGCTTTTACTTAAGCATACATTATCCTTGGAGACGGGTACGCAAGTTGCAACATTTTATACCAATTAACTCACTTTCAGAGCTTCCATTGTCCGCACCTGCAGATCGACCTTGGAGTGAAGAGAAAATATGCCAGGCTGGCACGAAACCTTAAGATAAGCATGTGAACGATCTCAGTGGAAAAGTACAGCTTCAAGCAGAAATACACGTTTAATAGCACATTGGAAAAATACGAGCATCTAAACCGTGAGACCAGGCAACTAGGCCAAAGCCTGCACTAAAGTTATGCTAAGCTAAAGCATTTCAAACAAGAAAATCGTAGCACACGTTTACGATTATGTCGGATTAGTGCAATTCTAATACACCACGTTATATAAAGCACGCTTATAAATGTTGGCAAACTACTCTGAGGGCACATTTTGTCCCCGTACAATCTTTATTAGTTCGGTTAAAGTCACACATGATTATTTCACACTACGTTTATGCGCTAATAAATGTAAAACCTTCATTTTCTGCTTCATCAACCCTAAAACCCCGGATTCCCAAGCACCGCCTGTCAAAGTATGAGTATTCTACCGTTTCCCAAATTAATTGACGACAGGGAAAGGTGGGAAGTTTAACCTCTCCCTCAAGTGTGGGGAGGTCGGAAAGAAACAACCTTCCCAGAACACCTTTGAACCAAGCGTTCAATATTGAAACATGCAGAGCGAGTGATCATAGGAACATGCCAGACACAATGAATACCCACCGTGAGCCAATGAGTCCACTGTCCCCAGATTGTTTCATTACTTTGAGTATTATAGAGAGAGGGGAACTCAAGGATGTTTTTAGGCTAATTTCATGGAATGTGGCTGGCATCAAATCCAAACTTTCTATCCCTGAATGGGGTGAATTCATTGACCAGTTTCACATTATTTTATTGCAGAAAACTTTGACGGTGGCCCCCATGTACAGAAATGGGTTTGTCACCTTTACTGCCAATGCTGTTCCCTCAGTAGTGGGGAGAACTTCGGTGGGCTGCTGATTTGGCTAAGGATGTATAGTTTTTCAAATGCAAACGTGGTTGTATTCAATTCCAAAGAGTAAAAAATATTGCTATTGTTAACATGTATGTTAGAACAGTTGCCCCGCTCAACCCCTCTCTAACAGTAGAACTGTTCTCAGATATGCTATGACAGTTAAGACCGGGAACTTTAAAAATAATGATGTAACTTTCATACGAGATTATCAATCTCTGATAAGCTCCCCCTGGATCAGCTGATGCAAACTTTTAACTCACTACTGAGGTCAAAACCTCTGAGCATGTTGCTTTAAAATCCACTCATGTGTTCTGCGCAATCAGATTAACTAATCCTAGAGCAAGGTTACCAGATCTGATTATTCCCATGCTAACATTCAAAAGATGGTCTGCATCTATCTGCATTGATTATATTTTCCAAGATCACAAATTGTGGACTTATTTTGTTAACATGGAAGTAATTTCTGATCATTCGGCCCTGAGTGCTAAAATAAGTGTTTGAAAATGCCACGTCAACTTTTAAAGAACGTGATGGCTACAACTAACTATGGGGGGAAGTTAAATGAGTGGATATTGCCTTTAATCCCTTCGCTCAGTTACAAATATATAGGCTTTTTAGGGATAATGTGGCTCTGGTTAAAACTACCAAAACAGGAAATTGTAACATTGATGATATACACTCCCCGTTAATGGAGGAATTAAGGCCTCTGTTCATCAAAACTGGGTAGAGGGGATCTTATAAAAAAATGGCTACCCTTCTGGTTTAGCAAGAAATGCAGCTGTGTAGCAGTCTAACATTAGCAAGCACTATTATATACTCTGGAGAATAAGAACACAAAGGTGTTTTGGAGGTTAGTTGCAGCTGGTACGGGTGTAATTGATAACCATCTAGAGGCAGTAGTACAGCCAGATGTGAGGATTGCCCTTTTTGGAGCCCTTTATATAGAGTGGGTTCAAGGAGAGCACAAGCTTTGTGCCAAGTGCGAGGGTTATGAAATGGTTTGTGAATCCTTATCTAGTGAGGAAGGGGGGTGAAGCTTGCAGCTTGAGTACCTTTGACCTTTTATTTGACTGAGATGGTGAATGCCCTCAAACTACCGAATGAAGAGAAAGCTCCTGGGCTAAATGGAGTTCCTGGAGATTTATATCTGTCCTAACAGGAAATATGGACCCCAATTCTATCATGAGGGACAGTACTATTCTGGCTACATGGAAGGCTGCTGCCACAATTCCCATCTATAAAAACGGAAGGAGGGATTTTCATACCATAAGTTTTTTAGACACTTGTCAAAACATTTTTTGCAGACTGGTCTTAGACCGGCTCCAAATGTGGATAGCTGATAATCACATCTTAGAAGATGTAAAGGTGGGCTTTAGGGAGAAAGTGAACATGATTGACCAGATCTTCCACTTCAAGGTGCTATGCTGAAAGCATGTCACCCTTAATAGGGATCATCTATATATAGCACTGATAGATCTTAAATCGGCGCTTGATTTGGTGCTGAGGAAGAACCTCTGGGGGTTTTAGATTCCTATGGGATTCCAGATGATCTTTTATGGATCATCAGAACACTTCATACTAACACCTATGCTAGAGTAAGGCGGAACTTGAGAGGTTCCCTTACAGATAGGATCATAATTAATCAGGGAGTAAAACAGGGATGTGTACCGCCCCCCACTTTTTAGTGGACAAAAAGAAAAAAGGGAGCACACTGCCTCACACTCAAGCAAAAAGTTAGCCCCAATGCATCATGGTAAATGCAGTCACTTCGTTTTGTGCTGAAAAAGTAATCAAAAGTCTTTCACCTAAGTAGGTGCAGCAAGTGCTGTGTATCTCTGGACACGTGTTTCTAGGTTTAGCCCGTCATCAGCAGAGAGCAGCCAAGTCTGTGGGGTTGCTTGAAATGCCGCCAAAAGTCTTCTCAGGTTTATGTACCACTCGCTGGCGCACAGGTGCCTCTCCAGAGCTCGTCAGCTCGTTAGCTCAAGGGAGCAGTCATTGGACAAAAAGAAAAAAGGGAGCACACTGCCTCACACTCAAGCAAAAAGTTAGCCCCAATGCATCATGGTAAATGCAGTCACTTCGTTTTGTGCTGAAAAAGTAATCAAAAGTCTTTCACCTAAGTAGGTGCAGCAAGTGCTGTGTATCTCTGGACACGTGTTTCTAGGTTTAGCCCGTCATCAGCAGAGAGCAGCCAAGTCTGTGGGGTTGCTTGAAATGCCGCCAAAAGTCTTCTCAGGTTTATGTACCACTCGCTGGCGCACAGGTGCCTCTCCAGAGCTCGTCAGCTCGTTAGCTCAAGGGAGCAGTCATTGGACAAAAAGAAAAAAGGGAGCACACTGCCTCACACTCAAGCAAAAAGTTAGCCCCAATGCATCATGGTAAATGCAGTCACTTCGTTTTGTGCTGAAAAAGTAATCAAAAGTCTTTCACCTAAGTAGGTGCAGCAAGTGCTGTGTATCTCTGGACACGTGTTTCTAGGTTTAGCCCGTCATCAGCAGAGAGCAGCCAAGTCTGTGGGGTTGCTTGAAATGCCGCCAAAAGTCTTCTCAGGTTTATGTACCACTCGCTGGCGCACAGGTGCCTCTCCAGAGCTCGTCAGCTCGTTAGCTCAAGGGAGCAGTCATTGGACAAAAAGAAAAAAGGGAGCACACTGCCTCACACTCAAGCAAAAAGTTAGCCCCAATGCATCATGGTAAATGCAGTCACTTCGTTTTGTGCTGAAAAAGTAATCAAAAGTCTTTCACCTAAGTAGGTGCAGCAAGTGCTGTGTATCTCTGGACACGTGTTTCTAGGTTTAGCCCGTCATCAGCAGAGAGCAGCCAAGTCTGTGGGGTTGCTTGAAATGCCGCCAAAAGTCTTCTCAGGTTTATGTACCACTCGCTGGCGCACAGGTGCCTCTCCAGAGCTCGTCAGCTCGTTAGCTCAAGGGAGCAGTCATTGGACAAAAAGAAAAAAGGGAGCACACTGCCTCACACTCAAGCAAAAAGTTAGCCCCAATGCATCATGGTAAATGCAGTCACTTCGTTTTGTGCTGAAAAAGTAATCAAAAGTCTTTCACCTAAGTAGGTGCAGCAAGTGCTGTGTATCTCTGGACACGTGTTTCTAGGTTTAGCCCGTCATCAGCAGAGAGCAGCCAAGTCTGTGGGGTTGCTTGAAATGCCGCCAAAAGTCTTCTCAGGTTTATGTACCACTCGCTGGCGCACAGGTGCCTCTCCAGAGCTCGTCAGCTCGTTAGCTCAAGGGAGCAGTCATTGGACAAAAAGAAAAAAGGGAGCACACTGCCTCACACTCAAGCAAAAAGTTAGCCCCAATGCATCATGGTAAATGCAGTCACTTCGTTTTGTGCTGAAAAAGTAATCAAAAGTCTTTCACCTAAGTAGGTGCAGCAAGTGCTGTGTATCTCTGGACACGTGTTTCTAGGTTTAGCCCGTCATCAGCAGAGAGCAGCCAAGTCTGTGGGGTTGCTTGAAATGCCGCCAAAAGTCTTCTCAGGTTTATGTACCACTCGCTGGCGCACAGGTGCCTCTCCAGAGCTCGTCAGCTCGTTAGCTCAAGGGAGCAGTCATTGGACAAAAAGAAAAAAGGGAGCACACTGCCTCACACTCAAGCAAAAAGTTAGCCCCAATGCATCATGGTAAATGCAGTCACTTCGTTTTGTGCTGAAAAAGTAATCAAAAGTCTTTCACCTAAGTAGGTGCAGCAAGTGCTGTGTATCTCTGGACACGTGTTTCTAGGTTTAGCCCGTCATCAGCAGAGAGCAGCCAAGTCTGTGGGGTTGCTTGAAATGCCGCCAAAAGTCTTCTCAGGTTTATGTACCACTCGCTGGCGCACAGGTGCCTCTCCAGAGCTCGTCAGCTCGTTAGCTCAAGGGAGCAGTCATTGGACAAAAAGAAAAAAGGGAGCACACTGCCTCACACTCAAGCAAAAAGTTAGCCCCAATGCATCATGGTAAATGCAGTCACTTCGTTTTGTGCTGAAAAAGTAATCAAAAGTCTTTCACCTAAGTAGGTGCAGCAAGTGCTGTGTATCTCTGGACACGTGTTTCTAGGTTTAGCCCGTCATCAGCAGAGAGCAGCCAAGTCTGTGGGGTTGCTTGAAATGCCGCCAAAAGTCTTCTCAGGTTTATGTACCACTCGCTGGCGCACAGGTGCCTCTCCAGAGCTCGTCAGCTCGTTAGCTCAAGGGAGCAGTCATTGGACAAAAAGAAAAAAGGGAGCACACTGCCTCACACTCAAGCAAAAAGTTAGCCCCAATGCATCATGGTAAATGCAGTCACTTCGTTTTGAGCTGAAAAAGTAATCAAAAGTCTTTCACCTAAGTAGGTGCAGCAAGTGCTGTGTATCTCTGGACACGTGTTTCTAGGTTTAGCCCGTCATCAGCAGAGAGCAGCCAAGTCTGTGGGGTTGCTTGAAATGCCGCCAAAAGTCTTCTCAGGTTTATGTACCACTCGCTGGCGCACAGGTGCCTCTCCAGAGCTCGTCAGCTCGTTAGCTCAAGGGAGCAGTCATTGGACAAAAAGAAAAAAGGGAGCACACTGCCTCACACTCAAGCAAAAAGTTAGCCCCAATGCATCATGGTAAATGCAGTCACTTCGTTTTGTGCTGAAAAAGTAATCAAAAGTCTTTCACCTAAGTAGGTGCAGCAAGTGCTGTGTATCTCTGGACACGTGTTTCTAGGTTTAGCCCGTCATCAGCAGAGAGCAGCCAAGTCTGTGGGGTTGCTTGAAATGCCGCCAAAAGTCTTCTCAGGTTTATGTACCACTCGCTGGCGCACAGGTGCCTCTCCAGAGCTCGTCAGCTCGTTAGCTCAAGGGAGCAGTCATTGGACAAAAAGAAAAAAGGGAGCACACTGCCTCACACTCAAGCAAAAAGTTAGCCCCAATGCATCATGGTAAATGCAGTCACTTCGTTTTGTGCTGAAAAAGTAATCAAAAGTCTTTCACCTAAGTAGGTGCAGCAAGTGCTGTGTATCTCTGGACACGTGTTTCTAGGTTTAGCCCGTCATCAGCAGAGAGCAGCCAAGTCTGTGGGGTTGCTTGAAATGCCGCCAAAAGTCTTCTCAGGTTTATGTACCACTCGCTGGCGCACAGGTGCCTCTCCAGAGCTCGTCAGCTCGTTAGCTCAAGGGAGCAGTCATTGGACAAAAAGAAAAAAGGGAGCACACTGCCTCACACTCAAGCAAAAAGTTAGCCCCAATGCATCATGGTAAATGCAGTCACTTCGTTTTGTGCTGAAAAAGTAATCAAAAGTCTTTCACCTAAGTAGGTGCAGCAAGTGCTGTGTATCTCTGGACACGTGTTTCTAGGTTTAGCCCGTCATCAGCAGAGAGCAGCCAAGTCTGTGGGGTTGCTTGAAATGCCGCCAAAAGTCTTCTCAGGTTTATGTACCACTCGCTGGCGCACAGGTGCCTCTCCAGAGCTCGTCAGCTCGTTAGCTCAAGGGAGCAGTCATTGGACAAAAAGAAAAAAGGGAGCACACTGCCTCACACTCAAGCAAAAAGTTAGCCCCAATGCATCATGGTAAATGCAGTCACTTCGTTTTGTGCTGAAAAAGTAATCAAAAGTCTTTCACCTAAGTAGGTGCAGCAAGTGCTGTGTATCTCTGGACACGTGTTTCTAGGTTTAGCCCGTCATCAGCAGAGAGCAGCCAAGTCTGTGGGGTTGCTTGAAATGCCGCCAAAAGTCTTCTCAGGTTTATGTACCACTCGCTGGCGCACAGGTGCCTCTCCAGAGCTCGTCAGCTCGTTAGCTCAAGGGAGCAGTCATTGGACAAAAAGAAAAAAGGGAGCACACTGCCTCACACTCAAGCAAAAAGTTAGCCCCAATGCATCATGGTAAATGCAGTCACTTCGTTTTGTGCTGAAAAAGTAATCAAAAGTCTTTCACCTAAGTAGGTGCAGCAAGTGCTGTGTATCTCTGGACACGTGTTTCTAGGTTTAGCCCGTCATCAGCAGAGAGCAGCCAAGTCTGTGGGGTTGCTTGAAATGCCGCCAAAAGTCTTCTCAGGTTTATGTACCACTCGCTGGCGCACAGGTGCCTCTCCAGAGCTCGTCAGCTCGTTAGCTCAAGGGAGCAGTCATTGGACAAAAAGAAAAAAGGGAGCACACTGCCTCACACTCAAGCAAAAAGTTAGCCCCAATGCATCATGGTAAATGCAGTCACTTCGTTTTGTGCTGAAAAAGTAATCAAAAGTCTTTCACCTAAGTAGGTGCAGCAAGTGCTGTGTATCTCTGGACACGTGTTTCTAGGTTTAGCCCGTCATCAGCAGAGAGCAGCCAAGTCTGTGGGGTTGCTTGAAATGCCGCCAAAAGTCTTCTCAGGTTTATGTACCACTCGCTGGCGCACAGGTGCCTCTCCAGAGCTCGTCAGCTCGTTAGCTCAAGGGAGCAGTCATTGGACAAAAAGAAAAAAGGGAGCACACTGCCTCACACTCAAGCAAAAAGTTAGCCCCAATGCATCATGGTAAATGCAGTCACTTCGTTTTGTGCTGAAAAAGTAATCAAAAGTCTTTCACCTAAGTAGGTGCAGCAAGTGCTGTGTATCTCTGGACACGTGTTTCTAGGTTTAGCCCGTCATCAGCAGAGAGCAGCCAAGTCTGTGGGGTTGCTTGAAATGCCGCCAAAAGTCTTCTCAGGTTTATGTACCACTCGCTGGCGCACAGGTGCCTCTCCAGAGCTCGTCAGCTCGTTAGCTCAAGGGAGCAGTCATTGGACAAAAAGAAAAAAGGGAGCACACTGCCTCACACTCAAGCAAAAAGTTAGCCCCAATGCATCATGGTAAATGCAGTCACTTCGTTTTGTGCTGAAAAAGTAATCAAAAGTCTTTCACCTAAGTAGGTGCAGCAAGTGCTGTGTATCTCTGGACACGTGTTTCTAGGTTTAGCCCGTCATCAGCAGAGAGCAGCCAAGTCTGTGGGGTTGCTTGAAATGCCGCCAAAAGTCTTCTCAGGTTTATGTACCACTCGCTGGCGCACAGGTGCCTCTCCAGAGCTCGTCAGCTCGTTAGCTCAAGGGAGCAGTCATTGGACAAAAAGAAAAAAGGGAGCACACTGCCTCACACTCAAGCAAAAAGTTAGCCCCAATGCATCATGGTAAATGCAGTCACTTCGTTTTGTGCTGAAAAAGTAATCAAAAGTCTTTCACCTAAGTAGGTGCAGCAAGTGCTGTGTATCTCTGGACACGTGTTTCTAGGTTTAGCCCGTCATCAGCAGAGAGCAGCCAAGTCTGTGGGGTTGCTTGAAATGCCGCCAAAAGTCTTCTCAGGTTTATGTACCACTCGCTGGCGCACAGGTGCCTCTCCAGAGCTCGTCAGCTCGTTAGCTCAAGGGAGCAGTCATTGGACAAAAAGAAAAAAGGGAGCACACTGCCTCACACTCAAGCAAAAAGTTAGCCCCAATGCATCATGGTAAATGCAGTCACTTCGTTTTGTGCTGAAAAAGTAATCAAAAGTCTTTCACCTAAGTAGGTGCAGCAAGTGCTGTGTATCTCTGGACACGTGTTTCTAGGTTTAGCCCGTCATCAGCAGAGAGCAGCCAAGTCTGTGGGGTTGCTCCCTTTTTTTTTGCACTGTGTCGAATGACGGCTCCCTTGAGCTAACGGGCTGACGAGCCTTGGTGAGGCACCTGCGCACCAGAGTGGTACATAAACCTGAGAAGACGTTTGGTGGCATTTCAAGCAACCCCACAAAATATGCTGCTCTCTGCTGATGACGGGCAAAACCCAGAAACACGTGTCCAGAGATACACAGCACTTGCTGCACCTACTAAGGTGAAAGACTTTGATTACTTTTGTTAATGTGAAACGAATCTGACAGCATTTATCAAGATGCATTGGGGCCAACTTTTTGCTGGAGTGTGAGGCAGTGTGCTCCCTTTTTTTTTGCACTGTGTCGAATGACGGCTCCCTTGAGCTAACGGGCTGACGAGCCTTGGTGAGGCACCTGCGCACCAGAGTGGTACATAAACCTGAGAAGACGTTTGGTGGCATTTCAAGCAACCCCACAAAATATGCTGCTCTCTGCTGATGACGGGCAAAACCCAGAAACACGTGTCCAGAGATACACAGCACTTGCTGCACCTACTAAGGTGAAAGACTTTGATTACTTTTGTTAATGTGAAACGAATCTGACAGCATTTATCAAGATGCATTGGGGCCAACTTTTTGCTGGAGTTTGAGGCAGTGTGCTCCCTTTTTTTTTGCACTGTGTCGAATGACGGCTCCCTTGAGCTAACGGGCTGACGAGCCTTGGTGAGGCACCTGCGCACCAGAGTGGTACATAAACCTGAGAAGACGTTTGGTGGCATTTCAAGCAACCCCACAAAATATGCTGCTCTCTGCTGATGACGGGCAAAACCCAGAAACACGTGTCCAGAGATACACAGCACTTGCTGCACCTACTAAGGTGAAAGACTTTGATTACTTTTGTTAATGTGAAACGAATCTGACAGCATTTATCAAGATGCATTGGGGCCAACTTTTTGCTGGAGTTTGAGGCAGTGTGCTCCCTTTTTTTTTGCACTGTGTCGAATGACGGCTCCCTTGAGCTAACGGGCTGACGAGCCTTGGTGAGGCACCTGCGCACCAGAGTGGTACATAAACCTGAGAAGACGTTTGGTGGCATTTCAAGCAACCCCACAAAATATGCTGCTCTCTGCTGATGACGGGCAAAACCCAGAAACACGTGTCCAGAGATACACAGCACTTGCTGCACCTACTAAGGTGAAAGACTTTGATTACTTTTGTTAATGTGAAACGAATCTGACAGCATTTATCAAGATGCATTGGGGCCAACTTTTTGCTGGAGTGTGAGGCAGTGTGCTCCCTTTTTTTTTGCACTGTGTCGAATGACGGCTCCCTTGAGCTAACGGGCTGACGAGCCTTGGTGAGGCACCTGCGCACCAGAGTGGTACATAAACCTGAGAAGACGTTTGGTGGCATTTCAAGCAACCCCACAAAATATGCTGCTCTCTGCTGATGACGGGCAAAACCCAGAAACACGTGTCCAGAGATACACAGCACTTGCTGCACCTACTAAGGTGAAAGACTTTGATTACTTTTGTTAATGTGAAACGAATCTGACAGCATTTATCAAGATGCATTGGGGCCAACTTTTTGCTGGAGTGTGAGGCAGTGTGCTCCCTTTTTTTTTGCACTGTGTCGAATGACGGCTCCCTTGAGCTAACGGGCTGACGAGCCTTGGTGAGGCACCTGCGCACCAGAGTGGTACATAAACCTGAGAAGACGTTTGGTGGCATTTCAAGCAACCCCACAAAATATGCTGCTCTCTGCTGATGACGGGCAAAACCCAGAAACACGTGTCCAGAGATACACAGCACTTGCTGCACCTACTAAGGTGAAAGACTTTGATTACTTTTGTTAATGTGAAACGAATCTGACAGCATTTATCAAGATGCATTGGGGCCAACTTTTTGCTGGAGTGTGAGGCAGTGTGCTCCCTTTTTTTTTGCACTGTGTCGAATGACGGCTCCCTTGAGCTAACGGGCTGACGAGCCTTGGTGAGGCACCTGCGCACCAGAGTGGTACATAAACCTGAGAAGACGTTTGGTGGCATTTCAAGCAACCCCACAAAATATGCTGCTCTCTGCTGATGACGGGCAAAACCCAGAAACACGTGTCCAGAGATACACAGCACTTGCTGCACCTACTAAGGTGAAAGACTTTGATTACTTTTGTTAATGTGAAACGAATCTGACAGCATTTATCAAGATGCATTGGGGCCAACTTTTTGCTGGAGTGTGAGGCAGTGTGCTCCCTTTTTTTTTGCACTGTGTCGAATGACGGCTCCCTTGAGCTAACGGGCTGACGAGCCTTGGTGAGGCACCTGCGCACCAGAGTGGTACATAAACCTGAGAAGACGTTTGGTGGCATTTCAAGCAACCCCACAAAATATGCTGCTCTCTGCTGATGACGGGCAAAACCCAGAAACACGTGTCCAGAGATACACAGCACTTGCTGCACCTACTAAGGTGAAAGACTTTGATTACTTTTGTTAATGTGAAACGAATCTGACAGCATTTATCAAGATGCATTGGGGCCAACTTTTTGCTGGAGTGTGAGGCAGTGTGCTCCCTTTTTTTTTGCACTGTGTCGAATGACGGCTCCCTTGAGCTAACGGGCTGACGAGCCTTGGTGAGGCACCTGCGCACCAGAGTGGTACATAAACCTGAGAAGACGTTTGGTGGCATTTCAAGCAACCCCACAAAATATGCTGCTCTCTGCTGATGACGGGCAAAACCCAGAAACACGTGTCCAGAGATACACAGCACTTGCTGCACCTACTAAGGTGAAAGACTTTGATTACTTTTGTTAATGTGAAACGAATCTGACAGCATTTATCAAGATGCATTGGGGCCAACTTTTTGCTGGAGTGTGAGGCAGTGTGCTCCCTTTTTTTTTGCACTGTGTCGAATGACGGCTCCCTTGAGCTAACGGGCTGACGAGCCTTGGTGAGGCACCTGCGCACCAGAGTGGTACATAAACCTGAGAAGACGTTTGGTGGCATTTCAAGCAACCCCACAAAATATGCTGCTCTCTGCTGATGACGGGCAAAACCCAGAAACACGTGTCCAGAGATACACAGCACTTGCTGCACCTACTAAGGTGAAAGACTTTGATTACTTTTGTTAATGTGAAACGAATCTGACAGCATTTATCAAGATGCATTGGGGCCAACTTTTTGCTGGAGAGTGAGGCAGTGTGCTCCCTTTTTTTTTGCACTGTGTCGAATGACGGCTCCCTTGAGCTAACGGGCTGACGAGCCTTGGTGAGGCACCTGCGCACCAGAGTGGTACATAAACCTGAGAAGACGTTTGGTGGCATTTCAAGCAACCCCACAAAATATGCTGCTCTCTGCTGATGACGGGCAAAACCCAGAAACACGTGTCCAGAGATACACAGCACTTGCTGCACCTACTAAGGTGAAAGACTTTGATTACTTTTGTTAATGTGAAACGAATCTGACAGCATTTATCAAGATGCATTGGGGCCAACTTTTTGCTGGAGTGTGAGGCAGTGTGCTCCCTTTTTTTTTGCACTGTGTCGAATGACGGCTCCCTTGAGCTAACGGGCTGACGAGCCTTGGTGAGGCACCTGCGCACCAGAGTGGTACATAAACCTGAGAAGACGTTTGGTGGCATTTCAAGCAACCCCACAAAATATGCTGCTCTCTGCTGATGACGGGCAAAACCCAGAAACACGTGTCCAGAGATACACAGCACTTGCTGCACCTACTAAGGTGAAAGACTTTGATTACTTTTGTTAATGTGAAACGAATCTGACAGCATTTATCAAGATGCATTGGGGCCAACTTTTTGCTGGAGTGTGAGGCAGTGTGCTCCCTTTTTTTTTGCACTGTGTCGAATGACGGCTCCCTTGAGCTAACGGGCTGACGAGCCTTGGTGAGGCACCTGCGCACCAGAGTGGTACATAAACCTGAGAAGACGTTTGGTGGCATTTCAAGCAACCCCACAAAATATGCTGCTCTCTGCTGATGACGGGCAAAACCCAGAAACACGTGTCCAGAGATACACAGCACTTGCTGCACCTACTAAGGTGAAAGACTTTGATTACTTTTGTTAATGTGAAACGAATCTGACAGCATTTATCAAGATGCATTGGGGCCAACTTTTTGCTGGAGTGTGAGGCAGTGTGCTCCCTTTTTTTTTGCACTGTGTCGAATGACGGCTCCCTTGAGCTAACGGGCTGACGAGCCTTGGTGAGGCACCTGCGCACCAGAGTGGTACATAAACCTGAGAAGACGTTTGGTGGCATTTCAAGCAACCCCACAAAATATGCTGCTCTCTGCTGATGACGGGCAAAACCCAGAAACACGTGTCCAGAGATACACAGCACTTGCTGCACCTACTAAGGTGAAAGACTTTGATTACTTTTGTTAATGTGAAACGAATCTGACAGCATTTATCAAGATGCATTGGGGCCAACTTTTTGCTGGAGTGTGAGGCAGTGTGCTCCCTTTTTTTTTGCACTGTGTCGAATGACGGCTCCCTTGAGCTAACGGGCTGACGAGCCTTGGTGAGGCACCTGCGCACCAGAGTGGTACATAAACCTGAGAAGACGTTTGGTGGCATTTCAAGCAACCCCACAAAATATGCTGCTCTCTGCTGATGACGGGCAAAACCCAGAAACACGTGTCCAGAGATACACAGCACTTGCTGCACCTACTAAGGTGAAAGACTTTGATTACTTTTGTTAATGTGAAACGAATCTGACAGCATTTATCAAGATGCATTGGGGCCAACTTTTTGCTGGAGTGTGAGGCAGTGTGCTCCCTTTTTTTTTGCACTGTGTCGAATGACGGCTCCCTTGAGCTAACGGGCTGACGAGCCTTGGTGAGGCACCTGCGCACCAGAGTGGTACATAAACCTGAGAAGACGTTTGGTGGCATTTCAAGCAACCCCACAAAATATGCTGCTCTCTGCTGATGACGGGCAAAACCCAGAAACACGTGTCCAGAGATACACAGCACTTGCTGCACCTACTAAGGTGAAAGACTTTGATTACTTTTGTTAATGTGAAACGAATCTGACAGCATTTATCAAGATGCATTGGGGCCAACTTTTTGCTGGAGTGTGAGGCAGTGTGCTCCCTTTTTTTTTGCACTGTGTCGAATGACGGCTCCCTTGAGCTAACGGGCTGACGAGCCTTGGTGAGGCACCTGCGCACCAGAGTGGTACATAAACCTGAGAAGACGTTTGGTGGCATTTCAAGCAACCCCACAAAATATGCTGCTCTCTGCTGATGACGGGCAAAACCCAGAAACACGTGTCCAGAGATACACAGCACTTGCTGCACCTACTAAGGTGAAAGACTTTGATTACTTTTGTTAATGTGAAACGAATCTGACAGCATTTATCAAGATGCATTGGGGCCAACTTTTTGCTGGAGTGTGAGGCAGTGTGCTCCCTTTTTTTTTGCACTGTGTCGAATGACGGCTCCCTTGAGCTAACGGGCTGACGAGCCTTGGTGAGGCACCTGCGCACCAGAGTGGTACATAAACCTGAGAAGACGTTTGGTGGCATTTCAAGCAACCCCACAAAATATGCTGCTCTCTGCTGATGACGGGCAAAACCCAGAAACACGTGTCCAGAGATACACAGCACTTGCTGCACCTACTAAGGTGAAAGACTTTGATTACTTTTGTTAATGTGAAACGAATCTGACAGCATTTATCAAGATGCATTGGGGCCAACTTTTTGCTGGAGTGTGAGGCAGTGTGCTCCCTTTTTTTTTGCACTGTGTCGAATGACGGCTCCCTTGAGCTAACGGGCTGACGAGCCTTGGTGAGGCACCTGCGCACCAGAGTGGTACATAAACCTGAGAAGACGTTTGGTGGCATTTCAAGCAACCCCACAAAATATGCTGCTCTCTGCTGATGACGGGCAAAACCCAGAAACACGTGTCCAGAGATACACAGCACTTGCTGCACCTACTAAGGTGAAAGACTTTGATTACTTTTGTTAATGTGAAACGAATCTGACAGCATTTATCAAGATGCATTGGGGCCAACTTTTTGCTGGAGTGTGAGGCAGTGTGCTCCCTTTTTTTTTGCACTGTGTCGAATGACGGCTCCCTTGAGCTAACGGGCTGACGAGCCTTGGTGAGGCACCTGCGCACCAGAGTGGTACATAAACCTGAGAAGACGTTTGGTGGCATTTCAAGCAACCCCACAAAATATGCTGCTCTCTGCTGATGACGGGCAAAACCCAGAAACACGTGTCCAGAGATACACAGCACTTGCTGCACCTACTAAGGTGAAAGACTTTGATTACTTTTGTTAATGTGAAACGAATCTGACAGCATTTATCAAGATGCATTGGGGCCAACTTTTTGCTGGAGTGTGAGGCAGTGTGCTCCCTTTTTTTTTGCACTGTGTCGAATGACGGCTCCCTTGAGCTAACGGGCTGACGAGCCTTGGTGAGGCACCTGCGCACCAGAGTGGTACATAAACCTGAGAAGACGTTTGGTGGCATTTCAAGCAACCCCACAAAATATGCTGCTCTCTGCTGATGACGGGCAAAACCCAGAAACACGTGTCCAGAGATACACAGCACTTGCTGCACCTACTAAGGTGAAAGACTTTGATTACTTTTGTTAATGTGAAACGAATCTGACAGCATTTATCAAGATGCATTGGGGCCAACTTTTTGCTGGAGTGTGAGGCAGTGTGCTCCCTTTTTTTTTGCACTGTGTCGAATGACGGCTCCCTTGAGCTAACGGGCTGACGAGCCTTGGTGAGGCACCTGCGCACCAGAGTGGTACATAAACCTGAGAAGACGTTTGGTGGCATTTCAAGCAACCCCACAAAATATGCTGCTCTCTGCTGATGACGGGCAAAACCCAGAAACACGTGTCCAGAGATACACAGCACTTGCTGCACCTACTAAGGTGAAAGACTTTGATTACTTTTGTTAATGTGAAACGAATCTGACAGCATTTATCAAGATGCATTGGGGCCAACTTTTTGCTGGAGTGTGAGGCAGTGTGCTCCCTTTTTTTTTGCACTGTGTCGAATGACGGCTCCCTTGAGCTAACGGGCTGACGAGCCTTGGTGAGGCACCTGCGCACCAGAGTGGTACATAAACCTGAGAAGACGTTTGGTGGCATTTCAAGCAACCCCACAAAATATGCTGCTCTCTGCTGATGACGGGCAAAACCCAGAAACACGTGTCCAGAGATACACAGCACTTGCTGCACCTACTAAGGTGAAAGACTTTGATTACTTTTGTTAATGTGAAACGAATCTGACAGCATTTATCAAGATGCATTGGGGCCAACTTTTTGCTGGAGTGTGAGGCAGTGTGCTCCCTTTTTTTTTGCACTGTGTCGAATGACGGCTCCCTTGAGCTAACGGGCTGACGAGCCTTGGTGAGGCACCTGCGCACCAGAGTGGTACATAAACCTGAGAAGACGTTTGGTGGCATTTCAAGCAACCCCACAAAATATGCTGCTCTCTGCTGATGACGGGCAAAACCCAGAAACACGTGTCCAGAGATACACAGCACTTGCTGCACCTACTAAGGTGAAAGACTTTGATTACTTTTGTTAATGTGAAACGAATCTGACAGCATTTATCAAGATGCATTGGGGCCAACTTTTTGCTGGAGTTTGAGGCAGTGTGCTCCCTTTTTTTTTGCACTGTGTCGAATGACGGCTCCCTTGAGCTAACGGGCTGACGAGCCTTGGTGAGGCACCTGCGCACCAGAGTGGTACATAAACCTGAGAAGACGTTTGGTGGCATTTCAAGCAACCCCACAAAATATGCTGCTCTCTGCTGATGACGGGCAAAACCCAGAAACACGTGTCCAGAGATACACAGCACTTGCTGCACCTACTAAGGTGAAAGACTTTGATTACTTTTGTTAATGTGAAACGAATCTGACAGCATTTATCAAGATGCATTGGGGCCAACTTTTTGCTGGAGTTTGAGGCAGTGTGCTCCCTTTTTTTTTGCACTGTGTCGAATGACGGCTCCCTTGAGCTAACGGGCTGACGAGCCTTGGTGAGGCACCTGCGCACCAGAGTGGTACATAAACCTGAGAAGACGTTTGGTGGCATTTCAAGCAACCCCACAAAATATGCTGCTCTCTGCTGATGACGGGCAAAACCCAGAAACACGTGTCCAGAGATACACAGCACTTGCTGCACCTACTAAGGTGAAAGACTTTGATTACTTTTGTTAATGTGAAACGAATCTGACAGCATTTATCAAGATGCATTGGGGCCAACTTTTTGCTGGAGTGTGAGGCAGTGTGCTCCCTTTTTTTTTGCACTGTGTCGAATGACGGCTCCCTTGAGCTAACGGGCTGACGAGCCTTGGTGAGGCACCTGCGCACCAGAGTGGTACATAAACCTGAGAAGACGTTTGGTGGCATTTCAAGCAACCCCACAAAATATGCTGCTCTCTGCTGATGACGGGCAAAACCCAGAAACACGTGTCCAGAGATACACAGCACTTGCTGCACCTACTAAGGTGAAAGACTTTGATTACTTTTGTTAATGTGAAACGAATCTGACAGCATTTATCAAGATGCATTGGGGCCAACTTTTTGCTGGAGTGTGAGGCAGTGTGCTCCCTTTTTTTTTGCACTGTGTCGAATGACGGCTCCCTTGAGCTAACGGGCTGACGAGCCTTGGTGAGGCACCTGCGCACCAGAGTGGTACATAAACCTGAGAAGACGTTTGGTGGCATTTCAAGCAACCCCACAAAATATGCTGCTCTCTGCTGATGACGGGCAAAACCCAGAAACACGTGTCCAGAGATACACAGCACTTGCTGCACCTACTAAGGTGAAAGACTTTGATTACTTTTGTTAATGTGAAACGAATCTGACAGCATTTATCAAGATGCATTGGGGCCAACTTTTTGCTGGAGTGTGAGGCAGTGTGCTCCCTTTTTTTTTGCACTGTGTCGAATGACGGCTCCCTTGAGCTAACGGGCTGACGAGCCTTGGTGAGGCACCTGCGCACCAGAGTGGTACATAAACCTGAGAAGACGTTTGGTGGCATTTCAAGCAACCCCACAAAATATGCTGCTCTCTGCTGATGACGGGCAAAACCCAGAAACACGTGTCCAGAGATACACAGCACTTGCTGCACCTACTAAGGTGAAAGACTTTGATTACTTTTGTTAATGTGAAACGAATCTGACAGCATTTATCAAGATGCATTGGGGCCAACTTTTTGCTGGAGTGTGAGGCAGTGTGCTCCCTTTTTTTTTGCCCCACTTTTTAGTCTTTACATTAATAGGGGAGTTAACTGCTTATCTTAATGCAAAGATAACGCACCTAGAATTGCTTGTGTAAGCACATCCATATTAATGTTTGCGAACAATACTTTACTAATTTCAAGAACTCCTACCGGACTCCAGATGGAATTAGATACCTTAGTTGCTTTTTGCACAAATAGGGGGCTACAAATAAACCCCTCTAAATCTAAATATATGGGTATAAATCATCATCAAACATTCAGAGGCAAAATTATGATTGAGGGCTTTGTGATTTTAAAAAGTACATCCGTTTGATTACTTGGGTATAAGAGTGTCAGATACCCTGACTTAGAGACCACACTGGGGAAGAGTAAAGCAGTTTAGTACCAGAAAGCTCTGCTAATTGATAGGAATTAAAGTGATGGGGATGCTGTGTGACCTGGCATAAAAATATATAGAACAACAGCGGTGGCTGCGGAGCCTAAGGGGGCAGAAATGTGGGGATACACTGATGTCACAGTGCTGACGATAGTAGAAAATAAATTCATCAGGGTCTTTTGAATATTCCATTAAGTACTCCGTTTGTCTCCCCAGGATTGGATTTAGCTCTAAACTGCTTACACCTGGTATCTTCTCAAATGCCCTTGATGTATTGGATAAGACTATGGTCTTCTCAGGAGGTGATTCCATATAGGGAATCTTTAGCAGACTTTATTGCCTGTGACCGACAGGTTCGCACCCCATGATTACACTATATCAAAACTTGTTGTATACAATTGAAAATGGAGAGATTGTGGAATCCAATGTTAGAAAGGACAAAAAATGCTAAGTATAACCTGAAAAAGGAGTATTGGGAAAGTGCTCTGATGAGACTTTGGTCAGATCATAAACAAAGGTTTAACAGGCCTGTATCTGGGGCACAAACTATTTGCATATTTTGAATCTTATTTGGACAGAATCTAAGCAATGCTTAAATGTGCAGTTAAGATTCAGTGGCTTACCGTTAAGAGCTTTGACTGCTAAATGGGCGAGATCTGGATGCACTTCAGTGCATTGCCCTTTTGCCCTCAGATAATAGAAATGGATTACCACTTTCTGACCCTAATATTGAATGCCATGTAAGAAATAGATTATTCCAGTGTATAGGTTGATAAGAACTACGCACTACTCGGAGGCATATAGAATTTTGAAAACCAACACGGAGGAAACTGTAGTTTTTGTGGTAGTATGCTTTTTGCAGTGGGCTTGGAAGATTAGAACAAAAGGGCAGTACAAGGGGAATTGTTAACTGGATTTGTCCCAATGAGTCTCAAATTATACAAATGTTTAAAATGACTTAGAAGGGACAGTTTTGTGTGCCTCAGGTCCTATTGATCCTCTCGAGGTATGGGGAGTCACCTGTGGCCTAATTGTTAAACTCACAGACCCACTCACTGACAACTTGTTATTTGTGAAATACAACTAGGGGCGAGGGGGCGTAATATGGGAGGGATTTTGTGTGATGTTTTGCTGTGCCCCATTTTATATGTCATCTTATGAATGTAGATTTTTTAATTGTGCTTTTGGTTGGCATGATGGACCCTCCAAAGCCCATTAGTTTGGACAAATAGAGGCTTTTGCTGTTTATATTTGTTTGTTGGCTGAGCTCGAGTGCTAGGAGGTAACATTGAAGATTTCAAGTTAAAGTGTGTGTGATTGTTTTTATTGTGTATTTATGAATTTATTTTTAGTCTTCTTAATGGAAGAATGTATTTTATGAGTCTGTTGTACTGTTATGGTCTGTCTACCAAAATACAGTTTAATATGATTCACATTAGATTAGTTCAAAAACAACACAGCTGACACAAATTGGCCAAGTGGACACACCTGCAAAGGACACTATAAAACAGACCACAATCCTTTGTCTTTGCACAACAAGACAAAGAAGCCAGGGTAACTGAAATCCGTCTAGTATATAGATTTGGCACCCCTTTATTACACCATCTCATTGAACTTCCTGCGCACACTTTTGTTCTTTCACACCATATTGCATTTCCCCTGTTGAATAGAATAGGTATCCGTCACCCCCAGTAATGTTTTTTTCCATCTTGTCACGCTAAATAAACCCTGTTTTTCCGAAGATCAGTTGACTCATGGTGGATGAAATCATAGGAGCAGAGCCACAATTGTTTGGAGCACAAGTCCAGCTCACTACTCGTGGTAGGAAAATGGAAATGTGGGACAGGGTCATCAACACAGTGAATGCTTTAGGCACCACCCTGTGCACAAAGAAGGACATCAGGAAGAGGTAGAATGACCTGAGGGGCACAGTAATTTCTCTGGTCTCCAGGCACCAGCTGCAGGCCAAAACGACTGGTGGTGGCCCTCCGAGTGTCCCATTTATACTCTGAGAGGAGAAGTTCTTGGCCGTCCTGCATCCTGAGGGCTTGACAGAAATACCTTGGAGAGTAGTCTGGTAAGTCACAACACAAAATATGTCACAAAGATGCAATGTCATGCATGCTCACAGCTCACCTTTGCCACTGTCGTATTCATGTACCTCATCAGCTTGCAATACCTAGAGTATCGGAATGTTAATACTGTTATTGTGTATCATTGGACCCAACATCACAGTTACCAAGGCCCATCACATGCAATATGTCCAAATGGGGCCTGGAAATCTCACAATAAAGGAAACCCTTACAGGATCCTTGGCATGTCCCAAAATGACAATGTATGCACAAACATAAATGCAGCCTGCATGCAGATATGTAGAAAAAAACAGTATTGGGGAGCAGTGAGAGTGCCCTCACTGCAACTCTTAGCAGGCCCTCTTTCAGCAACTCATACCACCAGCCTAATGTTCACCTGCCCATATACCCCTGTTTATCAACTCCCAAATAAAGTGTACTAATCCGGGGGGATAACATTGGTCACATGTGTGTAGTCAAGGGGAGTAGTGAGAGTGAGCTGAATGCAACTCCCAGGGGGCACTGTTTCAGCAAATCCACCTACCAGCCCAGTGTTCCCTTGTTAAATGACCCCTGTATGTCAACTCACAAATGAACTTCACTCATCTGGAGGGATAACATTTATATAGTGTGTGTAGTAGAGAGAGTGACATGACTGCAACTCCCAGGAGGCCTTGAGTCTGTAACTCCAAACATCAGCACAGTGTTCACTTCACCATACATCTCTTTGTTAGCTCTCAATTGAATTCTACTCACCTGGGAGGATACCATTCTCAATTGTTGGGAAGTAGAGGAACATACCTAACTATAACTCTTGGGAGGCCATGTTTCAGTAACTTCAACCACCAGCACAGGGTTCAATTGCACAATTACCCTTGTTTACTAACTTACAATTGAAGTATACTCACCTGGGAGGATGTCATTTGTATAGTATTTTTAGTAGAGAAAGTGACCAGACTACAGCTTCCAGGATCCCTTGTGCCTGTAACTCCAAACATCAGCTCAGTGTGCACTTGTCCAAATACCCCTCTTTCTTAACTCTCAAATGAAGTGTACTCCCCTGGGGGCAGAACATTTGTCAAGTGTGTGTAGTACTGGGAGCGACCTGACTGCAACTCACAGCAGGTACCTGTCACTACAACCACCAGTACAGTGGTCACATGCCCCAGTACATGTTTGTCAACATACAAATTAACTTCATTCACCTGGGAGGATAACATTTGTATAGTGTGTGTAGTACAAAGAGTGACATGACTGCAAATACCAGGAGTTTTTGTGTCTGTAACTCCGAACACCAGCACAGTGGTCACTTCTCCATATAACCCTGTTTGTTAACTCTCAATTATTATGTACTCACCTGGGAAGAAACCATTTATCAAGTGTTGGGAAGTAGAGGGACTGACCTGACTACAACTCCCAGGAGGCACTTTTTCAGTAACTCCAACCACCTGCATAGGGTTCAGTTGCACAATTACCTGTGTTTGTTTACTCACAATTGAAGTGTACTCACCTGAGTCAATACCATTTGTATAGTGTTTGTAGTAGAGAGAGTGACCTAAATCCAGCTCCTGGGAGGCCCTGTTTCTGTTACTTCAATCACCAGCACAGTGGTCAGATGCCCCAATACATCTGCTTGTCAACTCTCAATTGACATGTACTCACTTGGGAAGATAACATTTGTATAGTGTGTGGAGTACAGGGAGTTACCTGACTGCAACTCTCAGCAGGCTCTGTTTCTGTTACTCCAACCACCAGCACAGTGGTTGCATGCCCCAATACATCTGTTTGTCAACTCTCAAATGAAGTTTAGGGGGTAACAGTGGTCTAGTGTCTGTGTAGTACAGTGAGTGACCTGACTATAACTCCCAGGAGGCACTGTTTCAGCTAATCCTACCATCACCACAGTGTCCTGGGGTCCAAAGACCCCTGTTTGACAACTCACAAATGCAGTGTACTCACCGGGCATTGAGCAAACACAGATCATGCTCAAATCAGAAATGTGTCTATCTATCTAGCTTTATCTTGATGTGCTAACCCAGGATGAATGTATTGAAGACAAGGACAGCCTACATAGTGTGTGCAAGAAGTATTCCTAAGGTCTCTAGATGTATCACCAGATTGGAAGCAGCAGCAGACACACTAACCCATCACTGTGCACATGATGACTCCAGTCACATATGAAACCAAGTCCTGGGTCTACCTGAATCCCACTCAATTAGGCCTCTAAATTATCAAAGGCATACGTTGCCTCTCGACTGTGTTGGATTCACAAGTGGCAAGATGTAATTTTCAGGCCATCCTCCTAGGTGCAACTGATCAGCAAATCTCAGCAGCTGCTTGAGTCTAAATGAGTTGGCATGCTTCACACATGTCATGTCAATATACCCAATATCATGGTTATTTGCCACAATTGGTTTAACCACAATTTAGCTTTGTGCAATCTCTCTGCTTACTGGAACTCTAAATCTTTAGAGGTAGATGTCAAAATACAACCAGTTACAATGTATATTTTACATCAACAGATGGATCTCCTGCTGGGCACAGAGAAGCCAAGGAACAGACTGCCACTACCCCCTGATGAAGCCCTCAGTGAAGATGAAACTCCGGGATGTTTAGACGTGGAGGATTGTTCTGGCCCATCTAGGCAATCTGGTCAGATGGCGGCAGTGAGTCTACACTGTGCCCACAACCTCACCTCCCAGCTCTGTTGCTTCAACATGACAGGTGTTGGACCTGGGCCTTTTTGCAGGGTCATCTCCAATCTTTTTGCCTCCTTCCTCCTATTTTGTCTGACCTGTTTTTGTTGGCTTTAGAACTCTGGGCAGTTTCCCACTGCTAATCAGTGCTGAAGTGCATATACTCTCTGAAAATTGTATTGACGATTAATTTATCCCTGATTGGCATATTTGATTTCCTAATAAGTCCCTGGTAAAGTGCACTAGAGGTGCCCAGGGCCTGTAAATCAAATGCTACTAGTGGGCCTGCAGCACTGGTTGTGCCACCCACATGAGTTGCCCTGTAAACATATCTCAGACCTGCCACTGCAGTGTCTGTGTGTGCTGTCTTGCACTGCCAATTTGACTTGGCAAGTGTACGCAATTGCCAGGTCTAAACCTTTTCTTTTTATACAGGTAAGGCGCCCCTAAGTTGGACCCTTGGTAGCCTCATCTGCAGGGTGCAGTGTATGTTAAAGGTGGGACATGTACTGATGTGTTTTACATGTCATAACAGTGAAATACTTCCAAATTCGATGTTCACTGTTGCAAGGCCTATCTTTCTCATAGGTTAACATGGGGGCTGCCTTTAAATATTATCAAAGTGCAGATTCCCTTTGAGAGCAGACTGAAATTTGGAGTTTGGTGTCTCTGAACTCACAATTTACAAAATACATCTGTTAGTGAAGTTGGTTTTTAAATTGTTAGTTTCAAAATGCCACTTTTAGAAAGTAGGCATTTTCTTGCTTAAACCATTCTGTGACTCTGCCATTTTGTGGATTCCCTGTCTGAGTCAGTTTGACAGTTGGGCTGTTTTTGAATCCTTCTAGACAGTGAGAAAAGGGGAGCTGGGGTGTAGCCTGCATATCCTAATGGGCCATCTGTACTAGAATGGAGGGAGGAGTGGTCACTTACACATGAAAGGGCTGTGCCTGCCCTCTCACAGTGCAGTCTCCAGCCCCCTGGTGGGTGCCTGGGGCCTGGGCTGGGCAAGGCAGGATCTTGTGAACAACAGAAACTTTCCTTTGAAGTTTGCCTACTTCGAAGGCAGAAAGGAGTATAGGTAGTGGGCACAAAACCCCATACTTTAGATTTCTTCAATATCACTTAGGGACTCAAGAGGAACCTCTCCCAAGGAGAAGCGCTGAAGAGCTGAGGAGAAGTGCTGCCCCTGCCTGTTTCTCTGCTTCGTTGGGCTATCCTGCAGTTGCTACTTCTGCCTGTGAAAGGGGACAAAGACTAGACTTTGTTGTGCATTCCTGCTTGAGAAGAATCTCCAAGGGTGTGAACTGTACTTACCTCCTATTCTGAAGCCTCAGGGCCAACAAATACTTCCTCTGCCAGCATCTGTACTCTCTACTGAGACTGCGGCCCTGCCAAGTGGTGTCCTATCCAGTCCCTGAACCTTGAAAAGTGAAGTTGGCAGGACAAGAACTTAAAATCCATGCACAGAACACAGTGCGGGGAAATTTTTGACGCACCATCTACAACGCGGCTAATAAACGATGCGCTGTCAGCTTTGCAGCTGAAATCGACGCTCCACTTGTATCGCAGATGGGAGATTGACACATCGTGGCTGGAGAAATGACTCGCAACACCCGCTTGCGGTTGCTGATAACGATGCAACCCTCATGCAGCGTGGTTTTATAACACCGTGCAACAGGATTTTCCACACAGAGTCCCTAGATGTCAAAGTCATCTCGACTCTGCGTGGATTTGAGGTGCCTCCTCTGGAAATCAACACATTGCTCTCTTGCGAGGGAGAAAACTGATGCATCGCTGACCCAACCGGAGAAGAAATGATGGACAGCTTCCCTTGCGAGGAAGGAATCGACCATTGCTGACTTTTCCAATGCGTGTTCGCCGATGCGGCTTTATTTTTTATGCAAACCAGGCACTTTGTTGCAAAATCCTCATTTCCATGGTTTTCCATGGAGTAAGACTCTTATGCTTTTAAAAATTCCTATTTTAACTTGTGTATGTTGGCTTTTTGTCACTTTGGTCTTGTTTGAATTAAATAAATGGTGCATATTTTTCTAAACTGGAGTAGTGTCCATTTTGAAGTGTTTGGTGGTAAGCATGTGCAAATTTTTAAAATACATTATAAATGCATTTTTAAAATTGACATGAAGCGCACACATGCTCCTAAGGCATGTGTGTGCTTCACATGTCTGTAAAAAAAAATTGAGGTGCATGTGTGTGCTTCACATGTCTGTAAAAAAAAAATTGAGGTGCATCAAAGGGGTGCCTTAGGCCCCCAGCACCCTGGGATTGCATTTCCTAATTTGCAAATTCCTAACTGGAATTCGCAAATTGGGAAATGCAAAACCATTCGCACCTAGGGCCTACAGGTCCGTAGGGTTGAATGGGGTCACATTCTCCATTTGAGACTCGGTAATAGCATTTGCAAATTTTAAGAAATCACTATTACCAAATCGCAAAATTCATACATACCATTTTTCATTTCTTAAGAAGCGATTTCTTGAAATTCGTTATTTAAGAAATGCAAATCTTTTTTTGATACATCTGGCCAATGGTCTTGGAGACATTCATATGACACAAGTCACATTGCAAACATCTGGAAAAGAAAATACATTGCAAGGAAACTGATGAACAAAGCAACATCATCAAGGTGGGGATGTGTCAAAAGCTATCTCATCAAGCAGCCTTTGGCTGATTATTTCAGATTTTAAAACATTCTCACAGCCACAATTCATCACACAGTCACAGTCAAGACATCACAAGAAATGCTGACACTCATGAGAAGTAGCTGTGGATAAGATCTTCCCTCAAGTCACCTCCTTCCTCTTCACCATAGTCACTCTCACTTGGCATTTCAGGATTCTCAACTGGTGCCACTGCAGGCTCCTCCTCCTCTGGGATGTACGGGCTATTCCTCTGCATGGCAATTTTGTGGAGCATGCAGCATGCCACAGTGATCAGACACACTTTCCTGGATGAGTAGAGGAGGGCTCCACCACTACTATCCAGATAGTTAAATCTAGTGTTCAGGAGCCCAAATACCCACTCAATAGGCATCCATGTTCTTCCATGGTCCTCACAGAAGCAGACTTCCCATGGCGTAGTTGGATTCCTCAGCGGCATCAACAACCAAGGACGGTTTGGATATGCTGAGTCTCCGGTTAAGCAATGGGACATAAGTAAACAAATGAGTCCCTCACCTCATGAATGTAGCACCCGAAATTGCTCACACAGGATCATGACAGACATGACTTACCAACCAGCCAGTCCCTCTCCAGGTGCAGTTGTGACATCAGCTGGAATATGATGCTATTCCGCATCATGAAAGAATCATGGGCTGAATTTGGATAACAGACACACACATGTGAGATGTAGAGCTCCACCAAACAGACTACTTGCACATTGATGGTATTGAAGTTCTTTCTGTTGCGATAGGCTTGTTCAGTGCCTTTAAGGGCACCTACCACACATGGGAGGTGGGCAAAACCATACAAGTCAGCCTTAACATTGGCTAAAACCTCACATCAGGAGAACCTGATGTAGCTGTCAATGTTTTTCAAGAGGAAATCCTTCAACACCAGACTGAACATGGAATGGGCCATACCAGCAGATAGGGCCACTGCATGTTGGAAGGTCCCTTTGACTAGGAAGTGCAATAATGACATGACGTACAATGGGTGGTATGCAGGTTGGATACCTAGTAGCTGGGATCAGATCTGGCTCCAACTGACGGCATAAGTCCACTTTTGTTTGCCTATCCAGGCGGTAAAACATAATTATATGCTATGCTCCATGGTCTGACGGTCTGGCATTGGATGATAGACAGAATGTTGTTGCATCCCCACACTCCCAGGGTACCTATGTGTGACAAGACATGATTTGAAGAATTAGCCATTGTGCCTACAACAACATACACGAGGCATGCCAATAATATCATGTGACAAAGCATTTCTAACAGGAGAGACATGACCCACAGTACACATCACAGCTGGCAACTACACAAGGGTCACATGTGACCCCCATGGTTGTCAACACATGTGTACACAACATGGATGACTGTAAAAGTCAACTATCTGCTACACAATTGCTCCTTGAAATGTTACTGTATTTTCCGACCACCAAAAAGACCATCAGTGGTGGTGGACCGTCCACCGCCATCAAATGCCATCTGTGCCCTGTAACTCACTACACTGGTGTTTGTGTTGAAGGACCTACAAGACAAGACAGAATAAGGATCTTTGTGATGCTACAAACATATTTTGTAGGTGTGACACAGTTTAGAAAGCCAAATACAATATTTCAGCAGCCTGGTCTACTCTATTGGACATTAGGAACCACATGTGAACGCCAGAGAATTTTGTCTGGCCAGTAGGCAGTAATAACCATGGCAGACACCGCCATAGGCTAAAGTTGTTGTCTGTGGCAGTCGCGGCCCGATGGCTGTGTCCATCAGCTATGATGACCGCGTACGTGGAGAATGTGACTGCTATGTCGTGTAAATTCACTCACCTGACTCCTGACACTGCTGCCGACAACACCTCCACTACCTGAGCTTCTGTGTGCTGCCTCTGGGAGCAATCATGCCATATCCAGCAGATGATAGGGCCCCTGCCTTCTCTCCAGAGGAGCTGGAGAGGCTTCTTAATGAGGACCTTTCCCTGTATGGACAGCTCTATGGCTCACCAGAGGAGCTGGCAAGTACCTCATTGACACAATTGACTCTGCTTGATACCATCCTTTCCCTCCTCACAGGCAACATTGAGCCTCTGTGGGCCAGTTAGACTTCTTGTGTGCCTGTTGTTGCAGCCTGTGTGGCATCAATGGGATGTACATTGTGCAAGTGTTAGTGGCCAGTACTATATGTTGTGTTCATTTGCTTTGTGTTGTGTGAGATTTTTTTGTGGTCCGAGATCCCCCTTGTGTTGAATGCACATAACTAGGCAAGGGTAGATTACTGCCATCCAATGACATATCTTTCTTGGTGATTGTTGTAAATGTTGGACAACATCTATATGCATGACAGCATGAACTGGGTATGCATCTTGTATGAGTCATTTGAAGATCTTGTAAGCAATGTATATAGTACAACAGATCTTTCAGTCCACATCTGGCCTTGAAAAACGGTTGTCTGGAAGCCCTATCCTGACTCACTCTGTCCTTCAGGTTGCCACACAAACCATATGCCGGGTTGCTGATGGCCATATGATGACTGTCATGCATGGAAGTGATGGAAATGTGGGTGACATGTAGGTTCTGTCTGCTCAACCTGCAGAGACAGGGCCTGTCACATGTATCTCCCTTTACGGAACCTAGTCCAGGCTGTGAAAGAGTCACTATGGCTATGCAAATGTGGCACTGTGCCCATTCCCTGTACACTTGCAGATCCTGACATGTAGACAATTTGAAGCTCTAGTGGCAAACCTTGCCCTGAATGCATCAGTACATTAACTAGATTAGAAATGAGTACTGGGTTCCATCCCAGAAGTAGTCCATATGTGCATATTGCATCAATGTCAATGTGTGCCTTTGACTCATGTCAGGTTCTTTACTCCCATACCTCTGTTGTCACCTTCACATAGGCCATATTTGTTCTGTACAGACTTATTGCATGACATGTGAGTCAGTGCCTTGGTCACATAGCAGAACCTGTACAATACATACCTTTGTATGTTGGATAGCATCTCTGAAGGATACACACACATGTCCAAAGGAGTGTTCTGTGGTACAGGTACAGGCACATACTACAGAACCCAACCCCTGAAGTGGCATGAGTCTGCATTTGGTACGCACAGGTCCACACATGCAGAGGGACGACACTTTCTGTACCTACCATGCCAGCTCCCCTTCATCGTCACCCAAGTGTAATGATGAAGTATGTACTATGGAAGAGGACGGTAGGGAGTCTGTGCAGTGAGTCAATCTTGTAGAGTGTGAATGTGTTGGTCCATTCAGGCCTAAGGAGTTTAGGCCTCTGTGTGTAGTGTTTCATTGTGGCTCTAATCACAGTAGATGTTGCTGGTGCATGGGCTACCTGTTGTCAGTAGGCTTGCTTAGTCATTGTAGGCCCTGAACAGGATAGTCTGTTAGTCTGCAGATGGATACAAATGTTTGTAGTCATGTCTCTGTACTTATTGTCTTGTGAGCTTTACAGTTGTAGTGTGTTGACAAATTGAAAATGACTATCTTGGAATTTCTGAACTGTGTGTGACTCAACCATTTGTGCCACCACCTTGTGATTGTAATCTCTTGATTTGTCTCTTGCATCCATGCAGGTAAACTCCCATCAGAAGAAGGACATATGGAGAGGCATCACCTGAAAGGTGCGGACACTGGAGGTCCGCAGCCAGTGGAGTGCCTACTGTTGCAAGAGGTGGGAGGATCCAAGACACTGGGCCCAGAAGATTGCGAAGGTCCAACTGAGGCTGCCCTCCAAATGTCGGTGAGGTGCACTTTGGACCATAACCCCCCTAATGTCCAAAGCCTGGCAGTGGTGTGCCAAGACCTCGATGGGCATTTGAGGAGAGCACTGCAGACACAAGTGAGTGAGTACAGGGCATATTCCTGCCAGACACATTACCAAGTTAATATGTTAGGTTCGGACATCTCACCCTGAGGATTAGGTAGGACCCATGTGTGACACAGTAGTTGAGTGACTGTGTGGATATACCATGTGGTGCATATTAAAATCCGTTGCCTATTGGTCCAGGGACCTAAGACACAACTGTGAACAGTCCACAAACAATGTGCCATCCAGGGACAACACATGGCTGTGTACATCGATCAATCAAGTGATGTATGTTGTTGTGGGTGTAAATTCTATGTTACAGACCACTACTGCTCAGTGTTACAGGTCAAAGGAAAAGACGTGGTGAATCATTATCCTCAGACATGTGTCTGGTCAAATGGGTATATTGACATCTTCCACCCAGAGGCTACTTCGCTTCAGTGTGTGACGGATGGTGGCACCTCACTATTGTCTGTAATGTGAAGATGGCCATCATACATGTACTTTGGGTCAGCTACAGATGAATACGTCCCCTTGGTAAGTGGGGATTGTCCATTGACATGATTTGTGTGCCATCACTATTGCCAACATGCCTTGTGCCTACATGTTAACATATGTCCCTTTCTCTTTTGACAAAATGTCCACACTGCTGTTTCATGCATGCTCTATCTTTGTTAATGGGATGATTTCCATGTATATGAATGCCAAACTGTATTTGAAATAGGAGATTTGCAATGGGGGTACATTTCATGTGGTGCAAAGACAGGAGTGTGTCACCATTGATTGCTGGCTGACAAATACCCTCAACCGTCATTGTATGTCATTTGTAATGTAAAACTGCAGTAGCAATGAGGGACATGATGCTTATGACTAGATCTTTTAGCCACAAATGCGTTTCCATGCAATTGTGTGGCATCATGTGTGAAAGTGCACTGTACATGGATAAAGGAGTTACTTGCAGTTATGTTGGAATCATACATGTTTGGGCACATTCATTCATCCACAAACATCTGGGTTTGCAGTACCAAAATGTAGACAGTGATGTAGCTTCCCATTGGCACCACGTTGAGGGATTTCTAAAGGTCTGTGCTTCCCCAACATACAAACGACTAATGGCATCTACTGATGCAGTCGGAGTATGTCATTGTAAAGGGTGCCAGCCATTAGTGGTGATTTCCCTGGGGCTTGCTGATTTCTTGTGTTGTGGATTTTAGGGACATAACTCCTTGTCAATTAGCATATTATGTCTACAGTGTACACATTCATGCCAAATATGTGCCATATCTGAGCAACATTAGTACTACCTCCATGAGTCCATTGGGATACATTTCAGTGTGCATTTTGGTATGTTTCCAGTGTGACATGAGTATTTCCATGCCACTTTCTCCAGGCGACTGTACTGTTGTCAGCAATATGGCATGTCCTGGGAGCATTATTTCACAATGTTGTGTTATTGTGTATGTGACAAATAGATGTCTGCATTGCCTTGCGTGGGATCTGTGGAAATGAACTTGACATTGGGCTACTATCGCATGTAACAGGTAACTGAGGTATGCTCCAGGAGTAAAATAATTGAAGGTTATGTGGTCTCCTACTTGTTCAATGGTTATTGACTGTGATTGCACAACTTCAGTCATGCAATTGTAGTTGATTATGATCCTGATTTTCGTGTGGGAAACTGTTGACAGTTCAGATGGCATGCATGCATATGGTATGGTACATGTAGGAGTCAATTTGATGAAGTCTGTTGGTGGGGCCTACTTGACGTCATGGTAAAGTTTGCTAATCACAGCTGTTCAAGTGTACTCATAAACATGTGGTGACCCTTTTTCTCTTTGTATTTGCAGCATCATCCCAGGCAAGAGAAGGAGACAGGGCACAACCAAGTGGGGAAGCATCTGGACACAGTACCTCCAGTTAAGACACCACTGACATGGAAGGACCCAGTGGCCCGGAGGG
Organism: Pleurodeles waltl; assembly: GCF_031143425.1. Classification (NCBI taxonomy): domain Eukaryota; kingdom Metazoa; phylum Chordata; class Amphibia; order Caudata; family Salamandridae; genus Pleurodeles; species Pleurodeles waltl. Next base: position 690,718,255 of record NC_090439.1, read on the forward strand.
AGAGGGGGTGTCACAGAGAAAAACGTATCTTCACCATCATCATTGGATTCAACCTTCAGTGGCCACTTCCTAGTGATGGAAGACCCATTGGGATCTGGTTCTGTACCATCTTTGTCTTCCACCCCCAGTTCTATTGCCACCCTCCCTGTTGCTTCCCTCCCAGGTGGCCATGCCTGCTCACCCAAGATGATAGATGTCTACTATGGCACAGGCACCTATGCCCTAGCCCCTGTTACCCCTGCTGCCCTGAGTGAGGTGGCTATTGACATCATGAAGAGCATTTCTGTAGGTCAGAATGCCATCCGGGGGCTGGACAGCCAACTACAGCAGAACAATGCTTTCCTGGAAGGCATTCATAGTGTCATGTCTGGCCCACAAAGATCTTTTCAGACTCTGGCCTTCCCACTGATGGCAGCCAGTGACCCCCCCACACTCCTCCCTCTTCCACCTCCATCTGCCCAATCTAAATCCCCCATTCCCGTATCTATCTCAAGCACACAGACACATCCACATGCACCCACCTCAACACACACAAACAGCACACACAAACACAAACACCACAAGACACACTGGCATGCAGGCATTCAATATACACCTACAAACACAACGTCAGCCACCCCTTCACCAGACGCCCCCACTGACCCACACACCACATCCAGAATATGCATAGGTACCACCACAACAGCCAGTGACACATCCACCATGCCAAGTGTACCCACAGACACCACCCCAACAGACACACAGACATCCCCCACATGCGCCATACCCACAGACGTGTCCCAACAGACGCACAAACATCCACATTATCCAACATACCCACAGCTACGATCCCAATAGACACACACACATCCACCGCCCCGTAATCACCCAGCACCTCCACATCCTAGCCTCCAAGACACGCAAATGCCCACACTCACACACACAACAGACACCACCCAAACAAAAGCATAACTCACACACGCATCTACACCTTCACACCAGATTGCCACACTCTCAACCTCCAAATCACCAACCCCTTCTGATGACCCTCCCCATGTTCGAAAGGAGAGTTTCCTTTTGGACCTAGCCCTTTCCCCTGTTACCTCCAAACACCCTCTCAAACCCAAGAGGCCCCACCTATATTCCAACCCATTCCTTCCACATCCCAATCCTCCCCTGTCACACCTGTTCCCTGCAAGCACCCATATCCTTACCCATACCCCCCAAGAAGAAGCCCACACTCCTACAAACAGTCCACCCCTCCCAAACACAAACCCACCCTTCACAAATCCAATCCTTCACTCTCCCCTAGGATGATCCCTGAGGTGGCTGAGGAGTCAAGTGTGGGCAGAGTACTGTGCGGGGACTATAAAAGCGACTAGCTAATGGCCTTTGCTACCTATGCTTTGTAATTCAATATTTGGGTACACATTTGACCTGCAATTCCTTTTCTAACTTTATGTTGTGCCTGGGTAACTTGTGTTGTCTGCTTACAGCTGTGTGTTTCAGCCTGCTTGCTGACTCATTTGCAGTTGTTTGCAATATCTGACTTTGTGGGCAGTGCCGGTGTTACCCAAGTCAAAGGTAGATGCTGACTGTATGGATATGTGGCTGTTAATTCAATTGGGGTGTCATTGCATTGTGTTCTTTTTAGTATGGTAAGTATTTAATCTTGTGTGGTCCAATGTCAGCAGGTATGGTGTTAGACTTGTCCCCCTGATATGAATTGTAAATTTGCATCATCGGTGGTAGCTTAAGTTTTCTTTGTACAACCATGGAGGGTGTTCAATTGTGCTAGCTTCCTTTGCATTTGACTGTGCTTTCATCCATGTTGATGTGTGTACCTTAAAGCTACTTCATCTAGATGTATGGTCCATGCTGTTGCTGTTGTATTTGCTTTTTGGACTTGCACTTCCACATTATTCAGATAGGCATGTCACTTGGCTGCACTGTTGTTTGTCTCTGAGATACCTGAAGGGCCCGTTACTGTGCAACATTTGTTTTTGGGGTGTGTACAAAGTGATATGTGTCCCAGGGCAGCATCTTTCCCTGAGTCCTTCTGGTGCCCCTATCCCTATTGTGCAGGTATGTTTTGCATAGTGAGCTTTGGATATTTGACTCTCTAACTATTGTTCATCCCATTGTCCTTCTAATTTGTTGCAATGTGGGTGATGTCTGGGTCCATTACAGGGATGTTTAATGGGAGGGATGTTTATGTTAAATTACATATTCACACATATGTGTTTTGCATCTGATGACAGTCCATAGCATGTGTACATTGTGAGGTTGTGAGTTGTAATGTTGCTCTGCTGTTGCTGTTGTATGACACAATGTTGTGTACACTTCACTGTCACTTTGCCTAAGATGTGCAGATGCGTGGTTTTGTGTAGTGTGGCAGTTCAGTGAGTAACCTTCCCAAAGAGTGTGTTTAATGACTGTGAATGTGTTATTCTTTGTGAATGACTCCGACTGCGTACACAATGACATGTGAACTTGCTGCCGGTAGTGTGAGCTTCATATCATGTGGATGACAGTGCGACAATCTGTTGTTAAGGTTGATGGCACAGGTAGGTTTATGTACTTACTGTTTGTTAGTCAATGGTGGCGTGGATTTTCAGCAACTTCGATGAGTAGAGGCAGGACGTGTGTAATGGGCTCCATGGTGGCACAGGATGTGTAAAGTTGTCTGCAGGTGAGTTCCTTCCATCATACTCTGTTTCTACCTGCTGGGACATGGTGGCTGGACTGGGCTGTTTACCTCATCACCACGGCAGTCTGTGCTGCCTTGCGGTGCCGGTAGAACCGCAGTGATCTTTGCTCCCTAGGCCCCCCAGGATTGTAATACACCGGTATGGCCGCCAAGCCTATAGCGGTTGAACCGCAGCCACCACCATGGCGGTGCATGGACCACCAGACCCATAATGAGGCCCTTAGTGTACATTGTCTCCATGTACTTTGATTAAAATGATAGTAACAGCCTTGTATGGCTGTTTGGGGGTTTACTTTTAGAATGGCGTTGAATCATGGCTTGCTCAAAGTCTTTGATTCTTTTTTGGGGTAGTAGTTATTTGTTTGTTATTTATATAGCTCAAGAGTTTGTAGTTTGTGCTGCTATATTTGTTTTTTAGTAAAGCATATATGAAAGGGATATTGGTGTGTTTATATTCAGCGTTTATGGTGTATATCTGAGTGAATGGTTTGGAGCACATTTTGAAGGTCCCATCCATCACACAGTTTTGGCATTGGCTAAGTGTCATTAAGTGGTTTGCAGTAGACAATGTTAGGATTAGTTTCTTATTACTTACATTGTCATAGAAAGGAAGGGTTCCTTATTATGTGAAATTGTTAGATGGTCAGTTTTGTGTATGTCTTGGAATCATCTATGGGAAGGTAGGGTAACGCTGGTGGCTTTTTCAGTTCATGCAAATAAATATTTTAAAGTGACAATAGGTGGTAGTTAGTCTTTTATGTGTTTAGGACTTTGGGTAGTATGTCTTTCAGGAGTTTGCTTTTGGGTTCCACTGAACTAGTGATTGTCTCTCTGATATCTTATAAGATTTCTCTAACTTCTATTTTTGTCATAGTTGGTGGGTGGTTGCACTCTTTTACATGAATTTCAGCATCATCTTTTGTAGCTGCCCTCCCATATCATGCATTAGAATAATATTTAATATATATCTAGGTATAGTTTTTGTTGCTGCACTTTCTTGGCTGTAGGTGTAGCCCATGTGGTTTAATAACTGTTTTTCTTTCTATGAAGTTAAACTTATACTTGTATTTTGTTTACTTACTTGCATCGCTTGTTGAGATATTTTGCACAGTTTTGTAGCTTTTCTGTTGACATTGTTTAAACGTGGAGCAGGTGCTTCATTTTCTGTCAAAAGAGAAAAAAGCTAGTTTAATTATCAATAGTATTTGCCGGTAGCTTGTCAAGGTTTAGGGGTATTAGATTTATTTTTGCTCACTTTTTGGGTTTGTTTATATTGTGTTATTTAATTATACTTACTTTATAATATCTTTTTACTGATTTGTTATAGTTGATGTTTTCTAACAGTTTTTTGGTTTGGCAATCTCTATGTTTTTTCTTTCAGGTACACTATCTAAAAAGATAAAAGTTATAGAGCGTGTTACTATTTATTTGTTAATCTAAATTCTTAAGTTTAATAACAGTTACATTGTAGTTTAAATATAAGAATTACTTACATGATTATCTAGGTGTTGAAAATAAATATATTTCTTTTTTAATCGATTGCTGAGAGAATTTGGCAAAGTTCCTCCGCCTGGCAACGTTTGTCTTTTTCAAAGTATGAAATTGGTTAACCTAGTGTGCCTTTTATATTGTTGGTTTAATTGTTTCTTTGATTTTATTTGTTAAAACATATTAGACTTTTATTTTCTTAGTTGGTATAGTGTAGTTTGAGTTTGTTTTATTAATTGAGTCCTTCTTTGGTAAATGCTAATTTAGATTTTATTTTTGATGTGTAATATATAGTTTTTTTTCGTACTGGTGCTGAGCCTCTTTTTGCCTATTTTGGTAGTTTCCGCTTAAGGCTTCATAACTTTTTTCCCACATAAGGTATTTATGTCAAATTTGTGTCCTTTTTTCCAACATCATTGGGTTTGTAAGGGTACCCAGAGTTTGTGGATTCTCAGACAGGGGACCGAGAATATAGGCAACACAAAAAAACATTTTGAGGGTATTTTTTAATTGAAAAAAGTCCAGATAAAAGTGTGTTTTTCCCTAAAAATGGCATCAACAAACAGTTTGTAGTACTAAAGTCACCATCTTCCTAGCTTTCAGGAACATGCAGAACTGAATCAAAAAACCTAGGGGCATATTTATACTCTGTTTGCGCCGGAATTGCGTCGTTTTTTTTAACGCAATTTCGACGCAAAACTAACTCCATATTTATACTTTCGCGTTAGACGCGTCTAGCGCCAAAGTCCATGGAGTTAGCGTCATTTTTTAGCGTGGACACCTACTTTGCGTTAATGAGATGCAAGGTAGGCGTTCACGTCTAAAAAATCGACTCCGAGGCATGTGCGTCGGATTTATACTCCCGGGCAAAAATCACGCCCGGGAGTGGGCGGGTCAAAAAAAATGACGTACGGCCTCTTTTGCGCTGTTTTTTAGCGCCTGCAAAAGGCAGGCGTTAAGGGACCTGTGGGCTCTGAAGGAGCCCAGAGGTGCCCTCCCATGCCCCCAGGGACCCCCCCGTCACCCTTGCCCACCCCAGGAGGACACCCAAGGCTGGAGGGACCCATCCCAGGGACATTAAGGTAAGTTCAGGTAAGTATATATTTTTTTTTTTTTTTGTGGCATAGGGGGGCCTGATTTGTGCCCCCCTACATGCCACTATGCCCAATGACCATGCCCAGGGGACAGAAGTCCCCTGGGCATGGCCATTGGGCAAGGGGGCATGACTCCTGTCTTTGCTAAGACAGGAGTCATTTCTATGGGGGTTGGGAGTGAAAAAAAAATGGCGCAAATCGGGTTGAGGCGCAAAAATTGCCTCAACCTGACTTGCCCCATTTCTTGACGCCCAAGCTCCATTTTCCCCTACGCCGGCGCTGCCTGGTGTACGTCGTTTTTTTTAACGCACACCAGACGGCGCCGGCGGCTAACGCCGGCTAAAGTCATTCAATAAATACGGCGCCCGCATGGCGCTTCAGAATGGCGTTAGCCGGGGCTAATTTTTTTGACGCAAAACTGCGTTAGCGCAGTTTTGCGTCAAAAAGTATAAATATGGGCCCTAATTTTGTACAACAATTTTGGCATTTTTCAAAGAGGTAGCGCATTTTTCCTATTTTTTTGTGCTCTCAACCTACTTGTAGTTTGTAGAAGACACCAGTATGAAACCCATGGGTGATCCAGGAAAGCTATAGATTTCTGAAAAGTAGACAAAATTCCAACTTCAGTAAGGGGTCATATGTGGTAGATCATTGTAAGAAAACTGGATTCTTTACAGATACCACACTCACACTTTTTCTCTGATTTGAAAACCTATAAGCTCAGTTTCTGACAACGCACTGAGGCCTTCTAACCAGGCCGTAGTGTATGTGTTCTTTTCCTTAACTGATATGTCGACATGGGGAATTCCTGTTTGGCAAAACTCTATCCCTCTGTAAGTCCCCAGTAAATGGTACTTAGGGCATAAGTGGTAAAGGGGACCCCAGGGATGCAGCACAAGGTTGTGCCACCCTGGAGGGCCCAGTCAAACTACTGATGACAGGCCTGCCTTGCAGACTGCCAGGGCGGTGCAACTGCTCGAGTTAGACTGTGCCCTCACCATGAGCGGCACAGTCCAATACACTGCCTTACATATATGTCAGACACCCATGAGGAAGGCCTCTACAGCCCAGGAGGCAAGGTGCATTACATTTGAAGTGCAGGCATGTTAGCACAAGCTTATATGCCTTGATAGCATCCTTTCCATTAAGGTACACTATAAGGGCAGGCCGGTCCATGTGAAAACATGGTACTTTAACCCCGGTTGACCAGGGTTGCTAGCCCTACTATGGTACCACCTAGATATGTCAATTTTTATGTCAAACAATGTGCCTTCTCTCCCCAACCCAAATTTCATGTTGAGGAACAGATGACATGCACCCTGGTGGCGCACTTGTATTTGCCCACTGATTACCATCCCCTTTGTGCTCTGGCTGAGCAGCCCACGCTTTTTCCTGTGCTTGCTGCCAACAAGACAGAGTTCTGCTCTCCTAACAGGCAGTCTGTGTGCTCCCAGAGGTCAGATCAAAGGGCTGAGGTAGACAGGAGGTCATGCCTCTTACCCTCTAGCATGTCTAGTGAATAGAGCCATCAGGGCAATGACCTTCAAAAGCTGCAATGCCCATGATCGGCATCTGCACTGTCCTCCAGCGACTCCTCCTGCCCTCAGGCACATTTGCTCATTGACAAGTGGGGAATTAGGTATGCAGGAGTGCGTAAACCACCAGAAGGCTGACAACATCTCTAGGGTTAGCAGCCCAGTCTGTGCAATACATTTTAGATTTCAACCATCTTAGGAGTGGCAGAATAGAGATTTCTGGGTAGCCAAAGGTGACCTGACCCACTGGATGTGGTCACCTCAGGGGTGGATTAGCTGTAGGAGATAAGCCATTAGCCTCCAAACACCTAACTCCAGAATTTAAGATACACCCCTGACACCAGACCCTCAGATTGGATGGACTAACTTCAAACAAGGACACAGAGAAGCTCTGCATCACTGACAACTGGACACTGCCCACTGCACCAAAGCAAAAGGGTGAAACCTTGTCCCTGAGGCAACAGACTGGGAACTCTGTGATCTACCTTAGCTGAAACTCACCACTCCCAGCCAGAGGCATCCCTATGGAAGCTAGAAGTACCCTCAGTCTCCATTGGACTGGTGGCACCAGTCCCCTGTAAACTACAGGTAAAAAGACACTCTGGTGTAGTGCATTGTGGGACTTGAGACCAGCCTTCCATGAAGGTATAGGGCACTATCATACTTGCTCAGACCTCCAGACGTCCCCAAAAAATCTTGCTTTGCTTACCTCTGCCAAGTCTTGTTGGTCCCCAGCTAGGTGACTGACCCCTTAACTTGACTCTGCTAGAGGAGAACGTTGCCCAGCATCTGTGACCAATATCAACAATTACCCCATAGCTGAGTTTCTGCATCCCCTTTGCCGTAGCACCATGCATATGGTAAAAATAGCACCAGTGCCAGTGCAAGCCCTGTTTACCCTCACAGACAGCCAGCACAACTCTGCACCCGGACCCAAGAACCTGGAAGAAGGAAACTGACTGTTGTGGCCTGGTCCCAGGGTCCACACCAACTTACCCAATAAGGATTCCCCACAGCTCTTCCTCCAAGTGCTCAGATTACACCAGTGGCATCCTTGCCATTGGCTTCAACGCAAGTCCCATTCAGCACCACAGACAGCCAGGACAACTCTGAACCAGGACTCCACAAACCAGGTAAAATTGCTCTTACTGTTGTGAACTAGTCCCAGGGACTGCACCAGCCTAACCCTACAGGAGGTTACCCGAAACTCACTTTCTAAGCACATTTTTGCTACCTATGGCATTTCCCATTTGTTTCAATGCAACGTGCCAATGCCATTTCTGTAGGAATTTTGTATTACTTTTAAAATCAATATCTCCAGTTCTCCTTAACCTATAATGTTTGTTTTGGTGTCTAGAATTATATAAAAATAAGCTCTATTTTTACAAATTGCTGTCAGATTTCTTTTGAGTCGTGTTAGTTACTTATCATCCAGGTTTGTTCTGTGAAATATTTATTTAATACATGTTTCTCTAAGTAAATCCTGAGTGCACTTGACACATTACTAGGATTGAGCTGAGGATTTACTAATGTGAATCCAAGGACCATTTATTGTGATAGTATTACATGATGAAGACTAACCTTCATGCCACGTAATACTCCGCTTTCCTATACTCCCTCAAGGTTTTCTCAAGGAAAATAACCTTTGAAATGAAGAAATAATGAAAATGAGAAGGAAAAATCAATACGAATAGGAAAATGAAAATGAATAGGAAAAAGCAATATATCATTACATCTGTTATACCCTTCTCGTTGAAAGGATATATAGGGTTTGTAGGGTCTCCAAGAACTCAAGCTCAGAGCCAAGACCTGAGCTGCACTGTTCTATGGTTTTTCTTACAGTGAAGTAGGCAAAAAATGTATCAAGGAAACCTATGTATTTCTTGAAATGGGATCAAGATATGAAGTTAAGGGACAATGGTTATTTGTACATTTCTAAATTTCTGGGTACCTGTACTAGCATACTATTGAGAGGGTATTTTTCAAAATGTCTTCTTTTTTATATACTGGCCTACATTTGGAAGGCACAAATGCAGCAAAGTTCAATTGGTAATTAGAAATGTCCTACGACCTTCTGCTCCGACATGTGTTCTGATAAAAATGGTACCTCGCTTGTGTGGTTAGGCTTGGTGCCTGCAACAGGAAATGGGACAAAACAAAAGGTGAACACATCACATATTTCCATCAAAAACTGACCTCTTTTTTTCACTGATGGTAGCTGTAGAATTTGGAACCTATCTTAACTGTCACCTAGAAAAACTTAGAAAACCTGCACTTTTTTAAAAAGTAGACACCTAGCATTATCCTGGGTGGGCTGACTTGCATGGCTCTCACCAGGTTTTCTTACCCATAATCCCTTGTGAATCTCAAACTTTGATTAAAAAAACAAATTTTGCTCACATTTCTGTGATGGAAAGTTCTGGAATCTGTAGGAAGCCACAAACGTCTGTCAACCAGGCATTCCCTCAAGTCCCCTGATTAAAATAGTACCTCATCTGTATAGGTAGGCCTAGTGCCCATGACAGAAAGGAAACATGGATGCAACACATTTTTCCTCTGAAAACTGACCATATTTTCCAAAGTGGGTAGCTGTAAATTTTTGAACCTCGGTCAGCCAGCACCTAGGGAAACATAGCAAACCTGTACATTTTTTAAAACTAGACACCTAGATCTATCCAGAGTGGACTGACTTGCATGGCTCTCACCAGGTTCTTTCTACCCAGAACCCGTTGTAAACATCAAACTTTGACTAGAAAAACACATTATCCTCACATTTCTGTGACAGAAAGTTCTGGAATCTGTGGTGAACCACAAACTTACATCCACCTAGCACAGTCACTGCCCAAGCCCTGTTCTTCAGTAGTGTTCTCTATATGGATGGCATACGTAGCCAAAAATGCAGCATCCTCCTTTTTAGGACGGGATATGTGCTGCAGAAGTTTCTCCTCCTTTTTTTATTGTGATGTCAAATGAGCGCTGTGAGTCCTTTTTTGAATTCACCTATTGATTTCTGTGTTCTGACTGTCCATCTCTTTCGGTTTCTTTGTCAGATGAGTCCTGAAAGGTATGAGAAGGTAATGTATCAGTGTACTGGTACCTGTAAGGTTGTTTTAAATTGTCACGAATTCTAATATTGTAGCGTTTCTCCAAGGCCTTTGACTGCAGATATTCTCCTTGTCATTTTGCTTTCTCTTTATTAGATTTGTGTTTTTCCCAGCATTTCTTAGAACCCTCCTGCACTTCCTTGGTATTATCCTTTTCAGAATTACCTTTAAGCTGTTCCTTATTTGTGTATAAACTGAGATTGTGGGAAAGTCCCTCTAAAGCAAAGTCTTTACAAAAAAAGTCAAAATACTTGAAATTTGATGAAAAGTATAGTGAACACAATTACTTCATGGTTGATCCACAAGTTCCTTATTTATTTTTGTAGGTAGAACAAATAGTTTCCAACGTAGATAACATCAGTAGTGAATCCTGAACAACGACACAGGAAAATCAGCCAACACGTGTTTCGCCCCAAAGGCACGTAAGCCAGGGCTTTCTCAAGGCTGAAAGAAAGGGAAACAAGGTCCCACTAAGAATAATACTAATAATGATAGAGAAGGTCTAGTAATAAGACAACACCAAAGAGTGAAAAGGTGCCTAAGTGCGTGCTAGAAATTAATATCGTCAAGCGCAGGTGATCCCAGGGGAGATAACCAGAAAATCCAAAGCACAAATTGCTAATTAATAATTAACAATAAGTGAATATAAATATATGAGTCATAATGAGGTAATGTGCTCTAGGTAGGACATAAACAATTTTTGTAAAGACTTTTTTTTGTAAAGACTTTGCTTTAGAGGGACTTTCCCACAATCTCAGTTTATACACTTGTACTTTAGGAGGACTAGGGTCCATGTCCTACTGCAAAGTCCCTTCGTATTATTCGTTTAAATAAATTAGGCACTCATACAGGAAGTTAGTGCCTTGGACCCTCTCCATCCTTCGGAGCACGTCTTGCATGCAAAGCTGTTCCTTATTTGGCCTGGCCCCAGACTATCCCGGCCTATACTAGTATAAGTCTCTGAAATAATCTTTGGTAACTGGTGTTCCTGGTCTAGCTGTGGCACTTGTGTGAGTCATTTGCGTTTTGCCAGTGCTGTTGCTTCCCCTTTATTATTACTTAAAAGATTTGAGAAGACTGCAGCAGAATTGTCCATTTGTTTCATCCCCAAATTCGGGGCAGCCTGTGTTTATTTTGTATTTGTTTTAATACTTCCGGAACATTGAAAAGTGTTGGTGTAACATGCTTCATGGTATACATTGCAACAGATACTGTGTCCCAAGTGGCACAGTCATCCTTAGAGGTACCCATCCCAAATGGCAAGCCTATTGTGAGAATTCTGTGTTTATCTTGGGGTCTTATTGCGAAAACACTCCTCCCAGCTGGTTTGTTTTTTGTTCATTCCAAAACGGAATCGCTTCACGTTTGGTGGGAGTCTTACCCATAATTGCATTGGTAGTTACTGGCTTTATATAGCAGCTGGAGCAGTCCTTGCTGGGGCAGTATTTAGAGTCCACAATACAAATTGTATTAACCAGCTTGCTAGATCATTATAGTGACGTAACTCCACTATTGGCACATTTTGTACATTTGAATGTGGTGTATATGTAGCCAATGCTGGATATGTAGGTTATTCATTGCTAAGAGGACCTAATCTAACGGGTTGAATAACACGTAGGAGGGTGCCTTGAAACCAACTTTGGTGTTCTTGATATGTTAACTGTATTTCTAAATATTGATGAGCCCTGTATTGTGCAGGTGTGTTAGCTACAGTGTATGTATCAAAAGTGTTTGTATTGGCACTGACTATAGGAAAGGTGACCCATGAATAGTAAGTTTCTGTTCTGTACACAATGTGTGCCTCTACCAGGAACATAACATCTCTTCCCCCATTAGCAAGCCCATTTGCAAGTAAATACTGTGTGACAGGTTGTATACAATTTAATGGAATTACCACTGGTTGTGGTTGTGCCATATTTAAAGGGCAACATTCTGAGATAGAAACACCAAATGGGATATTCTTTTAGGGTTCATGCTTGAACAACCTACATGCTAAAATAGGTATGATACTACCTATTCAGCTGAGGAGGATGTTTCCCTAACACCACGGATGCTTCTGCATAAAAGGTGATTAGGATATCTTTGGCATGCGAGAGAGAGTTACTCAGCAGATCCCTTAAATAAGCACCTGACCGGAGGTTGGTAGTGCTGTGTTATGCAGTTCTTATTATGGTAAAAAGACTGCATGTTTAGGGAGGCAGCACCACTATGTGTGGGAGACTGAGTCAACTCCACACCGTTTGGAAGCTCTCAGCCTAACTCCTGACTAGCCTGCAGTGCATCACCTAACCCTAGAAGGGAATAGGTGGTTTGATGCAGCCTAAACCTGACATTCTGACTCTTTGGGGTGGTTTGGGAAAAAGATCGTACCCTTTTCATTCAGTTACTCAGTGACTCACATATGTCAAGGCAGACACAAGATTCTGATTGGATTTCAATGCATTTATTGAAGTAATTGCATCCTAGTATAAAAAGTATGCACTGCAATAATGAGGCAGATGAAACATTATACTGTAATCAACATTACAACCAGTGTAAAGAGGATAAACAACCCCACCATTTTGTATGATTCGTTAACGCCTAGAAATAGATTCATGCCTGAACCCTATGTCTAGATCTGGGGGCATAGTGGTTGTAAACCTTTTCCCTGTCCTGATCTAAGGAAGTAACCCCGGACCGCACCTGAATAGGATGTCAAGGGTCAGCCAGTTGTCTGGATGGCAATCCAATTGGTAAGTTGAAAAGTCAGCGCTAGGATCAGCAAAACTGTCTGTGGTATGGTATGCGCCCCAGGATGGTCATGACTAGAATGTCCTCTGCCCCACTAAGGCCTATGTGTTGTTTATATAATAATCCATACAGGATTCTAAGAACAGGCCTGATATGTTAGTGAATAGGTACTGGCTCCTAGACTGACAATACAAGTTAGCATATAACACACCGTACATGACAGCCTTGAGCAGGGCACAGAGAGCATGTTGTACAATGGCTTGTTAAAATGTGTGACAAAAGCAAACAAAAACAAATGAGCCAAATGGCTGGGTCCGAACTGGGGTGGCCTAATGTGCAAAAGTATTGATGGATTAAAAGCAGATCTTTGCCTGGGGGTGAATGTTTGGTTAGCTCTGCATTCGGTCCATCATTTGTGTTCGGTCACAGGCTCACTATGCCACTGGATTCAAAATAGCCTGGTTGATGAAGGGTGACAGCCTGAAACCGGTTCCAGGATGCTTTTTATGGTCCAGGGAGGACCTGGCCTGGCAGTGCGGGTTGGACTGTTCCCATGGGGAACAGGATCAAGATTGATTTGCATATGGCTGGGTCCAAACTGGGGTACGTGGTAAGCAAAATAATTGATGGAATAAACACAGATCTGTAACTGGAGGTGAATGTTTGATTGGTTCCGCATTCCATCCATCATTTGTGTTTGTTTGCTTTTAACATAATGTGAAGTGCAAATTTTGTCTTCCTGGAAAAAGGTAGCTGATTAAAATATAGAAACAATGAGCTAAAAGCAGTCTGTGTTAAAAAATATGAAGATTAATACAATGCATCTGACTATGAGTCTAATTCTAAACTAAGGGTGCCCAACCTAGGTGCTGAAGGGGTCCTATAACAGGACTAATTCAGTATTGGACAAGTGCAGCACCAATGGGTTTGAATTTGTAGGCAAAGATGGCATGTGTATCTGAACTACCTTTACTACCTGCCTTCTACCTTTACAATGTCCCTGTGAAAGCACACCTACCCTAAGCTTTTCAAACTCGTTTATGTCTCTGTCCTCATCTGAGTCCTGACTAATCAAGATCATGCAGTGCTCAGCGAGTGAACAATAATTTACAAAACACCATAGAACAAGACACTTGGGGGCATACTTATATTTGTTTTGTGCCGAATTTGCGTCATTTTTCCACATACATTCGGTTTTGGAGTTTAAGTCATTTTTTGCTAGCAGGAAACTACCTTGCGTCAATGAGGTGCAAGGTAGTCGTCCCGGGGTAAAAAATTACTCTAAGGCCCATGCGCCATATTTATCTTCCCGTGCAAAAATGGTGCACAGGAGGGAGGTGGGTCTAAATAATGGCACTAAGCTTGTTTAGCGCCATTATTAAACGCCTGGGTCAGGGCAGGTGTTAGGGAACCTGTGGGCCTATTTCCAAGTCCACAGGTGCCTCCCCCAGGCCCCAGTGACACCCCCGACCACACCAGAGAGACAGCGGAGTGCCCTAAAATAGGCCCCCAAACATGGCACTGGGTGCAATAGCCATGCCCAGGGGTCCCTTGTGCCCTGTGCTGGCCATTGGAATGGTGGGCATGACTCGTCTCTTTTACAAGACAGGATTCATGTGGTATGGTAGGGTTAGCAATAAGAAATGATGTTAGGGGGCGTGGTCTGGCCACGCAAAGACATGGCCACCTAGACGGATAGCTCCGCTGTCGGCGGGCACCGGATCGGGCAGGAGGGTGTCCCGACATCAGATGCCCTCCCTTGACGGAGTTGTGGGGGACCTGCGAGGAGCGGGGGCAGCCACGGGTTTCCTCAATCGGAGCCGCGGGAGCCCCGTCCTCACCCTCTTCTCCCCTGAGGCCTGAACGGAAGACGAGGTCTGCGCGCGGCTGGGAAGCCACGGCCTCTAGCGCAACACTCGGGCTGGCGGGTCGCGGCAGAAACCAACAACAAAGAGAGGCAGTGAGTGGGTGAGGGGGCGGCGGATGCATTGACCGCACCAGAGGGCCGGCGCGGGAAGGAGCCAGACTTGGGGCCAAATTTCATGCATAAAACCCCTACCGATCTGGGGACGCCCCCCCACACCCCCACCCCCCACTGGGCCATACCTACCCAGAAAGGCACCATTAAGTAAGCAGGAGCCCATCTGTCCTCGCCCGGGCCACAAGGGGATGAGGGGGAAGTACAAGGTCACCGAGATCCAACTATGGAGCAGCTGAAAGAAGACAAAAGCTCCCACTAAATCCTGTGAGGCCACATCATAGCAGAGCCCCCATTACACATCACACATACCGCTCTATAAGGGGATTGAACTGAGTGCATTGCTGTCTCACAGAGCTGCAGGACACCAACGTGGGGAGTAGACATTTTTGAACCCACGTGCTGCTTATTGCAGGGTCTTACGGCACCCCCTGCCAGGTCAATATGTCCCAGCCCTCCACGACACCCCCTCCGGTCCTCCGAACCAAGAAGACCTTTCTCGCACGGCATGAGGAGGGGACCCTAATCAGATGCTATATGACCGCAACCAGCCATTCTTACTACAAAAGGGAGGAACAGTAGACATAGCAAGTCAACTGACGCCACATTCCTACACCGTGGAGAGAAGAACCCACACTTTGGGCACTACCCTGCATCCGCCGCCCTCCTTATTTCGCTCCTTATTTCGCTGCACTGCACGGGGCCTGAGCACGTCTACCGCCACATTCGCGGACACACAGATTGAGACTCGCAAGAGTCTGCGCCGACCATGGCAGTGACCCCCCTGACATCGTAAGGAATGTCCACCCATCCACCACACTGCCTCTCATCAAGGAGCCCACGCTCCGACAGTACCCTCACCCCCCGATGCCCATCATCTGGTGATGCCAGGGAACAAACCATCAAACAAACATCTGGGTAAACCAGCGAGACAGTTGCTCTTCTATGAAGCCCTGAGACAGAAAAGAGCCCCACCTTCGACACCCCAGGAACATCTGACCAACCAGCCTAGTGACATGGCGGATGCCTCACAGGGTGCAACAATGGACCACATCATGCAGGAGATATAGGCAGTGGGCCGCAGGCTCGAGGGCATGGATAGCAGGATGATCTCCCTAACAGAGGAGACAAAGTCAATGCGCCTGGACATTGCGGGCTTCCTGTCCAGAGTGACCACATTGGAGCAACAGGTGACGACGGTGGAGACACAAGCCACGCTCGCTGTGGACAGGGACCAGGAGCTCCTATACCTTCGCAGCAAGGTCATCGATCTTGAAGACAGAAGTCACAGAGACAATGTCCGCTTCCTTGGCTTCCCGGAAGAGATTGAAGGGATGGACGCGCAGTCTTTCCTAAAGAACATCTTACCTCAACTTACTGGCCTCAACTTCGACCCCCCCGGTGTTCCAACGAGCACATGGACTGGGCCCCAAAAGTCGGGAGGGGGCCAACCACCCTTGACCTATCATTGCTTACTTCTTATGACACACAAACAGGCACGCCCGCTTTTACAGAAAGCGCACATTCAGGGCCCTTTCTGTATGAACGACCTCCAGATACGAATGACAGCTGACTTCTCCAAAGAGACCAGTAAACACAGAAAGGCATTCCTAGCCCTACGCCCCCGCCAGCGACAACTAGAGATCAAGTTCGGCCTCTTTGAACAGGCAAGAATGTGGATCCAAAAAAATAAAATGTATCTAAGGACTTCTATGACCCAACAGACTTGAGTCTTTACCTAGACAGCATCTCAGACCGTCCGATAGACATGACCAGCCAGATTCTACCTCATGCCCAGACCACACAAGCCCGGAACTCACCATAGATGGAAACGACAGCCGAACATCAGGACCACGACCCCTCAGAAATATCCAACAGAGGCAGAGACCTTGAAAGACTCACTAAGATCTATGACGACAGGGGCCAAATATTGCACGCAGTGGTTAAACACACCCAGGGGACAGAAAGGGACAAGTCCCGCTCTCCCTTAAAGCCCCCCCCAGCCCCTACCTGAGATGGAAAGAACAGAACATGATGTACACCTTACAGAAAGGGGAAAGAGGAGACATCCTTCTTCAATCCCCGTACCTACCTACCTGTTCTGAATCTACAGCAAAGACGAACGGCAGATGAGTGTTGCGTGAAGTTCTACCACTGTGAATTGTTATCCTTGCTTATTTTGTTCTGAATTTGGGGTATATTTCTACTGGGCTACATACTAGCCACTGGATCTGCTTTGGCACTCTGATCCCCCGCTTCCTCGCCTACATCCCTGCGTCCCCCTAGTTATCCTGGGCCGCGCTCAGGCCGGCCCCACATCTATCCATTCTTTCTCCTCACTGCCCCTTCCACCGGGAGAACGGCGGATGGTTTTACAGCTGGGGCGAATGATGGGTGCCTCCCCCCACCCTCGACAGGGTTACTTTTGGTTTTCTATGAAACGCTCTCCCCCACGCCCTCCCCCGTACCAATACACTGAACTGTCACACAAGACACGACTTCCCTCTTCATGCCCTCTACCTCTCCCTTCTTTCTAGTACTGAAGAAAGGATGTCGTCCACTGTAAAAGGGTCATGAGGGCTCCTGCTGTGGGATACCACTGTTGAAGACAGGGAAACTGAACAAAGGGGTTACGACATCCTTGCTACCCCAGGCACGCTTGCCCTTCCTGGTCGTGGGGCCCCTGACCGGGACGGGGCTTCTCGATCTGGGTCTAGACCCGCAGACTACAGACTCCGAAGGGCGGAGCTATAGCACCTTCGCCTCAGCTCCTTTCATTCCTCCCCCATATCCTTTTCTTTCTCTCCTTTTCCCTTACTCCCTCCCAGCTACCACTAGCTCGTGTATCCAGTTGCACAACCCTCCCCTTCTTCCCCATAGCTCTTTGTTCCCTTCCCCCCTTACTATTGTTCTCTCTTTCCCTCTCTCTATTTCTGCCTCTCCTCTCCTCTCCTCTCCTCAGTTAGCCCCCTCTTGATCCTGGTCTTTGATCATCCTAGCTTGATACCATCCCGCTTTGCACTCTCTATCACCTACGACTTTCCCACCCTCCGCACCCTCAACTCCTCTCTCCTCCCTCTGATCCTTGTTCTCGTCCTTCGCCTCGTCTGCCCTCTTATACTAGTGCAAATACTCATTCCTGTTCCCCCTACACAGCTTATATATTCTCCTTTCTAACCCCTCTAGTATCCTTATACCTCTCCATCTCTCTCAGGTATACATCTACTATCCCCCACCAATACCCAGACGAACTCCACACAACAGCCCTCATATGGCAGGATCCTCCCCACATACCTCCACCTCTCTACAGATTATCTCATGGAACGTCAACGGCCCGACCCACTTCATCAAGCTCAAAAAAATACTCTCATACCTCCAATCAAAACAAGCAGACATTGCCCTCCTACAAGAGACCCACTTAGACAAGGAGGAATCTGCCAAATTGCACCAGGATTGGGTGGGGACGGTGTTATACAGTTGTAGCCCTCCTTCTGGAGATAGAGACGAGGGTCCCCCACACAAATGTGGTGTACCCGTACTGATACGGAGAAACATCACATGTTCGGTCTCTAAAACATGTATAGATACAGAGGTATGTATTTGTTAAACTCAAGTTCGGAGACTCCTCCCTATGTGGTCCATCTATGCCCCCACAGGCCCAAAGTGCCTGTTCTTTCTGCGACTCAATCATCTATTGTCGGAAATAGGAGCTACCAGAACCATAATAGCGGGGTGCTGGAACCTAGTCAGAGATGCAGTGCTAGACAGAACGGGCCCCTTAGATATGACCAACAATGGAGACAGGGCCCTACAATCAGATGTGATGCAAGACAATGGTATGGTAGAGTACTGGAGAATGGCATACCTTCCTGTCATCGGTACATGGTACCCAGTCCGGCCTATATTATTTTCCCATATCACACGGCCTGGCGGCGCAGGTCACAGATTCCCGGATACTGGAGGGTGGGTTATCGGACCACTCCCCTGTGCAAATCACGATTCAACTGGGCCTAATGTCCCCCGGTCGTAAAACCTGGAGACTGGCAGTCAACCGATACTGCTCTCCACAGGGCAAGGCACGATTACAAGAGCACATGTCCACATACGTCCAGGATAATCAAGGCTCTACTGACTCGCGGAGGGTCCTGTGGGTGGCGGCCAAGGCGACTGTGAGGGGACAGATGATGAGGGACGCAGCGCTGGCGTATCGGGACAGGAAAATACAACAAGTGAACTTGGAAGAATCGGCCCGTCAATTGACGAGGCGATACACAGACCACCCCTCTCTCCCCGTGCGCAGGCGTCTGGAGGCCGCTCGCAGGGCACTCGACAACTTGCACACCACATGAGCCGAACACGCTCTCCAGCGTATACAGGGCAGGCATTATGAGCAGGAGGAGAAAGCAGGGAGACTACTAGCGGCCCAACTTCATCAGAAAATAGCAGCCATGGCCATACCAGTGCTGACAGCCCGCTCCGGAACCGCGCTTAATGAGTTTGCATCTTACTATAGCCATCTTTATACCCCCGAGTCGACAACTGCACCTGAATGCATAGACACCTTCTTAAATGGTATAGAACTACACTCCCACTCTGCGGAGGGGCGCGCCCTACTAGAAGGAGACATCAGCCGACTGGAGATATCACTGGTTATCTCTGATCTCCCCCTTCCACAAATCGCCGGATGAAGACGGCTTCCCAGCAGAATTGTACAAATGGGCAGGGGGCGAAGCACTTGATGTCTTACACGTAGCGCTGGACGAAGCGTGTCAGACGGGCTCCCTAGGCACGATCACTTATACCGCCACAATAGCGGTAATACCGAAACCCAGACACGACCCTCTACGCTGTAGCACTTATCGGACAATCTCCCACCTAAACTGGGACATCAAGATCCTGGCCAGCGTTTTAGCGAACCGTCTACGTAAAGTCATACCCTCACTTATGCATCAATCCCAGGTGGGCTTTGTGCCGGGCCGTACCTCTAGAAATCATCTGCGTGCCCCAGCCTTGTCCCTGGATGAGGAGAAGGCGTTCGACCACATCGAATGGCCATACCTATTTGCGACCTTGAAAAGATTCAGCCTCGGAAAACAGTTCATCTCCAATGTTCGCCTGCTATACGATAACCCAACAGCGTGGGTCAATTGTGGGGGCTTTCTCTCAGAACCTTTCCCCATTTGAGGAGGAACCCATCAGGGATGCTCCCTTTCCCCTCTTTTATTCCTACTAGCTATGGAGCCACTCCGGCCACTATTCACACCTTCCCCTCGATAACGGGACTCACCATACCCGGCGCCATCTCCAAAATTTACCTTTATGCGGATGACATTTTACTCACACTAGCAGACCTCAGGCGCTCCCTTCCTGCACTTCTAAAGACCATTGAGACCTTTGCCCCATCTCAGGCTACCGAGTGAACTGGGAAAAAAGCGAGGTCCTCCCCCTCTCACGCACAACAATGAAAGCCGACATACACAGACATCCATTTAGATGGACTCCAAAACATTTTAAATATGTAGGAATACTGGTCAACAGGGGACTGGACCACATGGTGATGGATAATCTTACCCCTCTGATTACACGCATGAGGCTAGACTTTGACAAGTGGTCCCATCTGGGCCTCTCCATGTGGGGTAGAGTACAAGCGGTGAGAATAGTTACTGTGCCGTGCTTTACCTATGTTCTAGGCCTCTTTCCTCTCCAGGTACCTCTCCCGCTACTCTGGTCAGTAGATGCAGAGATCAGAACCTTCATATGGGGCTCCATGCGACCATGCTTGGCACCCGCCAAACTTTTGGCACGCCATTCTTATGGGGGTCTGGGCCCCCTCCCCTCAGTAGAATACTACGCCCTAGCCTTACACCTGTCGCCCTTGGCCACGTTAGCATCGAACATGAGGGATCCACCCCAGTGGGTAGCAATTGAGAAAGCCCTGCTCCCCCATGGCGGCAGTATAGAGAGTCTACATTGCACTGACACAGCCTCCCCTACACTCGCGAATCCGATACTAAGAGCGACGCGATTAGCATGGAGAAGGGCCCACTCCTTGGTTGGAGTCCACCCCTCTCTGCACACCCAGGACCCCACACAGGCACCCCTGTGGAACAACAACGGACTGCGAATAGGAGCGAGGGTCTTTACATGGCCGTCCTCGATAGAGGCAGGTATAGTACATTTAGGCCAGATCCTGCAGGACGGAGCGATTAGGACTTTCACCTCACTGAAAGAGAGCTTCGGTCTCCATCCGAGACAAAAATGGCGGTACATGCAACTCGAACACTGCTTGCAACATAACACAAACATTGCCCATCAAGGTTCAAAATCGTCACCTATGATGCAGTACATCCGAACATGGGGAAAACATAAGGGTGTTATGGCAGGCCTATACGAGGTCCTAACATGACATAAATTCTCTCAACCTCTTTTAGAAACAATGGCAAACCCGACTGCAGAGATCCTTCAACGCGGAAGACTAGGTAGACCTACTAGAGGCGTTGGATAGAGGTGTTCGCGAGGTTCGCCTGAAATTCTGCCTCTTTAAGATCATACATAACTGGTACTGGGCCCCACTACGCTACATAGAGCAGGTCTCCTTCCGCACGCGACCTGCTGGCGCTGCTCAGAGACTCCGTGTGATTTACTCCATATATTGGTCGGCTGCCCGTCGGTCCGCCCTCTATGGGAGGCTGTCAGCCTCACCCTTTCCACCTCAATTCCGCTCACAGAACGACTACCTCCCTCTCTTATCATCTTACACAATATGGCCACCCTCCCGGTATTATCGCACCCCTTTCAGAGACTGTTGCATACAGCACTCGCTATGGCGAAGATATGTATCCTTCGCCATTGGCGCTCAACGGACCCTCCCACACCAGGAGAATGGATACCGGCGATGACCCGGATAGCTGCATGCAAGAAGATCATTTAAAACCTTTAAGATCAGGCGGCCATGTTCCACAGAGTATGGGCCCCGTTCCTTACCGATCCTTTGCCGCCCCAAACACTGTAAACACTGCAAACATTGCTCTGTAAATATTAATCCCACAACTGTGATTACTTATCGTCTGACCTCACAACAGCACCACCCACGGCTCTGAACCCATTGCCGCCCACATCACCTCCCTCTCTCCCTTCCACTTGCACTATTATCATGACCCATCCATGCATACATCCTACCGTCCTTATTCATTGTACATTTCCCTACAGCTGTTCCCTATTCCTCCTCCCCCTCCCTGAACACTATGACTCGCACCCCCCTCCGTCCTCCCTCCTAATTCTTCATTTTTTCAACTATTCTCATTTCCCCCCACCCCCTGTCTTCCTCCTCCCCTTCCACCCATAACAAATCTCACATAAGGTACTCCATCCTCAGTAGACACCCTCATGTTCCTGGGCGACCATCTCTCTTTCTCTTTTTCTGCCTTTTCTCTTTCTCTTTCTCCCTCCCTCCCTTTTCTTCTCCCCCACCTCTTCACTTCCTTCCCTCTTCCCTCCCTTCCCCCTCCTGATTCCTCTCCCCTCTCTTACCCCCTCTCTCTCTCTTCTCGCCTCTTCCCATTCTCTCCCCTCTCTATCTCTCTTTCTCCTTAATAATCCATGACCTCTCACCTCCGGCCTCTCACAGATATATCCCTCTACATCCCTTCCCTCCTCCCCCCCTCTGTACGTTCCTTCAGAACTCACCAACTACCTCCTCATAGTCTATTGTATAACTATATAAGACCTAAGTGACACGTTCTATATTGTACACTCCTTCGTTCCTTTCGCACAACCCTACCAACACTAAGACGGCCGGCTTGTTAGCAACTACGTTCTACAATGTTTTGTGACGCGCCCTGCACGTTCCCCCAACCTACCCCGGCCTTACCCCCCCTCTGAACACTGTTTCCTTGATTATCCTCAGAATTAATACCTCTGAGAACACGACGGATGGTGTGTTACCAAGACTATAGTCAACACCAGTTGAGTTATTCTTCTATGCATAGATACCAGAGTTAAGTATATGTATAAATATACGCCTTTTGCTTTTCTGTACACAATGTTGAATAAGCCTACAAAGGATGACTCGTGCTTATCCCCCTTTCTGTATTGTTCTTTCTTTTGTGGATAATATAATAAAATAATTACAGCACAAAAAAAAAAATTACGTTAGGCTGGTTAGAGTCATCTTTTTTTACTCCAACCAGCCTAAGGTCATATTTGGGGCAGAAAACCCTTCTCCCATACCGCCACCCCCACCCGGCCCGGCTAAAGTAATTTTCCATGACGTTAGTCCACCCTTTGCACCGGAATGCATCATTGCATAAATATGATGCCCGGCTGGCATCTTGGAATGGCGCTAGCCGACGGAAACTTAATGTAAATATGGGTCCTAGTGTGAGAAGGCAACCTACAGGGTTTAGAGTGGAGTATTTTCCTTTATACACTCTCAAACTGTAAACATAGCCAATAGAACTCTCTCACAGCATGTTTGGTATAGTAAGTGATGCAGTGGCAAGGCCCTTTGCTCGCAATATACTGCCTGAACAGCAGCCGCCCTTTGTACAGGATCAAGGACTCATTGATGTCTATATTCCTTCCAGCAGTAGACATCTCTGGAAACCTGATAGACAAATGTTCCATAACAGGACAAATTGTGAACAACCTGTCATGCCTAGATCGTCCTGGTGCAATGCAGCAGAAATGTAATTGATATGAACAATGAACTACAATAGCAAAAAAACTATCTCTGCTTGTGTATGGTGTGAAGATGGAGTTTACACAAACTGTGTGTAGACCAGTAGGATTGCAAGGTAGGTGTGTGCACTTACCCCATTTTAACTGTAAGGCCTGAAAATATTTCAACCCCTCGAGCAAAGTGGGAATCCTTTTGTGTACCCTAGAGCAACGTGCTAGAGTGCCTCCATGCTCCCTCAGAAATTGTTTGTCAGGGTAATTTGCTAACTGCACAATTTACTCAAGGGAGTCAACATCCAAAAAGAGTTGGATGTAGTCAGTTGGAAGACAAATTGGCAGTATCGACTTTACATTAGGCTTGGGCAGAGTGCTCAGAGTTGCACTATGCAGAATTCCGTGAAGTGGCCCAAAAACCCGGCTGTGCTATGCGGAGTTCCCCCTACAGGTGGAGTTTCCCCTTTGTGCATATTTGAGTTGAGTTTTAAGTCAAACCCAACACAAAGTACATTTTCATATTCAAAATCTCTTGCGAACAGTACCACACAGTTCGCATTAGTGCAGCCATCTTGTTTTTCTTACTCTGTTCATGGTGCTGGTTTGATTCCTTCAATTATCTTTTGAATCTTCCACCCTCTTAATAAATCTACACCTCATTTTATTTATTGTATTAGTGTGTGTTTTTGTGTCTGTTTACTTTAAGTTTTTTTTAACTTTTTTGTGTTTTCATGACTTTTGTATTTTTGTTTATTATTTTACCCTTCCTTCCTTCCTTCCTTCCTTCCTTCCTTCCTTCCTTCCTTCCTCCTTTCTTTTCTTCCTTCCTTCTTTTCTTCCTTCCTTCCTTCCATCCATCCTTTCTCCCTTCCTTCCTTCCTCCTTTCCTTCCCTTGTTTCTTTCCCTTTTTGGAAGTGCCAGTGTGATGGCAGAGCAGGGCAGTGAGCAGGGGTGTGGTGGTGCCAGGCCCTCCTAGGCAGCCAGCGGCAGCAGGTGCCTACGTTGTGGGTGGCTGTGCTGCCAAGGGGTGTAGCCCCAGCCCATCTTTTGTGAGGTGGAGGTGTCAGCACTATATTTTTATGTGCAGTACCACCTCTCCTCCATGCTGGCAGCAGGTGGCAGGACTTGCAGCAGGTACCCTCAACGGGAGCGTCGGCTTCATTGGAGGAGAGTGTGCCAGTGTGTGTGGTGCACCAGCCAGGTACAGTGTCCCAACCAGCAGCTGATGCCCTTCTGGGTATATATCATCAACTTTGAGCAGGACCTGCTCGACCTTCTAGGCATGGAGATTCCAGGGCTCAATGAGAATAACTATATTATTGTGTTTGTGTTCTACAGTGCTAATTTGTTTTTACGAATAGCATGCTGCTCACACTCAGAGGTAAGTTATGTTTCGTTTATGTTAAGAATATGATTACGTGATCCAGTTAGAGTGGACCAGGTGCTCTGCGCTACCTCGTTGTACTTGTCAGTGCTTACTTTGGTTGATTATTTAAGACGCTGTTGCAATGCAGACTCCTTTGTCCTCCTGCACCATAGTGAATTAGTGATAACAGTGAGTTAGCTTTGTCTGTGACTTTTATCTATGTAGCTCGTACAGTCTTATGCAATATCACAGTGATGTGTAGTACTACTAGTATGCATTTAGGCATTGTAAAAAAGGGAGACTGAGTTGGTCCATCAAGGGGGTTGAGAAATGAGAATAGAATCAAAGATCATTCATTGCAGTGCATTATTCCCAAATGTAGTTTTTGGTAAGGAAATTTGAAATAGGAATTTTAGGAGTATACCCAACTCAACAATAGTTGATCATACAAGTACCATAGGTGATCAGATTTAGATAAGTGCAATGTTACTTTGTTTGCCTCTTATAATAATTTTGTGGAGATCGACTGTACCACTAATCTATATTTTTCATTCTTTATTTTTTACATCAGCACCCAAGGACCAAGGAAGAGGGGCAGCACAGAGGTGGGTCTGGGAAGAGCTGGGTAGGAGGCACCGACCATCATTGCCAATGCTGACAGCTCTGTTCATCCCAGTAAGTCCTAATATGTATTACTATAATTATTATTTCCCTAGCTTTCGCCTCTGCCCACTATTATACTACTTGCTGTTAGCCCTGCCGTATCTTTTTTCTGTCTTTTATTGACTATATTAATCCAGTTTTTCACTGCACTTCAATGATTCTGAGTCATCATCCCCTCTGCCCCTCCATTATGAAAAGTTTTTGGTTGGCTTGACTACCTGGCTTTTCTAACACTGTGAACCAACAAAATACCCAGAGTGATAATTTTGATAGATGACGCTGCAGTGCTAACCAAACTGTAATGATGTACAGCGGTTGCATTTTTTTATTAAAAAAAACTAAGGGGAGGTGTAGCTGACATCTGAGAACTGTATTATGTTTTTTTTTGCCACACCAACCTCCAGTGGTGCCGGCGCAACTGCTTCTGCAGGAGGAGATGGAGCAGGGGGAGAAGCAGCAGCAGGGACTGGGGGTGGTAAGTCACATTGCTTGCTTATTGACAATCATTATTATACTCACTTGCTAAAAGGGTGTTGTCATGATAGTGACCTATCCTCCTCCCCTGTTACCAGATACAGCAGTGTTTGGGTTATTGTCTCTTCTATCTGCAACTCAGCAAAAGCACACCTAATATATGCTAAAAATGATGGCTTGATGGAAATGGGAAAGAACGGAAAGATTAAAAGAAAGGATGGGTGAAATGAGTGAAAGGAAAAGATGTGTGGGTGGGTGAAAGGATGAATGGGTGAGCAATGAGTAAATAGATGGATGGGTGAAAGGATGATTGAAAGAACAAGTGAATAGTGGATACTGAATGGATGGATAATAGATTGTGAATTTTGGTGAGAGACTGGATGACAAAAAGTAAAGCTTTAATCATGGTAGCTATGTGTGAATATAGAAGGAAGAATGAAAAGATGACTAAATAACTGCTTGGATGAATAAACAAGGGAACGCTTCTGGAGAGGGGCATTCTGCTCACCTACTTCGTTTACTCTGTTTTATAATTATCAAAGCTATGGTTCAAAGTAGGGGGCATTTTAATTTTTCTTCTAATACCTTGACTCACTGTATTTGTTAAGCGCAGCATGTATGTATCCCACCCATCATCTTTCATCCGCCCCTCCCTGCTGATGGTATTTCACCACCCAGGACTGAAGAAGTGCAGTAGCGTTTAACATGTGACTGCAGTTTCGGCTGTGCAATGGTCATCTGTTCAGGTAATGAGGCATTTACAAAGTTTTCAGTGCATTGCATACCAAACACACAAGGTGTGTTTCCCACTGGCCACTCAGTCAGCTCGTAGTACTTCACTCCTTTACTCTTCCGCCCAAGCCTATCAAACACATTGAAAAAGCTATTCTTGGCGTGTGCCACTTTTTTATGGCCATGTGACGTGTTTCCAAAATATATTTTATGGCTTCCCATGACAGATTTATTTTACACTCATTCAGATTTTTCCCTTTAGACTTTTGTCTATACAGTGACTAAATAAGCCAAAGCATAGGCACACGATGAATCGAACATCAGTGACACCCCTCAATTCTATAAGAAAAGCTGTACCTACCCACCTACTCCCTCTACCTTAACCTGCAGTGGAGTAAGTCAAATTTCCTTTCATTACTGCCCAGCAAATTAATTTGTTGGAAAGAATTTGTGGTGGTTGGTGAGGCCAATTAGCAAAGTGGGACTTGTAAGTGCCTGATTTGTTTTCTTTCAAGTTTGGCGTAAGGGATACTCTGTGATGAATGTACAAAATACAATCTATATAGCCCATTTCTTTCCTTGTACTGCAGTGCATTGTTTTCCCCATCCTCTTCTTACAGCAGACAGGATAATATATGCGCATTTTATACACGACTCGTGTGACATATCTTATTTACTATTCATCTGCCTCTTTGGAGTCAGGGTAGAAACTTAGCAATAAATATTTGGAGAAGAGCAGGGCTATTAGACTTAACAATAGATAATTGTGAACTACATCTGCCCCAGTAGGAGAGAGTAGCAAAGTACTCAAAGTACTGGCTTTCAAGCCTCAATTAATTTGCCACAACAACTTGTACTTCATAGTGCACAGTGCCTTATTCATAAATGAGAGGTAATTAATTTGTATTTTTTCAATCAAAGTGTCTGTTTAGTTACTAAAAAAGCCTTAACAATGAAATCACCTTTTTAATCTGGTGTTATTCTGCCTTAATTGTTTTCTACCAGACAGTCAGGGCTTTGTATGTAAGGCAACTGTGAGAAAACAAATAGAATTGGACCTTTGACTATCCTAATCATAATCACATAAAATTCCAATGTCCCTATGGGACCAGAAATGTACTGCCACTGTGCCACCCACTACTTTTGAATAAGTGTTTGCTCAGAGCATTGTATACAATTTGTCTTTTTTATTTTTGTTTTTCTCTATATAGCTACTCCTGCAGGTCAACCAGCACCACCCCGGCAGGAGATAGTGGCCTGTCTGAGGCAGCAGAGGCTGATGAGTATACAAGCCGAATACTGGCAGCTTGTGGTCCTGGAGGAGGAAGAGGGGGAAATAGCTGTTTCTGACCAAGGACTCAGTTCACCAGCACCTCAACCCCATCCTCCAGCCCCCTGGCCAATACATCGCTGGCACCGCCGCCTGCTGTCAGGGTCCCTAACTGCACCTGCTGCTGCCCCCTCCTGCTCTGATAGGGCATTGCTCCACTGTATCCTGCAGCAGGTGTACTGTATTGAGAGCTAGTTCACCAGGATAGAGCAGAGCTTCGACCAGCTCTGGACCATGACAGACAATGCCGTCTTCTGAACCCTTTTATAATGCTTTGTTTTGCTGGGGGTACTCGTGGTGGGTTTCACTTTAGACTGTCGTTGGACGTTCTGGGGATGGCGCTATTTGTTTGGGGAGAGGGACGGGCCTGTTGTTGCTGGAAGGGGTGGGTTTTCTATTTGTTAAAAATAAAAGGGGAGTCATTTATTTTGCTTGGTGTGGTCTTTTAGTGTAGCCTATTTTTAAATCTACTAAACAAAGTGTATACTATTGCTCTACTGCCCTTTGCAACTATATTGGCCACTAGGGGTTTATTCCCATTGCCTATTTTGCCAAAAAGACCTAGCTACACACAAACAACATCTTCTTCAGTAGACGTTAACTACTAACTAAACAAGTTCACTTCAATCCATAGTTCTTCTCTTCATGTTCAAAATATTTGATTGAATTTTATGATGTGACAATAGACCAAACAAAAAGGGACAGCGAAAGAGGCACATTGAATTCTACAATGTAACATTATTATAATAATTGTACCTAAGCAATGACAATTGTAGAATAATATTAGCAAAAGTTGTAAATAAAAGGGGGGGAATCAATACATATCCTATTTACAAGTTTAGCATACTAGAGATACTACTATAATTATAAAGACTTTACATATTTTCTAATATAGAGCATATTAATAGTACTTATTTTTAAATATATTGCTATATAATTATCAATTGTTTTCCAAAATGACTGATAAGCAGATATGTTGTGAACAACACCCAACATAGTCAGATCGGCTCCATTTCTGGTACAAATTATCCATGACCCCCATGTATGGATTAATAATATTAAAGCGTGTGTCCAATTGGCAGTAATTGATTTTAGAGCAGCAGATAGTAAAACAATCAAAACGTGTGCTATTTGAATCTGACAGTGTAGGAAAGTACCATCTTTCTTGCATGTAAACCCCAATTTCTGCCTGTTTTTCAGTGTGTTTTTACTGTCTCACTGGGATCCTGCTAGTCAGGACCCCAGTGCTCGTAGTTTGTGGCCTATATGTCAGTATGTTTTATTGTGTTGTCAGTATGCTTGACTGTGCCACTGGAGTCCTGCTAACCAGAATGCCAGTGCTCATGCTCTCTCTGTTTCGAATTTTTTCACTTTAGTCTAGTGACTCCATATTCAACTCCAGATTGGCATACTGGACTCCCCTTATACGTCCCTAGTATATGGTACCTGGGTGCCAGGGCATTAGTGTTCCAAGAGATCCTTCTGGGCTGCAAAATGTATTTTGCCACCCATAAGGAGCTTATACAAACACTTCTTCAGGACTGCCATTGCAGCCTGAGTGAAATAGTGTAAACACCATTTCACAGCCATTTTCTCTGCACTAGGTAACTTATAAGTCACCTTTATGTCTAACCTTCAGTGCCTGAAGGCTAGGTGCAAGGTTACTGTGTGTGAGGACACCCCTGCACTAGCAGAGGTGCCCCTATTTTGTCCAGGACCAATTTGCCAGACTTTGTGAGTGCGTGGACGTGATTCTAAGTGAGCACTATATAGAGGTCAATACATAAGTAGTTTCACAATGTAAAACCCTGAATATGGCCATGTAAGGAGTCTAGGATTGTGAAATTGCACCCCCAATCCAATTCTAGTATTGGGGGCCAATTCCATGCAACCTGGGGACTCCACCCTGGACCCGCAGTACTGCCAAACCAGCTCTCTGAGGTTTCCACTGCAGCCCCAGCTGCTGCCTCATCACAGACAGGTTTCTGCTCTCCTGGGACTTGGGCAGCCCAATCCCAGGAAGGCAGAATAAAGCATTTCCTTTTGGACAGGGGTGTTACACCCTCTCCCTTTGGAAGTAGGTGTTACAGGCATGGGAGGGGGTATCCTCCCAGAGCCTCTGGAAGTGCTTTGAAAGGCTCAAACAGTGCCCTCCTTGCATAATCCACTCTACACCAGTTCAGGGACCCCCAGTCCCTGCTATGGCACGAAACTAAACAAAGGAAAGGGGAGTGACCACTACCCTGTCCATCACCAACCCAGGGGTGGAGCCCAGAGCTCCTCCAGAGTGCCCCTGGTGTTAGCCATCTTGGATTTCAAGGTGGTGGGTAGTCTGGAAGATTCTGAGTCAACAGTGCCAGCAGGTGACATCAGAGACCCCTCCTGATAGGTGCTTACCTGGTTAGGTGACCAATCCCCCTCTCAGGGCTACTTAGGGTCTCTCCGCTGGGTGTTTCCTCAAATTCGGTTTTGCAAGATTCCAGCAGGAGTCCTCTGCAACCTCTGCTTCACCTTCTAGCATCGGATCAACCGCAGAACTGCTCCAGGAACTCTACAAGTGCAACAAAATATCCAAGAAGGCTACTGCAACTCTGTAACTTCAGCTCCTACTAGCAACTGCAACAGTTTCCAGGTTGTGCATGCTCCAAGTACTGCCTGTCTTCAACCTGCACCAGAAGGACCAAAGGAATCTCCTGTGGAGTGACAGAGTCACTTCCCCGCTTCAGCAGCCACCTCTCTGCAGTGACAACCAGTACTCTGGGTCCCCTCTCCTGACGACAAGCGTGGATCCTGGAACTCAGGTGGTAGACCGAAGTGACCAGAGGCCCAACTGTCAAATTTGGTGGAGGTAAGAGCTTGACTCCCCGAGCCAGACAGTACCCCTGTGTACCACATGTTTTGCAGCTCCTAGTGCTTCTCTGCACTTCTCCAAGGAATCCTTCATGCACAGAGTAGCCCAGATCCCATACACTCTATCCTGTGATGCTCAGTTCCTGGTGTGGAATCTTTTTGTGTAGTGCTGCAATTACCACAATTTGCAACTCCTTTGTCCCTGTGTCCTGGGACTCCTGTGAGTGCTGCCTGGTCCTCTGAGGGCTCTCTGAAGTGCTGAGAGCCCCCTCTGTCTCCTCAGTCTGAGTTGAGACCCCCAGGTCCCTCCTGGGCCCAGGTAGCACCTTTTCTTGCCAAATGTGTCTTTTGCATGAGCCAAGGCTTGTGGGTGGAATCCAACAACGAAAACCAGATTGCAGTCTTCTACTCGACGTGGGACATCTCTTGCAGCAAGCAGGAACCTGCAGCTGACTTCCTTGATGCATCTCTGACTTTTTCTTCTAACCTGAGAATCCACTTTTGCACCTTCATCCAGGTTAGTAGGGGCTCCTGTTACTCCTGGACTCTTCAGCTGTACTTGATCTTGGTCTCCTCTTTCCACAGGTCTTCAGGTCCAGGAGTCCATCGCTGGTGTCTTGCAGTCTTGCTTTGTTTTTGCATAATCCTTTATCATGACTCCTAGTGTGTTCTGAGGAAACTTGCTGTACATTACTCCTACTTCCCTGGGCTTTGGGGTGGGGTACTTTACTTACCTTTGGTGTTTTCTTACACTCCCAGCGCCCCTTTACACATTACTCTTGCCTAGGTGGGAAACCAACATTCGCATCCCACTATTTAGTATATGGTTTGTGTTGCCACTAGGCCCATTATAGCCTATCATGATTTTCACTATTTACACTATTTTATGACTGTTTACTTACCTGATTTTGGTTCTTAGTGTATATTTTGTGTATAATACTTACCTCCCAAGGGAGTATAGTCTCTAAGGTATTTTTGGCCTTGTGCCACTAAAATGAAGTACCTTTATTTTTGGTAACACTGAGTATTGTGTTTCTTGTGTCTAAGTACTGTGTGACTACAGTGGTATTGCAAGAGCTTTGCATGTCTCCTAGTTCAGCCTTGGTTGCTCTGAATACAGCTATCTCTAGGCAGCCTGGCTTCTAGACACTGACTTCATTTCACTAATAGGGGATAACTGGACCTGGTATACGGTGTGAGTACCTGTGGTTCTCACGACAAACCAGGGCAGCCTCCTACAGACAGTTTTGTTGAAACTAAGGGCCAGATTTATACTTTTTGATGCAAAAC